>NC_138301.1:18767500-19085000 GCF_965601325.2 Salmo salar
TGAGCTGAGTTCAGTAATAGACCTATATTCTCCTTTGCCAAGATAATCAATCCACCTGACAGGAGTGGCATATCAAGAAACTGATTAAACAGCATGGTCATTACACAGGTGCACCTTGTGCTGGTGACAATAAAGGCCACTCTAAAATGTGCAGTTTTGTCACACAACACAATGCTACAGTTGTCTCAAGTTGAAGGAGCGTGCAATTGGCATACGGACTGCAGGAATGTAAGCCGCCTCCAACGTTGTTTTAGAGAATTTGGCAGTACGTTCAACTGGCCTCACAACCGCAGACCACGTGTAACCACGCGATCCCAGGACCTCCACTTCCGACTTCTTCACCTGCGGGATTGTCTGAGACCAGCCACTCAGACAGCTGACAAAACTGAAGAGTATTTCTGTCTGTAATAATGCCTCCCAAGTGGGTGGGCCTATACCGTCCCATGTGGGCCTCTGCCTTCCTACATACAGTATTCAGACCCTTTACTCATTACTTTGTTGAAGCACCTTTGGCAATGGTTACAGCCTCAAGTCTTCTTGGGTATGAAGCTACAAGCTTGGTACACTGGTATTTGGGGAGTTTCTCCCATTCTTCTCTGCAGATCCTCTCAAGCTCTGTCAGGTTGGATGGGGAGCGTCGCTGCACAGCTATTTTTAGGTTTCTTCGGAGATGTTCGATCGGGTTCAAGTCCGGGATCTGGCTGGGCCACTCAAGGACATTCAGAGACTTGTTCCGAAGCCACTCCTGCGTAGTCTTGGTTGTGTGCTTAGGGTTGTTGTCCTGTTGGAAGGTGAACCTCCGCCCCAGTCTGAGCATTCTGGAGCTGGTTTTTATCAAGGATCTCTCTGTACTTTGCTCCGTTCACTTTTCCCTCGATTTTGACGAGTCTCCCAGTCCCCACAGCATGATGCTGCCACCACCATGCATATCTGTAAGGATGGTGCCAGGTTTCCGCTTGGCATTCAGGCCAAAGAGTTTAATCTTGGTTTCATCAGACCAGAGAATATTGTTTCTAAAAACCTGTTTTCGCTTTGTCATTATGAGGTATTACAGTAGGTGTAGATTGATGAGGAAAAACATTTATTTAATACATTTTTGAATAAGGCTGTAACGTAACAAAATGTGCATAAAGTCAAGGGGTCTGAATAGTTTCCGGATGCACTGTGTATATATACTGAGTGTACAAAACATTAGGAACACCTGACATAAACTGACCAGGTGAATGCAAGTGAAAGCTATGATCCCTTATTGATGTCACCTGTTAAATCCACTTCAATCAGTGTTGATGAAGGGGAGTAGACAGGGTAAAGAAGGATTTTTAAGCCTTGAGATAATTGAGACATGGATTGTGTGTGTGTGTCATTCAGAGGGTGAATGGGCACAACAAAAGATTTAAGTTCCTTTGAACAGGGTATGGTAGTAGGTACCAGGTGCACTGGTTTGAGTGTGTCAAGAACTGCAACACTGCTGGGTTTTTCACGCTCAACAGTTTCCCGTGTGTTTCAAGAATGGTCCAACAACTAAAGGACATCCAGCCAACTTGACACAACTGTGGGAAGCGTTGGAGTCAACATGGGCATCCCTGACCAATTGAGGCTGTTCTGAGGGAAAAGGGGGGTTAGGGTTAGGGTTACAAGTCAATATTAGGAAGGTGTTTAGTATACTCAGTGTATATACAGTATATATTTTGTTTTATTTTAAAATGTTTTTTATATACATTTTGGGATGGACAAAACACTGTTTTTCGATGCAGAAAAATCCCTGTAGCTACTGTTTATGCACTAGTAGTAGACTGCTGACTGGCTCTGTCTGTTCTCAGAGAACTAGAGCTCCCCCACTGCTGAGCTGCTCCGTCTGTCTGGGCCAGCGGGGGCTCTATAGGAAGCAGAGTACACACAGGTGGAACTGACTGTGTCTAGTCTACTCTAGGGCCTGTCCCCGATACCTGGAGCAGTGGGCTGCCTGCAGAGCCTGCTCCCCGTCTTCCTGGTCCTCCTCTCCCTCTTTCATCTCCCCCTTCCCTTCATATCCCTGGCAGAGAGAGGAACGCTGCTGTACCGAGCGAGCCTCATAAAGCCTCCTGTCACTTTGACTAATTTGTTAGTCTTGTCTCACTGTGTCGAATCTTCACCCCACTCCTCCCTCCGCCCCTCCCTGCATCACCCCCAGCTCCCTCCTCCCCTCCCTGCATCACCCCCAGCTCCCTCCTCCCCTCCCTGCCTCACACCCAGCTCTCTCCGCCCTCCACCCCTGGATAAAAAAAGGGCCATAAATGTAATGTAGTGCTGTGGCCGCTCTATCTGCAGCCAGGGAGAACGGGGGCTTTATGAAGCAGAAGATAAACTGACGGCCAGATTCCTCATCCCAAGCCCTCACTGTCTGACTCTGTCCCACCTCACAACCGAGACCTGCTGGGCCCAGGGTAAAAATAGAGAAAGGAGAGGAGAGCTATTATAAATGCTACTTTCTTTCTCGCTCCGTTCAGAAATTCTGTTCAGCCGGGCCCTCAGAGGACCAGGAAGTGATAGCGGTGTGGAGTGAGTGCCAGTTTCACACTGCAAAAAACGAACGCCAACTACTCTCCCCATCCAGGGGGAATCAATTGCTAGGTAATCAGGGAGCATGGGAGGACTAAATTTAAAGAGACACAAAAACAAAAACACAAACATGTCCTCCTCCCCTACACTACAGGATCACACCAGGGAATACACTCTGGCTACAACCAAAGTTATTTGCTTGAAATAGGAGCTCTGGCTGATAGCTAAAAATAGGTCCCACCTCTCCACTCCCTGTCAAGCTGTCAGTGTCCCTCTTCCTCATGTGAAGGCAGACAGAGTTCTCCTTCATGTGCTGTTCCAGCAGACAGCCAGTGTGTGATTACTAACCCTCAAACCCACATGTCGACAGGCCCAACCTCTCCTGACTCCCCAGCCTCACACAGGGAGAGGGAGCTGGCTGGCTGGCTGGCTGCGGACACACAGGCTAATTTGAGAGAGGAGAGCTACTCCGCACTCGGCTCGTTCCCCTGTGTGTGTTCCCTCTTTTCTCTTCCCAGCGGAACACTCCGACATGTGAGGAGCAGTGGGTAATGGGAGTGATGGGTGGGGTTTGGTGGAAGGAAGCCTCAGAATAGATGGGCTGTTTGCAGTGTGTTAGCCTGTTAGCCTTTGCTGTCCACTACAATACCACTGGCTATTTCTCTCTGGCGCGCCCAGTAGTCATCTTTATTTGAGCTTAATAGGCTGTAAATGGCTTCAACAGCTTCAGTGAATGTTCTGATGGAGGAGCCAGAATATGACAGTGTTGAACAGAAGAATGCAGTGGTAGTCCAAATCAAACTACACTTGTATAAGGAAGAGGTATTGGGTCAAAAACCAGGGGCCTGGCCTAAGGGATGAGATGTACTTTTAGAGGTTTTAACTAAATACTTTATGCAAAAACTACTCAGGCTCTGTGAGATAAGTCATAGCTGTCATATTAAACTCAAAACTAATATTAATAAGATTCAGATTTTAAAGAGTATTCACTTTGATTAAAAGTATGCTTATTTTGCCTATAGAGAAAGAGTAAGGAAAGTGTTGTATCATGGCCTGGCTTGTGGGCAATGGTATTTACAGGGAAGTAAATGTGGTCAAAGGCCAATGGTGTCCTCACTCTTTCTCTCTCTCTCTCCACTGCGCCATTTTCAAACACATGCACGCACACACACAGCTCCCTGGTAAATGTAAACAGGTTGTTTCTTCCACATTGTTGGTTTTCCTCCCTCCGTGACTGGAGCAAAATGTTCTTTATTATAACGGAATGAGAAATATGGATCAGCCCCTGGAGAGAAAGACCGAGAGAGAGATAAAGAGAGAGCGAGGTAGAGGAAGAGGTGGGAAAGCGAAAGATGGAGGGAGAGAGACAGAGAGAGGAAAAAAGAACGACAGAGAGGGAAAACAAAGAAAATGGAGGTGGCATGTGTGAGCCCAGCCAGGGCTGTGAGCTGAGTTCCCAGGCAAGACAGCGTGAGCTGCCTATTTGTCAGCATTGATCAACCCATTAAGAGGCTGTGGTGGGAAGCATATTGGTTTTGGAGGTCAAAGGGCCAGAGAGATAAAGGAAGGGGGGTGTGCTGAACTATTTTCAGCTCCGGCTGCTGCACATCTGCAGGATGAAAAAAAGACTGGTATTCCATCTTCACACTACAGCATATAGGAAGTTCATTTTGCGTTCAGGCAGTACCTGTGGGTGAGGTGAAATATTGCATTTGTCCCAGTAGTACCTATGGATACGTAGCATATGTTTTATCTTGCTTATACAGCCCTTCTATTTCTCTGGGAGTATCGTAGAAGACATAGCTGCCAGTCAAGCAGATAGATAGCATGTCATGTGTCTTCCTTGGTGTCTGTGTGTGTCTGGGTGTGTGTGTCCAAGCCCAAGGGGAGAGCAGGCTGCTGCTGCTGCTGCTTCGTCTTCCGTCTCCCAGAATTCATATAATTAACTCTGCCTTGATCTGCCCGCTAATCCTGCTACTCAGTAATAAGGGATTAAAATGTCACCTAAGCCACCTACTGTTATTGAGCCCAGAGACGTGTGTGTGTGTGTGTGTGTGTGTGTGTGTGTGTGTGTGTGTGTGTGTGTGTGTGTGTGTGTGTGTGTGTGTGTGTGTGTGTGTGTGTGTGTGTGTGTGTGTGTGTGTGTGTGTGTGTGTGTGTGTGTGTGTGTGTGTGCATGAGAGAGGGAGAAGACAGAGACAGAGACAAACAGGATTGTAGGAGTGAACAGCATGGTTGGGCAAGTATGTGTGTGTGTGTGTGTGTGTGTGGAGAGAGAGAGAGAGAGAGAGAGAGAGAGAGAGAGAGAGAGAGAGAGAGAGAGAGTATACTGTAGGAGTCTGTATGTTCAACTGTATGTGACATACTGGAGAATAAGACAAATGAGTGTTTTCCTTGTGAAATTGTGAACAGCTATTGAATATGTTGCTACTGTTTTGTCTAAGATGTGGTTGGGGTTGTTTGGTCTGAAGTTAGGGTGTGGCCTCGTTCTGGAAAGTTTCATAAAAGTGGGACATGTTATGAAAAAAAAAAAATATCTATAACCTCTCCGGCAAACTTAGAGAAAGAGTCATGGAGGAGAAAGACAGAAAGGAATGCCAATTCACTGGATAACAGCCCAGTCCAGAGCAGACCAACAGGCTGCCTGCTGCCCTCTTCTGCCTGGTTGCCTAGCAACCCCTAGTGTACTCCTCTGTGAGGCCGGCCCACTAATGACTGCTGTTGCCGCAGCAGCTCAGAGGCTACTAATGGTTCCCGTCTACGGAGCTGTGGAGCCTCATGACCAATCGCTGCAGTCTAGGGCCAGGAGACTGACTGATCACTGGGCAGGGACCCCAGGACCTCAACCCACCTTAACTATCCATAACACCACCACTCCATCCTCTGTCTCCCTAACACCACCACTCCATCATCTAACTTCTCTAACACCACCACTCCATCATCTAACTTCTCTAACACCACCACTCCATCCTCTAACTCTCCCTAACACCACCACTCCATCATCTAACTTCTCTAACACCACCACTCCATCATCTAACTTCTCTAACACCACCACTCCATCCTCTATCTCCCTAACACCACCACTCCATCATCTAACTTCTCTAACACCACCACTCCATCATCTAACTTCTCTAACACCACCACTCCATCATCTAACTCCCTAACACCACCACTCCATCATCTATCTCCCTAACACCACCACTCCATCATCTAACTTCTCTAACACCACCACTCCATCCTCTATATCCCCAACACCGCCACTCCATCATCTAACTTCTCTAACACCACCACTCCATCCTCTATCTCCCTAACACCGCCACTCCATCCTCTAACTTCTCTAACACCACCACTCCATCCTCTATATCCCCAACACCGCCACTCCATCATCTAACTCCCTAACACCACCACTTCATCATCTATCTCCCTAACACCACCACTCCATCATCTAACTTCTCTAACACCACCACTCCATCCTCTAACTTCTCTAACACCACCACTCCATCATCTAACTTCTCTAACACCACCACTCCATCCTCTATCTCCCTAACACCACCACTCCATCATCTAACTTCTCTAACACCACCACTCCATCATCTAACTTCTCTAACACCACCACTCCATCATCTAACTCCCTAACACCACCACTCCATCATCTAACTCCCTAACACCACCACTTCATCATCTATCTCCCTAACACCACCAATCCATCATCTAACTTCTCTAACACCACCACTCCATCATCTAACTTCTCTAACACCACCACTCCATCATCTAACTCCCTAACACCACCACTCCATCATCTATCTCCCTAACACCACCACTCCATCATCTAACTTCTCTAACACCACCACTCCATCCTCTATATCCCCAACACCGCCACTCCATCATCTAACTTCTCTAACACCACCACTCCATCCTCTAACTCTCCCTAACACCACAACTCCATCATCTAACTTCTCTAACACCACCACTCCATCATCTAACTTCTCTAACACCACCACTCCATCATCTAACTTCTCTAACACCACCACTCCATCCTCTATCTCCCTAACACCACCACTCCATCATCTAACTTCTCTAACACCACCACTCCATCATCTAACTCCCTAACACCACCACTCCATCATCTAACTTCTCTAACACCACCACTCCATCCTCTATATCCCCAACACCGCCACTCCATCATCTAACTTCTCTAACACCACCACTCCATCCTCTAACTTCTCTAACACCACCACTCCATCATCTAACTTCTCTAACACCACCACTCCATCATCTAACTTCTCTAACACCACCACTCCATCATCTAACTTCTCTAACACCACCACTCCATCATCTAACTTCTTTAACACCACCACTCCATCATCTAACTCCCTAACACCACCACTCCATCATCTAACTCCCTAACACCACCACTTCATCATCTATCTCCCTAACACCACCAATCCATCATCTAACTTCTCTAACACCACCACTCCATCATCTAACTTCTCTAACACCACCACTCCATCATCTAACTCCCTAACACCACCACTCCATCATCTATCTCCCTAACACCACCACTCCATCATCTAACTTCTCTAACACCACCACTCCATCCTCTATATCCCCAACACCGCCACTCCATCATCTAACTTCTCTAACACCACCACTCCATCCTCTATCTCCCTAACACCGCCACTCCATCATCTAACTTCTCTAACACCACCACTCCATCCTCTATCTCCCTAACACCACCACTCCATCATCTAACTTCTCTAACACCACCACTCCATCATCTAACTTCTCTAACACCACCACTCCATCATCTAACTCCCTAACACCACCACTCCATCATCTAACTCCCTAACACCACCACTTCATCATCTATCTCCCTAACACCACCAATCCATCATCTAACTTCTCTAACACCACCACTCCATCATCTAACTTCTCTAACACCCCCACTCCATCATCTAACTCCCTAACACCACCACTCCATCATCTATCTCCCTAACACCACCACTCCATCATCTAACTTCTCTAACACCACCACTCCATCCTCTATATCCCCAACACCGCCACTCCATCATCTAACTTCTCTAACACCACCACTCCATCCTCTAAATCCCTAACACCGCCACTCCATCATCTAACTTCTCTAACACCACCACTCCATCCTCTATATCCCCAACACCGCCACTCCATCATCTAACTCCCTAACACCACCACTTCATCATCTATCTCCCTAACACCACCACTCCATCATCTAACTTCTCTAACACCACCACTCCATCCTCTAACTTCTCAAACACCACCACTCCATCATCTAACTTCTCTAACACCACCACTCCATCCTTTATCTCCCTAACACTACACTCCATCATCTAACTTCTCTAACACCACCACTCCATCATCTAACTTCTCTAACACCACCACTCCATCATCTATCTCCCTAACACCACCACTCCATCATCTATCTCCCTAACACCACCACTCCATCATCTAACTTCTCTAACACCACCACTCCATCATCTATCTCCCTAACACCACCACTCCATCCTCTAACACTTCTAACACCACCACTCCATCATCTATCTCCCTAACACCACCACGCCATCCTCTAACTTCTCTAACACCACCACTCCATCCTCTATCTCCCTAACACCACCACTCTGTCCTCCACCTCTCCCTAACACCACCACTCCATCATCTAACTCCCTAACACCACCACTCCATCATCTATCACCCTAACACCACCACTCCATCATCTAACTTCTCTAACACCACCACTCCATCCTCTATATCCCCAACACCGCCACTCCATCATCTAACTTCTCTAACACCACCACTCCATCTTCTATCCTCCTAACACCGCCACTCCATCATCTAACTTCTCTAACACCACCACTCCATCCTCTATATCCCCAACACCACCACTCCATCATCTAACTCCCTAACACCACCACTTCATCATCTATCTCCCTAACACCACCACTCCATCATCTAACTTCTCTAACACCACCACTCCATCCTCTATATCCCCAACACCGCCACTCCATCATCTAACTTCTCTAACACCACCACTCCATCCTCTATCTCCCTAACACCACCACGCCATCCTCTAACTTCTCTAACACCACCACTCCATCCTCTATCTCCCTAACACCACCACTCTGTCCTCCACCTCTCCCTAACACCACCACTCCATCATCTAACTTCTCTAACACCACCACTCCATCCTCTATCTCCCTAACACCGCCACTCCATCATCTAACTCCCTAACATCACCACTCCATCCTCTATCTCCCTAACACCACCACTCCATCATCTAACTTCTCTAACACCACCACTACATCCTCTATATCCCCAACACCGCCACTCCATCATCTAACTTCTTTAACACCACCACTCCATCCTCTATCTCCCTAACACCACCACTCCATCATCTATCTCCCTAACACCACCACTCCATCATCTAACTCCCTAACACCACCACTCCATCATCTATCCCCCTAACACCACCACTCCATCCTCTAACTTCTCTAACACCACCACTCCATCCTCTATCTCCCTAACACCACCACTCTGTCCTCCACCTCTCCCTAACACCACCACTCCATCATCTAACTTCTCTAACACCACCACTCCATCCTCTATCTCCCTAACACCGCCGTTCCATCATCTAACTCCCTAACATCACCACTCCATCCTCTATCTCCCTAACACCACCACTCCATCATCTAACCTCTCTAACACCACCACTCCATCCTCTATATCCCCAACACCGCCACTCCATCATCTAACTTCTTTAACACCACCACTCCATCCTCTATCTCCCTAACACCACCACTCTGTCCTCCACCTCTCCCTAACACCACCACTCCATCATCTAACTTCTCTAACACCACCACTCCATCCTCTATCTCCCTAACACCGCCACTCCATCATCTAACTCCCTAACATCACCACTCCATCCTCTATCTCCCTAACACCACCACTCCATCATCTAACTTCTCTAACACCACCACTACATCCTCTATATCCCCAACACCGCCACTCCATCATCTAACTTCTTTAACACCACTACTCCATCCTCTATCTCCCTAACACCACCACTCCATCATCTATCTCCCTAACACCACCACTCCATCATCTAACTCCCTAACACCACCACTCCATCATCTATCCCCCTAACACCACCACTCCATTATCTAACTTCTCTAACACCACCACTCCATCCTCTATATCCCCAACACCGCCACTCCATCATCTAACTTCTTTAACACCACCACTCCATCCTCTATCTCCCTAACACCACCACTCTGTCCTCCACCTCTCCCTAACACCACCACTCCATCATCTATCTCCCTAACACCACCACTCCATCATCTAACTTCTCTAACACCACCACTCCATCCTCTATATTCCCAACACCGCCACTCCATCATCTAACTTCTTTAACACCACCACTCCATCCTCTATCTCCCTAACACCACCACTCCATCATATCTCTCCCTAACACTACCACTCCATCCTCTATCTCCCTAACACCACCACTCCATCATCTATCTCCCTAACACCACCACTCCATCATCTAACTCCCTAACACCACCACTCCATCCTCTAACTTCTCTAACACCACCACTCCATCATCTATCTCCCTAACACCACCACTCTGTCCTCCACCTCTCCCTAACACCACCACTCCATCATCTAACTTCTCTAACACCACCACTCCATCCTCTATCTCCCTAACACCACCACTCTGTCCTCCACCTCTCCCTAACACCACCACTCCATCATCCACCTCTCCCTAACACCACCACTCTGTCCTCCACCTCTCCCTAACACCACCACTCCATCATCCACCTCTCCCTAACACCACCACTCCATCCTCCACCTCTCCCTAACACCATCATTCCATCCTCCACCTCTCCCTAACACCACCACTCCGTCATCTAACTCTCCCTAACACCACCACTCCATCATCTAACTTCCCTAACACCACCACTCTGTCCTCCACCTCTCCGTAACACCATCATTCCATCATCCACCTCTCCCTAACACCACCACTCCATCATCCACCTCTCCCTAACACCACCACTCCATCCTCCACCTCTCCCTAACACTACCACTCCATCCATCCAAGAGTGTTGGGGTTCTCCACCACCCTCCTCCTTCACTCCAAACAAACCAGCAGAGAAAACGAAAGGCTTCTAGACACAACATCTGGAACTCCCCAAGTCCCCCATCTGACCGCCACAGCCCCCAGTCACTTTATCTTAAACCCTCCAGGCTCTAACCACAATTAGTAATCTGTGCTCCCATTCAGACAATGCCCAGTTCCACCACTCACAGTACAGTATCCCTCAAACAGCACTATACTGAATGGTTTATATGAGATATGCATGGGATCCAGTGACAACCCATCTGTTTCTCTAATGAGTTAGTATTCTCATAGTCATAGTGTTACAGCCAGCTGTGGGATAAGACAACAATAGATCTGTGTTATCTCCAACTCATGGCCTGTAAGTGTTGACATTAGCATGTCTGTGTGAAGGTTTGTGTGGGTGTGGGATGTGTAGCGTTACCCTTTGGTCCAGCGCCACGGTGTATTCTGGTGTATTTTGGTGCATTCTGGTGTATATACATGTGGAACTAGGAGTGTGACGATAGATGCATACATCCCTCCACGTCGTTTAGTCTCTTGGCTATATTTGACTCATGACGTCTGGACTCATGTCAACTGCTGTCAAGTGTACCACGGCCCTAAGCCTTTCAGCCATAGTGAACCTGACTGATGGGAGTGGGCAGCCCTGCACTGTGCTGCTCAGTGACAAACACACTGGTCCTGTCCTCATGCCCTATGTAGGAGAGACAGGCCCAGTGCCCAGGGTCTACTGCAGGCTCCAGGAGACACAGCCAATACACCACTCATGGAAGGCTGCCCTCACTAAGCACAGAGCCTCTCTACACTGACCTTTACCCCCACACTATTCATCCAGGGGAATAGGAAGATATTTGTCTTGTTTTATACAGTCAAAGGCTTTGAAACGTATTTTTTTTTTACGTGTCATACTCCTGAGAGAGATGGAACTGTGTTCAGGGGGCAAAGAGAGCCATGGGAGTTTTTATTCACAGCGGGCATTTTTAAAAGCCCTTCTAATGTTGGGCTTGGCGCTGCTAAGCTTTTTCGTCTCTGGACTGTATCTTCAGAGGTTGTTTATTGATTTGCACTTCTAACCTTTTTACAGTACTTTCTGTGTTTCTTGGACGTGTTTTTGTGTGTGGCTTTCAAAAGCCAGTGTGTCTGGGGTGGGCTTGGCTGACCAGAGCAGAGCAGCAGCATACTGGTCACGATGCTTGGATCTGGTCCTGAGGGGAGGGGTGGCGGTGGTAGTGGTTGGGGAGGTAAGAAGTGGAGATGGGTGGAGTGTGCAGAGCTGGGCAGGGCAGGGCAAGGCATAGAAGGGTAGGGGTGGAAAAGAGAGAGGGAATGAGGGGAGGGAGGGAGAGAGGGAGAGAGGGAGAGAGGATGTGTATAGAGCTGGGCAAGGCATGGCTGTAAGGGACAGAGGGAAGTAGGGAGGAGACAGGAAGCTCAGGGCAGCCAGAGAAGACCTCTCTCTGTGGGGTGATAGTGGGTGATGTAATGGCATTCATCTCCTCATGCCATCTGACAACCAGTGTGACTCTGTCATTGAAAAGTGCTAATTCTGCTGAACTGTGAGGGGGAACCAGGCATCTCCGGAGGCCAAGGCCCTGGATTAATTAGGCATGCTGGCATCAAACTCAAAGCTCACACATTCTCCTCTTCTTCTTTACTAGAAAAGAACAGAGCAGAGCACTTTGTTTTGTTTATCTGATGCTCCAGTGACTCAGGAGAAGAACTACAGGCCCATGAACGCCACTCTCTCCCCCTTTCCTCCTGGTAGTGGTTGTAGTGGATGTCCTCAGGTGGCCACACTAACCCAGGTGTTTTCTCCTCTCTCTGCAGATGAACCGGCCCATCCAGGTGAAGCCAGCCGACAGCGAAGGACGAGGAGGTAATTAACCTTCTCCTGGTTGTCCCTTCCCTCTTTTCACTCCTACTCCCTCCCTCCCTCCGTTCACCCCTCCCTCCACCCCTCCACTCCTCTACCCCTCCACTCCTCCACCCCTCCACCCCTCCACTCCTCCGCACACCTTAATATTCTTCTCTCAGTAGGGACACACTGGGAGTTTGCAGAGTAGCCGTTAATATAGGTCACTCGCCTCTATTGACTTCCCATCTGTGCCGGCCGGACCAACAGAGAGAGGGGCTGTGTCAGGTTCACTGTCACCCTGAGTGATTCAAAGTCGAGTGAGGAGCCGGAGGAGGAGAGGCTGGGTGGGGATCTATTCCTCCTCACTGTCCTCAGAGTGACAGCTCAGCCTGGTTACAGATGAGAGCCACTGGGAGTCAACCCCCCCTTCCATGCACCTCCATATCCTTCCTCTTCCCCCTCCTCACCCCCACACAGCCACAGTTCAGAGGTCCTGTATAGGCTTTTACAGTCAACACCAGGACAGTCAAACCCATCCACTTTGTACTGCCAGGTCAATCGTACAACTCAGATTTGTTATTTTGACAGCATATAAAATGGACAGAGGAGAGAGTGTAGTTAGTAGTCAGACATGTTTATAAATTATCAGTGATTTGGGGTTTAGGCCTTTAACACCAAATCACAAAACAGAGTTAAGGTTTTAAAGTTTAAAAGTTTTTACATAGAGCTGAAGAGCCACCCGCCAGCTTGACCCTAGCCAGATTGACAGTGTGATTGACTAGATCATTCCAAAGCCATTTGTAACATTATCGGGGTTAATGCAGATTAAGCCAGTTACAGATTTACATGTGGCATAATTACATCTAATTGACCCAGTGTGCGTCTACATTGTGAGGGTCAGATGCATTATATGTATCCCAGCCTTCTGAGTTACACCACAGCCAGCCAGGGTAAGATTAGACCCAGACTGAGCCAGTTTGGTGATTTACGTGGTCAAGATGTGTGAATCAGCCGGCCCATTTCCTTGTTCCCTGACACACACTCGCTCTCCTATTTAGATCTTTAATTAACGACCATCTAAAAACAGGCAAAGTCTGACGGACAAGACCTGGGCGGGAGCCAATCGGCATATTCACAGAGATAAATTGGATCTCTGGTTTAAGGGAGGGAGGATGGATGGGCCACCGATATCAATTACTACTCTTTCTCTACCCGGAGAGGAGAGGGGGAGAAAGAGGAAAAATACAGACCGAGTGAATGAAATACAGAGGGCTCTCTATGCCAGCCAGCCCAGTTCTGTTCTCTAGCTAGCCAGTCTGTCACAGGAACTTTGTGTTGGGGAAGACAGACAGGATATAGGACACGGCGTGGCGCTGAATGAAATGCGAGCACGACAACAGGCCAGGACCCAACAGAGATATCGAGCGTTAATGGCAACAGGAAGTCATCAGACAGGGCAGGCAGGTAAAGCGTAGCCTCGACTGACAATGAAATTAGATTTACTATGAAAGCCTCGACTTAAAGGAAAACAGACAGCCCTGGGTAGGAAAGGGATTCATCTCTCCCTCACTCTGTGTGTGTGTGTGTGTTCACATGCGTGTGCATGCATGTGTGTCTCAGTCAGAGCAGATAGAGGGAGGCCAGCCCAACCAGGTAGACAGTATTCCCACCAGGGCCCTAGCTGCAGATTGGTTAGTAGTGGGACGGGCGCTTGCGCCGAGACTTCTGCCCCCATGGAATGGAGACATTTATCACATACAAGACATCAGCAATTATCTGTCATGAGGAGTCGCAAAGGTGTCTCGGTTACGTGCTTCTGCAGGCATTACGGCCCATTAGTGGGTTTAGAGACGCTCGTACACCCCCCTGCCTCCCTCCCTCTCCCTCCTTCCTGCCTCCCTCTCCCCAGAGAGCTGTCCTCTCTACAGGGATAGAGATGTGTCAGGAGCGCTAGTAAAAGTTTGGCACAGGAACTGACTGTTGGACCAGACGACGCATAATCCTGCATATCTATTGGCCCATTGTGGATAGGAAAACTAATTCTCTGGGTTGTCTATTAGAATGACTCATGGGTTATTTATTTCTCCTTTGCATTATCAAATAGAATAGGAGAATGGGATGGGAGGAGGCTTTTCAGACTTTAAATCTATTGTCACGTTGCTGCTCCGAGTCAACCAGCACTCCTCTCCACTCCTCTCCACTCCTCTCCTCTCCCTCCAAGTCCATCTTTATCTCTTGTGTTACAACCCAGCCTTTATTTTCAACTTGATCAAGTCATGATTTCAATTGGGATGTATGGCGAGACAATTGAAGCAGGGTGCCTCTGCTCTTCTGCTATGTGGACAGTGCTTGAATAGAAAGTGTCTCATATCTCTACTTTAAACCCAAGCAATTTGCCTCAATCCAAATGGGGCTGGGGAGGTGGATAGAGAGGGGAGGGATAGAGCTAGTGATAGAGAGGGCTACAGAGCGAGGTCCAGAGAGAAAAGGAGGGAGTGAGGGAGATGGAGAGCTGGGGTCGGCAGGATGAGGGAGCTAACGGAGGGTGATGGGTTAGCTGAGCGAATCTCAGCACTAAATCATTTGGGAAGCGCCCCTTCCTTATCTCCTCCTCTCCATCTAGGAATCTCTTCCCCCTGACCTTGTCTGCTGCTGTGTTTGAAGAAAAGATGAAGCCATATTATCTACGATTGGAGATGGCCATTATCTAAACACAATCTGCAGGCTGCAGGTCCCACTCGTCCTGTAGCCATCCAGCCATGGCCACCGTAGTAGAATGGAGAGAGACCATGCTGATGAGGACAAGGATGGTGGATCAGTATCAAGCGGCCTCTTTCCCTCCCTTTATTAACTAGGAGAAGACAGAGTGCCTCCCTCCTATTCTCTCACGCTTCTCTAACACACAAGCACTTCCATCCGCATTTACCTTTTAGTCCAATCTCCATTCTCTCTCTAAAGCAGTGTTTACCAACTCCAGTACTCCAGTCCTCCAGTACCCCCAACAGGACACATTTTTGTTGTAGCCCCAGACAAACTCACCTGATTTGACTCATTGAGGGCTTGATGATTAGTTGACAAGTTAAATCAGGTGTGGTTGTCCGGAGCTACAACAGAAATGTGTCTGTTGGGGGTACTGGAGGACTGGAGCTGGGAAACACTGCTCTACAGTGTACAGTGCCTTGCAAAAGTATTCATCCCCTTTGGCATTTTTCCTATTTTGTTGCATTACAACCTGTAATTTAAATATATTTTTATTTGTAATGGACATACACAAAATAGTCCAAATTGGTGAAGTGAAATGAAAAAAATATGTTAAAAAAAATAGAAAATATATAAAACGGAAAAGTGGTGCGTGCATATGTATTCACCCCTTTGCTATGAAGCCCCTAAATAAGATCTGGTGCAACCAATTACCTTCAGAAGTCACATTATTAGTTCAATAAAGTTCACCTGTGTGCAATCTAAGTGTCACATGATCTGTCACATGATCTCAGTATATTTACACCTGTTCTGAAAGGCCCCAGAGTCTGCAACACCACTAAGCAAGGGACACCACCAAGCAAGTGACACCATGAAGACCAAGGAGCTCTCCAAACAGGTCAGGAACAAAGTTGTGGAGAAGTACAGATCAGGGTTGAGTTATAAAAAAAATATCAGAAACTTTGAACATCCCACGGAGCACCATTAAATCCATTATTCAAAAATGGAAAGAATATGGCACCACAACAAACCTGCCAAGAGAGGGCTGCCCACCAAAACTCACGGACCAGGCATGGAGGGCATTAATCAGAGAGGCAACAAAGAGACCAAAGAAAACCCTGAAGGAGCTGCACAGCTCCACAGCTGAGATTGGAGTATCTGTCCATACGACCACTTTAAGCTGTACACTCCACAGAGCTGGGCTTTATGGAAGAGTGGCCATAAAAAAAGCCATTGCTTAAAGAAAAAAAAATAGAAAACATGTTTGGTGTTTGCCAAAAGGCATGTGGGAGACTCCCCAAATATATGGAAGAAGATACTCTGGTCAGATGAGACTAAAATTGAGCTTTTTGGCCATCAAGGAAAATGCTATGTCTGGTGCAAACCCAACACATCTCATCACCCTGAGAACACCATCCCCAGTGAAGCATGGTGGTGGCAGCATCATGCTGTGGGGATGTTTTTCATCGGCAGGGACTGGGAAACTGGTCAGAATTGAAGGAATGATGGATGGTGGTAAATACAGGGAAATTCTTGAGGGAAACCTGTTTCAGTCTTCCAGAGATTTGAGACTGAGACGGAGGTTCACCTTCCAGCAGGACAATGACCCTAAGCATACTGCTAAAGCAACACTTGAGTGGTTTAAGGGGAAACATTTAAATGTCTTTGAATGGCTTAGTCAAAGCCCAGACCTCAATCCAATTGAGAATCTGTGGTATGACTTAAAGATTGCTGTACAACAGCAGAACCCATCAAACTTGAAGGAGGTGGAGCAGTTTTGCCTTGAAGAATGGGCAAAAATCCCAGTGGCTCTACAAAGTATTGACTTTGGGGGAGTGAATAGTTATGCACGCTCAAGTTTTCAGTTTTTTTGTCTTATTTCTTTTTTGTTTCACAATTTTCAAAAAATATTTTGTTTCCTCAAAGTGGTCGGGATGTTGTGTAAATCAAATGATATAAACCCCCCAAAATATCTATTTTTATTCCAGGTTGTAAGGCAACAAAATAGGAAAAATGCCAACGGGGTGAATACTTTCTCAAGCCACTGTATGTTCATCTTTTGTAATAGAAGAAACACACCAGACCGACAGACGGCTAAAAGACAGCTAAAAGTCTCATTCTAATAGATGGCCCAGATAATTAGTTTTCCTATCCACAATGGGCCAATAGATCTGCAGGATTATGCGCTGTCTGGTCCCACAATGGTGGGACTCTGTTACATTATCAGGCAGACACAGACCTAATGGTGGGCCTCTAATGCTACATTATCAGGCAGACACATACAAAATGGTGAGGAAATTTAGCATTAGAGTCCCACCATTCTGAATGCGTTTTTCCTGATAATGTAGAATTAGAGTCCTACCATTCTGTATCTGTCTTCCTGATCATGTACAATTTGAATCCCACCATTCTGTATGTGTCTACCTGATAATGTAGCATTAGAGTCCCAACATTATGTATGCATCTTCCTGATAATGTAACATTATAGTTCCTACATTCTGTATTTTTCTACCTGATAATGTAGCTTTAGAGTCCCACCATTCTGTATGCGTCTCCCTAATAATATAGCATTCGAGTCTCTCCGTATCTTTACATAGTTGCAGTTTGACTAGAGCGTGTATCAAGGTTCGTAGTTTCTGTCTGGGTTGCACTCTGCCCTACGGCATCCTGAGAAAGGCATTCTTTTTTTTTCTCTGTGTTCATCCTTGCCTGGGCGCTTCCTCATCTCAGCGCGCTTCTCTGAAAGATGACCCCAGTCTGGGAGGTGAGAGATTGACAGGACCTCAAGCTCTTGTGCGCTGTGCTGTCATGCCCCGCCCAGCAGATAGGGAAGAGTGAGGCCTGATGGGTGGCTGTTGCAGCAGGCTGCCAGGCCGCTGGGGAGGGGCTGTCTGGAGGCACCTCAACACCCACTGAGGACCATGCTCCACTTTACATGCAAATGAAGCCAAAAGATCTCTCTCCGCCTCTGGACACGAAACATGCAAAACTTTGAAAAGTCAGAAAGAGCCCAGCAGGGTGGCACACACACAGTTTGTCAGAGGTGCAGGGAACACAGTGTAGTAGCTCAAGGTTGGCTGGGCATTAAATTAAATTGCTTTGTTACAGCATCTGTATGATAGGGCCATGCCATGAGAAAACATACACCCAAATTGTATAAGAAAAAAAATAAATGGAGTTGAAATATTTGGAAAGAAATTGGAACAGGCAATTTCACCAAATTTCTTCCGTTGTTCTGTGATCGTTTTTGAAAGTCGCAACGAAAGGCCCTCCTTGTGCTTCTGAGTAAATGAAAGTGACAGCCCTTGCAGTACGAGTAATGCATTTACAAGCAGGGGGCCTGGATCCTATCATCGTTTCTCCTGCGGCAGGTAGCCTAGTGGTTAGAGCATTGGGCCAGTAACTGTAAGGTTGCTGGATCAGATCCCTGAACTGACAAGGTAAAAAAACAAAAGAAACTATTGTTCTGCCCCTGAACGAGGAAGTTAACCCACTCTTCCCCGGGAGGCTGTCATTGTAAATAAGAATTTGTTCTTATCTGACTTGCCTAGTTAAATGAAGGTTTAAAAAATGAAATGTAAAAAATGCCTGATATGGTGACAATTTGAGTATTCCTTCCCTTCTGATGATTATATTTACTGCCTCACTATGTTGAGTAATCTGTTATATATCAGATTAGGCCTATCAGTTAAGAGACTATGGGTCTGCTCAGAAGCAGGGCCAGTCAGATGTATCTTCATCAGCATTACAGCAGGCCAGGCAGGAGCAGGGATTGGAGCTGGGGAGGGAGATGGAGATGGAGCTGGGTATGGAGCTGGGGACTTTATATGGAGCTGGGGTATAGGGCTGAGGAGCAAGGCTGGAGCTGGGGATGGAGCTGGAGCTGGGACTGGAGCTGGGGTTGGGGTTGGGGCTGAAGCTGGGGGCTTTATATAGAGCTGGGGTATAGGGCTGGAGCTGGAGCTGGGTCTGGAGCTGGGGATGGAGCTGGGGCTGCGGACTTTATATAGAGCTGGGGTATAGGGCTGAGGAGCAAGGCTGGAGCTGGGGATGGAGCTGGGGCTGGAGCTGGGGATGGAGCTGGGGATGGAGCTGGGGAATTTATATAGATGTGGGGTATAGGGCTGGAGCTGGAGCTGGGATTGGAGCTGGGAATGGAGATGGAGCTGGGGATGGAGCAGGGTGCTTTATATAGAGCTGGGGTATAGGGCTGAGGAGCAGGGCTGGAGCAGGGGATGGAGGTTGGGGCTTTATATAGAGCTGGGGTATAGGGCTGAGGAGCAGGGCTGGAGCAGGGGATGGAGCTGGGGGCTTTATATAGAGCTGGGGTATAGGGCTGAGGAGCAGAGCTGGAGCTGGGGGAGGGCTGGGACTGGAGCTGGGAATGGAGCTGGGTTTGGGGCTGAAGCTCGGGGGCTTTATATAGAACTGGGGTATAGGGCTGGAGCTGAAGCTGAAGCTGAAGCTAAGCTCGAGCTGGGGTTGCAGTAGACCAGCAGGGCTACAGTACTGGGGGCTGTATATAGGGCTGGGGTATGGGGCTGAGGAATGGGGCTGAGGAGTAGGGCTGGGGTTAGGCTATAGAGTGGGGTCTGATCCCACCATGGCAAAGCGTTGCAGGCAGCAGCCGTGTGCCATGCAGCGTCAGGTCCAATAATGAGCCATCAGCACCATAACCCATCTCATGTGTTGCCTGAAACATTACTGTGTGTTTGAAATGAACCCAGAGGCCTAGCAGGAAGCTTTTATCGTTTGGTGCAGCTGTCCATGCTTTCAGAGCACAGCACTCACATACGGTCCGCGTGAGCACCACGCTTTACGTGATTTGGCAATGAGGCATTAAATAAACATGTCAACCACTGACACTTTAGTCTAGCATGAGACTAATTGTTTCTAGGGCGGCATTTATTTGCAACCAGAAGGAGAAACTTTAGCTAAGTAGGTTTCTCAACAGCTCATTCCCCACCCTGTGATAGAGAGAGAGAGAGAGAGAGAGAGAGAGAGAGAGAGAGAGAGAGAGGAAGATATAGAAAGGGAAAGAAAATACCAAGCCAGACACACTGCACCCTACAACAAAAGTAGCACTTTAATCCAGAGAGAAGCATCAATCTTGACAGCATATGGCATCTGTGCAAAATCCATTAATTTTTAATACACCGGGCGCTGAAATGAAAAGACTTCCTGAGACAAGCGATTGTCAGATGTCAGTTGTGTTTTGATAACTTTGATCTTCTCTTCTATTTGCATTCCTAAAATGGGTCCGTCCACATGCCATCTCCGACTGGACATGCCGTCTCAGACTGACACAGCCCTATATCCCACACAATTACACCTACCTTCAGTCAAGCAATGAACAGCTGCGGAGAGAGAGACGAGTGGAGGATAGTGTGGGTAACTGTGTGTGTGCGTGTGTGTGTGTGCGTGTGTGTGTGTGTGTGCGCGCAGTCAGTTGTACACTGTAGCACACAAACCTAGCTATCCATCTCTCCCTCTCTCTTTCTCTGTTGCTCATGCAGACACTTATGTTTAATGTAACGCAGTGGGGAGGAAGGACCATGTCGATTACATGGGTGGCTACTGAGTGGAGCCTCATTCACAGTACAGATCACCTGTTACAGCAGGGCTCCTGTTCTATCAAGTCTCATTTACAGACAGGGGTAAGCGGGGCTAGGATCTCTCTGTGAGAGAATAGTATGGAGGAGAGGGGTCAGACAGACAGTCGGGTCAAGTAGCCCCGTCATGTCAGTTAAATCCTAAGTGTTCTGCACAGTGAAGCATTCACTTTAGTCTGGATTATAATGCAGGATTGTTCTTTAACTTTATACTCATTGATTTTCCCCCTCCACACACACTTTTATGAAGAACTCTCTTAGTCTGTTCTGGAGGATAGACATCTCGTTATGGAGAGTAGTGAGCATCGCTGGTTATTTATTCATAATCATAAATGCACTTTAAAAGCCTCAGAGTGGCCATAAGAGTAGAGAAACCTTGCAGATCCAATAACGCGCTGCTTTGGAGACAGGTGCAAAATGGACAAATTAATAGCGATTCATACTCTGGCCAGGGTGTGCAGTGCGGTGGGCCGGCCGGCTCGGCGAGAGGAGAGGAGAGCAGAGGAGAAGAGTGCTTAGGTCAGGCAATGAAAAGATATCGGCTCCAAATTCAATCTTCTCACTCCGGCCGTTCCTCCCTCCCAGAGGGCTCAGAAGAGCTCTCACTCTCCTTTAACGCTTTCGCCGGGTGTCATTTATTTCTTCAGTTTGCATGTTTGAAAAGTTCATTACCTCACTCATGGCTAGTTAATTAGCCTTGTAAAGCTATCATTAGACCTCCTCAGGCCCCGGTTGGAAATTAGTCTTTGTCCCAAAACATTAAGATGCCACAGGAGGCCTGTAAAAGTGCACTTCTACCATTAAGGCCTGATAGTGACACCCCAATGAAACGTCTGATGACCGAGAGAGAGAGAGAGAGAAAGAGAAAAACAATCCAAATGGAGTCAGGTGTGTTCTGCGAGCCACTCAAGTCTCACCTTTTGTCTCATCTCTGAAGCTCTGACTCATTCCAGACAAACACCTGTCCTGAACTGTTCTGTGAGCTGAAAGCTGTGAATGCATCCCAGCTGAGACCCATATCCTGTCCTCTCCTGGTTTATTTTTTGGTCAACTCTTTTCTTTTAACCTTTATTTAACTAGGCAAATCAGTTAAGAACAATGACGGCCTACCAAAAGGCAAAAGGCCTCCTGCGGGGACGGGGGCTGGGATTGAAAATAAAAATGAATTAAATCAAATATAGGACAAAACACACATCACAACAAGAGAGACAACACAACACTACATAAAGAGAGACCAAAGACAACAACATAGCATGGCAGCACCACATGACAACACAGCATGGTAGCAACACAACATGACAACAACATGGTAACAACGCAACAAGGCAGAAGCACAACATGGTAGCACCACAAAACAGGGTACAAACATTATAGGGCACAGACAACAGCACAAAGGTAGAGACAACAATACATCATGCAAAGCAGCGACAACTGTCAGTAAGAGTGTCCATGATTGAGTCTTTGAATGAAGAGATGGAGACAAAACGGTCCAGTTTGAGTGTTTGTTGCAGCTCGTTCCAGTCGTTAGCTGCAGCGAACAGAAAAGACGAGCGACCCAGGGATGTGTGTGCTTCGGGGACCTTTAACAGAATGTGACTGGCAGAACGGGTGTTGTATGTGGAGGATGAGGGCTGCAGTAGATATCTTAGATAGGGGGGAGTGAGGCCTAAAAGGGTTTTATAAATAAGCATCAACCAGTGGGTCTTGCGATGGGTATACAGAGATGACCAGTTTACAGAGGAGTATAGAGTGCAGTGATGTGTCCTACAAGGAGCATTGGTGGAAAATCTGATGGCCGAATGGTAAAGAACATTTAGCCGCTCGAGAGCACCCTAACCTGCTGATCTATAAATTTAGTCTCCGTAATCTAGCATGGGTAGGATGGTCATCTGAATCATTTAACTTTAGCCTGCAGCTTTGATATGTGCTGAGAAGGACAGTGCACCGTCTAGCCATACTCCCAAGTACTTGTATGAGGTGACTACCTCAAGCTCTTAACCCTCAGAGGTAGTAATCACACCTGTGGGGAGAGGGACATTCTTCTTACCAAACCACATGACCTTTGTTTTGGAGGTTTTGTAACACAAAACCCGGGGAGGGGCTAGCTGAGTATAAGACTGTATCATCTGCGTATATCATCTAGTCCCCATCCAGCCAGTCCCCATGACCACACACTGTACCCTGTTCTCCTCAGACCTATCAGGCCAAGGACCGATAGAGGAGCTTTACTGAGTAGAGAGATGGCTGCTGGGTGTGTGACGGTGACGTGTGAGGCGTGACTGCTGTAGATGAATGTGTAGGAGCAGGAGAATGTATGAGGCCAGTTATTACAGCAGATGGTCATGTAGGAGTGAGAGACTGGGGCCATGGTCATGACGTTTGAGATTTGAGGCTGGGTCCATGCGAGGCTGGGTCCATGTGAGGCTGGGTCCGTATCAAATCAAATCACATTTTATTTGTCACATACACATGGTTATCAGATGTTATTGCGAGTGTAGCGAAATGCTTGTGCTTCTAGTTCCGACAGTGCAGTAATATCTAACAAGTAATCTAACAATTCCACAACAACTACCTAGTACACACTACCTAATACACTCCCTGTATGGCTGGGTCAGTGGGAGGCTGGGTCCGTGTGAGGTGAGATCAGATGAGCATGATCGTGACTAGCAACAGGGCTTCCACTTTAAGATGAAGCTCTGACACCTCCAGCCATAGTAAGAGTGGCACGGCGTCGGGCAGGCAGGCAGGCAGGCAGGCACGACGTCGGGCAGGCAGGCAGGCACGGCGTCGGACAGGCAGGCAGGCAGGCACGGCGTCGGGCAGGCAGGCACGACGTCGGGCAGGCAGGCAGAGCATGCTGATTATGCATGTGCTCATTTGTGTGTCGAAGCGGGGAGCAGCCAGGCACGTGTCTCATTTGAACTTTACAGGAATGTAACAGGATCTGAGGTTCCCCTAGCTTTATTTTTAGAACAACTGTGTCTAATGGTACCTGGCAGGTACAGGAGATGTCACATCTGTCCAGGGCCAGGTGATGCTCTCGCCCCTCGCCTTCCTCCAACGCTCCCTCCCCGACGCAGTCAAATGACTCACGCTGAAGATCAACAGTGTCGTTTCCAATAAACTCATCTTCCTCTCCCTGCCACGTTCCATCAGTTCTGGGAATGGGTTCTTGCTAGTAGCCATTCCATTCCACAACACAGTCGAATAGGAAATGCATAATGTAGAAGAAGGTAAAGAAGATGAATGTTCTGTCTAATGCCAGGGGAGATTAATTAGAAAAATCCTCCCTTCTGACTGGCCAGATCTGGAGGTATAGAAGCCATACATCGTAGTCACAGCGCCCCCGTCTGGCCAGCGGGACTAGCCATGTCAAAGCGGGCTAGGGAGGGGAGGGTATAGGTCAACACAGGATACAGCTGTGCAACACACAACCCAGGCAACACTATACTATATACACTACTAGGCTATACTGGAGCTCTTACCTTCATGTATTACTGCTGCTTGACAGTAACAGCACTCCAAACAACATCTGAATCAAACATCACCCAGACACTGCAGGCAGCTCTATCTACTAGAATAGCTCAGTGGAGACAAGATCATGTCTTCCTCCCAGGGAAACCACACAACAACAACAACAACAGAACACACCAGTGTGCCTGATGACGACGGGAAGTGTTTTGAGTTTCCTGCTGAGGTGATCCTCACAGACTCAGCAGAAGGGTGCCATCAGCTGTAGCATTTGTTTGTGTTCTCTCTCCTTCTTTCTTTCCCTCCTTTCCTCCTCTCCCTCGGTTTCCCTCCAGAAGACAGGAAGCTGTTTGTGGGGATGCTTGGGAAGCAGCAGAGCGAGGAGGACGTCCGGCGGCTCTTTGAGACCTTCGGCCAGATCGAGGAGTGCACCGTCCTGAGAGGGCCTGATGGGGCCAGTAAGGGTCAGCGCCTGCCCACACACCTCACTTCCTCTTTGCGTCTCTACTCCCTCTCTCTCTTCTTACCTGTCTCCTTCCCACTGTCTCTCGCTCTCTACTCCCCTCTTTCTCCCCCTCTCTTTCTCTCTCTCTCACACACTCTCTCCCTCTATTCCCCCTTTCTATCTCTACTCTCTCTCCTTCTCCTCCTCCCTCTCCCTGTATATTCCCTCAATTCACCTGTCCCCTTCCCACTCTCATCCACTCACTAGCTCACCCTCCTCTTCTCCCCTGGCCTTACCTTCCCCTTACTGTTCTGTATATTCTGTCCGTTCCACTTCTTTCTCTCACCTCCTTATACCTCCCCTACACATACAGCATCACACCTCCTTCCTCTCACCTATCTATCTTTTCTCTCCGCACCTCTCTCTCTTCACTCCCTCCTTCTCCAGCTCTCCCTTTGTAGTCCCCATTCCTCACACCATTCACTTTCCCTAGACTAGTACTCGACAAACACATTGCAAACACCTCCTCCTCTTCCCTCCAATTCCCTTCCTCCTCCTCTTCCTGTTATCAGAAAGGCGGTGGGGTGTAATTATGTTTGTTTCCCACATCCCTGTCATCCCTCCCTAGAGACGTTTGTCGACGATAATGTCCTACTGTAAATAAATCAGTCTGTCCCTGGCTTTTACCCCTGCCACTCACAACAATAACAGTCGAGCAGTATTCACCAAAACACAACAACAGCACAGCCGCTATGAAGTCCAGTGAAAGATGGCTTTGGATGTTTGATTCAAGGTTTGTTCTTAGCCAGCAGTGTCTTCCTCCTATCGTTTGATGGGTCTGTCTCATAGACCACAAGCCATGTTATTTCCTCTGATAAGCAACGAGCGTTGGGGTGCACTCTCTCTCTCCCCCCACCTCCCTCTCTCTCTCTCTCTCTCTCTCTCTCTCTCTCTCTCTCTCTCTCTCCCCCCTCTCTCTCTCTCTCTCCCCCTACCTCTCTCTCTCTCTCTCTCCCCCCTCTCTCTACCCCCTACCTCCCTCTCTCTCTCTCTCTCTCTCCCCCCTACCTACCTCCCTCTCTCTCTCTCTCTCTCTCTCTCTCCCCCCTCTCTCTCGCAATCCCCCCTACCTCCCTTTCTCTCTCTCTCTCTCCCCCCTACCTCCCTCTCTCCCCCCTACCTCTCTCTCTCTCTCTCTCTCTCTCTCTCTCTCTCTCTCTCTCTCTCTCTCTCTCTCTCTTATTCTATTGCCTGTGATTTATCCTCCTATATTAAATGGCTGAATGTGTGAAATAGATGTGTGAGAAGGTGGGAGGTTTGATAATGTGCAGCTTCCAAGTACATTCAATTGAAAGGCTGTGTCACGCCCTGACCGTAGAGAGCCCTTGGTTCTCTATGGTGTAGTAGGTCAGGGCGTGACTAGGGGGTGATCTAGTATGTTTATTTCTATGTTGGTGCTAATATGGTTCCCAATTAGAGGCAGCTGTTTATTGTTGCCTCTGATTGGGGATCATATTTAGGTTGCTATTTCCCCACCTGTGTTTTGTGGGATATTGATTGATTGTTAGTGTGTTTGGGCACTACGTCTTCACAGTCTTTGTAAGTTTTGTTATTTTGTTTTGTTAGTTTCACTTAAATAAATATGTGGAACTATACTCACGCTGCGCCTTGGTCCGCTCATTTCCAAGAACGTGACAGAATATCCCACCAAAACAGCAACAAGCAGCGTGTTCACCAGGTAAAGGAGTTTTGGACATGGGAAGAAGTGATGGGTGGATGCGAAACCCTTCCTTGGCGGCAGAGGGAAGGTAATAATGGAGGACAGCGACGACGCCAAGGACAACCCCAAGATTTTCTTTGGGGGGGGCACAAGGGGTGGCCGGTCGAGCCGAGGAGAGTGCCAGAGCCCGAATGGCAAACTCTGGAGGAGCGTGTCGTCAGACCACGGCCACAGAAACCCCAATCATTTTTTTTTTTGGGGGGGGGGGGGCACATGGAGCTGGCGGCTGAGCCGCGGGAAGAGCCAGAGACTGTCAGGAATGCAATGGAGAAGTTGGGAGAGAGAGAGATGAGAGAAATGTTGTGCAAGTGTGTTCTGCTCAACATTCGACCAGAAGATCCGGTTAGCAGTCTGGTGAAACCTGTGTCGGCTCCACGCATCTGGCCTCCAGTGCTCCTCCCCAGTCCGGTACGTCCTGTGCCTGCTCCTCGCACTCGCCCTGAAGAGCGTGTCACCAGTCCGGTGCAACCTGTGCCGGCCCCACGCACCAGTCCGGCATGTCCTGTGCCTGCTCCTCGCACTTGCCCTGAAGTGCTTGTCCCCAGTCCGGTACGTCCTGTGCATGCTCCTCACACTCGCCCTGAAGTGCGTGTCACCAGTCCAGTGCCACTTGTGCCGGCTCCACGCATCAAGCCTCCAGTGCGCCTCCCCAGTCCGGTACGTCCTGTGCCTGCTCCTCGCACTCGCCCTGAAGTGCGTGTCCCCAGTCCGGTACGTCCTGTGCCTATTCCCCACACTCGCCCTGAAGTGCGTGTCACCTGTCCGGTGCCACCTGTACCGGCTCCACGCACAAGGCCTCCAGTGTGCATTCACAGTCCAGAGCTTCCGGTGACGGTCCACAGTCCGGAACCTCCTGCGACAGTCCGGGAACCTCCCGCGACGGTCCACAGTCCGGAACCTCCTGCGACGGTCCACAGTCTGGAAGCTCCTGCGACGTTCGACAGTCCGGAACCTCCTGCGACGGTCGATAGACCGGAACTTCCTGCGACGGTCCACGGTCCGGAACCTCCTGCGACGGTCCACGGTCCGGAACCTCCCGCGGCGGTCCACAGTCTGGAAGCTCCTGCGACGTTCGACAGTCCGGAACCTCCTGCGACGGTCGATAGACCGGAACTTCCTGCGACGGTCCACGGTCCGGAACCTCCTGCGACGGTCCACGGTCCAGAACCTCCCGCGGCGGTCCACAGTCCGGAACCTCCTGCGACGGTCCACAGTCTGGAAGCTCCTGCGACGTTCGACAGTCCGGAACCTCCTGCGACGGTCCACGGTCCAGAACCTCCTGCGACGGTCCACGGTCCGGAACCTCCTGCGACGGTCCACGGTCCGGAACCTCCTGCGATGGTCCACGGTCCAGAACCTCCAGCGACGGTCAACGGTCCGGAGCTTCCAGGGACAGTCAACGGTCCGGAGCTTCCAGGGACGCTCAATGGCCTGGAGCTTCCCGAGAAGGTCAACGGCCCGGACCTTCCCGGGACGGTCAATGGCCCGGAGCTTCCAGTGATGGTCAACGGTCCGGAGAGTCCAGGCACGGTGTCCAGTCCCGCTCCATGGCAGGAGCCTTCCTCTGTGCCGGTGCCCAGTCCAGGCACGGCGCCCAGTCCAGCTCCAAGGCCGGAGCCTTCCTCTGCGCCGGTGCCCAGTCCAGGCACGGTGTCCAGTCCCGCTCCATGGCTGGAGCCTTCTTCTGCGCCGGTGGCCAGTCCAGGCACGGCGTCCAGTCCCGCTCCATGGTGGGAGCCGTTCTCTGCGCCGGTGCCCAGTCCAGGCACGGCGTCCAGTCCCGCTCCAAGGCCAGAGTCTTCCTCTGCACCGGTGCCCAGTCCAGGCACGGCGGCCAACCCAGCTCCATGGCCGGAGCCCTCCTTTGCGCCGATGCCCAGTCCAGGCACGGCGTCCAATCCTGCTCCATGGCCGGAGCCTTCTTCTGCGCCGATGCCCAGTCCAGGCACAGCGTTCAGCCCGACGCGATGGCCGGATCCGGAGCCTGGGCGGGGGCTACGACCTGCACCGGAGCCGCCACCGACACTAATCACCCCCCCTACCCTCCCCATTTGGTTTCAGGTTTTGCGGCCGGAGTCCGCACCTTTGGAGGGGGTACTGTCATGCCCTGACCATAGAGAGCCTTGGTTCTCTATGGTGTAGTAGGTCAGGGCGTGACTAGGGGGTGATCTAGTATGTTTATTTCTATGTTGGTGCAAATATGGTTCCCAATTAGAGGCAGCTGTTTATCGTTGCCTCTGATTGGGGATCATAATTAGGTAGCTATTTCCCCACCTGTGTTTTGTGGGATATTGATTGATTTTTTGTGTGTTTGGGCACTACGTCCTCACGGTCTTTGTAAGTTTTGTTATTTTGTTTTGTTAGTTTCATTCACTTAAATAAATATGTGGAACTATACTCACGCTGCGCCTTGGTCCGCTCATTTCCAAGAACGTGACAGGCTGCCTATATTGAGCCATGTGACTATCGGTGTGTACATCTGCTCCGCTCTCTGTTGATCCGGGCTCTATTGTTCTTCGTTCCCCAAAGGCCTGCTCCCTGCTCCCTCTCCTCGGGCCGCTCCCTCTGCCTGCCTGGCTCTGATTGACAGCCCACAAAATGAAATAAGCCCAGTGCTGTGTGCTCCTGCTGGGTCAGATGGGAACCAGTGTGCTCCCTCGTTCACTCCTTCTCTCTTTCACTCATTTGCCAGCCGCTGTAGCGCTCCTCTCTTCTCTCTATACTTCTCGCTATACCATTCTCATCACCAGCTCTCTTCTCTCTATACTACTAGCCCCCTTCTCATCACCAGTTTCACATCACCAGCTCTTTTCTTCATCTTGCTTTATATCTCTCTCATTGTTGTGCTAAGATCTGTAGTTGTGTACCATAGGTGTTGTCTGTTACTTACAGACTGTCCCAGTTGTTTGGCCCCCAGGTGACTGAGAGAAGGGTATGACTGACTGCTCCGACCAGAGCCAGTTGTGCAACAATCCCATGACATCGTTAAGGAGACGGTGGCAGCAAATCATTTTGGCAACCACAGTACCACTAGACATGGTCCCATCAGTCAAATGAAACAGATCTTGAAATTGACAGTGCTCTCTATTCCATTATGGAGCCTTTGTCCCCTGTTGATGTAAATGTATGCCACTCGGAGGCTTTCAGCGTCTTTTCAACCCAATAAAAAGGCCAAGAAGTTTGACATCCATCTCTGTATGGCAGCCCGGCTCAAAGTACTCTCAAAGTGAAACACTTGCTGCCAGAGTTGAATGGAGCGAGGAATTGTCAGGAATAACAGAGAGATGGCTTTTAGGTCTATAATTAAGTTGTGTTATAAATGTCATCCATTCTGCCTGATGGAATTCCTGCATACATATTATTTTCCTCGGGAATTCAAAAAGCAACACAGAACCTCCAGCTAGCTTGAAAGTAATGCAGTCTTTTTTTATTTATTTTATTCTCAACCATTCAAAAACCTTGACTGGCTGTGCACTATAATTTATGAGTCTAGCTTCACTTCCAATTCTTTTGAGAACTTCATGCTCCGGGTCCTAAACCTATCCAGGCTTTTTTTCTAGGTCAGGGAAAGCAGGTCTACACACACACCGCTACATTCGCTGCCTCAGTCAGTGGGGGGCGTTGAGAGCCCCACATGTTTAAATGCATGTTGTTTGCCAATCGCAGCGATTCTCAGTCTGCCCTGCCTCCAGACAGGCTGAGCTGAGCCGGGACACCAGGGCTTAATCACTGCCAGGGCCAGCCTTGTTAGCTAGGTGGATGTTGGGGATGGACGGTGACAACCAACAGTATGCCATCTAGGACCTGGAAACGAAAGCTGGGCTCTTTGAGTTTCCTGAACAAACTCTCCCTTATTATTTCCACTACAAAGGTTAAACGTTTTTGTTCCCTCAAACAGAGGCGTGCAATCAAACGTTCCCCCAGCAGGTTGCTGCCTCCCTCCCTCGCTCCAGTCGGAGGAAAAAGGGACCTTTAGCTTCCAAAGCAGAGGGGAGTGCCAGAGAAGGGAGAGCAAGGGGGCCGCAGTGAAATCAAAGCCCTTTGTGACTTGTCTACCATCCACTTTTTAGTCATGTCTCCTGCCTTTATATATCATCTGGTCTGAACACATGCTAACTTACCCACGCAGCAGAGTTCCCATTTACGTTTAGAAAACGTTATATTACATTAGAATCGCATTTTCACATTTCTACATACAACATTGATCATGTTGATGGTACACAGATTGCCAAGGTGACAGGGGGAAATTGTTTATATGCAGCCAGTGTATGTAACTCCATCCTTGGCCACATTTGATTTGGTTGAGGAAATGATTCATTTGTCTACACAGGGATGCTGGATGGCTGTTTTAGAATGCCTAAGTGAATGGGCCAGTGTTTCTCTTGGGTGTAGCGATCAGCCATTGTAATTTAAATGAATCATCTGTGACCTGCGGGGAATTGATGATGAATAAATGTATATAAACACTTCTAATTGGATTGTTGAAAGCTTTCTAAACGGGTATCAGCTGTTTTTTAAAAGCTTGAAAAACGCTGTCTGTCTTACACACTGGTCCTGCTCCGGTAAGAAAGGTCCATATGAATCCAGATGAGTTAATTACCCATGTAGTTAATTAGCTATCTAGTAACCAGACACAAGCTGCCTCCTGAAGACAGTGATAAGAAGGAGTCTAAACTAGAAGAAATCGTTTTGCATAATATGACTGGGATGAAGCCTGCAGTAAAATGCACCTAAGGAATTTAAAGTGCTCAATATAGGCTCATTTAAATATGCAGTACAACGCTTTTATACAGTACAACACTTTTATACAGTATAACGCTTTTATACAGTACAACACTTTTATACATTATAATGCTTTTATACAGTACAACACTTTCATACAGTACAACACTGTTATACAGTATAACACTTTCATACAGTACAACACTGTTATACAGTATAACACTTTTAAACAGTACAACACTTTTATACAGTACAACACTTTCATACAGTACAACACTGTTATACAGTTCAACACTTTTATACAGTAAACACTTCTATGCAGTACAACACTTTTAAACAGTACAACACTTTTAAACCGTACAACACTTTTATACAGTACAACACTTTTATACAGTAAACACTTCTATGCAGTACAACACTTTTAAACAGTACAACACTTTTAACTTCTCTAGGGCCAGTGGGACGAAATCGTCCCACCTACGTAACAGCGCGTTTATACAGTAAACCGCGTTATTCAAATACCTTAGAAACGCTATTACTTCAATTTCTCAAACATATGACTATTTGACACCATTTTAAAGACAAGACTCTCGTTAATCTAACCACACTGTCCGATTTCAAAAAGGCTTTACAACGAAAACAAAACATTAGATTATATCAGCAGAGTACCCAGCCAGAAATAATCAGACACCCATTTTTCAAGCTAGCATATAATGTCACAAAAACCCAGAAGACAGCTAAATGCAGCACTAACCTTTGATGATCTTCATCAGATGACACACCTAGGACATTATGTTATACAATACATGCATGTTTTGTTCAATCAAGTTCATATTTATATCAAAAACCAGCTTTTTACATTAGCATGTGACGTTCAGAACTATCATACCCCCCGCAAACTTCCGGTGAATTTACTAAAAATGTACTAAATTACTCACGATAAACGTTCACAAAAAGCATAACAATTATTTTAAGAATTATAGATACAGAACTCCTCTATGCACTCGATATGTCTGATTTTAAAATAGCTTTTCGGTGAAAGCACATTTTGCAATATTCTAAGTAGATAGGGCTAGCTATTTAGGGCTAGCTATTTAGACACCCAGCAAGTTTAGCACTCACCAAAGTCAGATTTACTATAAGAAAAATGTTATTACCTTTGGTGTTCTTCGTCAGAATGCACTCCCAGGACTTCTACTTCAATAACAAATGTTGGTTTGGTCCCAAATAATCCATAGTTATATCCAAACAGCGGCGTTTTGTTCGTGCGTTCAAGACACTATCCGAAAGGGTAAAGAAGGGTGACGAGCACGACGCATTTCGTGACAAAATATTTCTAAATATTCCATTACCGTACTTCGAAGCATGTCAACCGCTGTTTAAAATCAATTTTTAATGCCATTTTTCTCATAAAAAAGCGATAATATTCCGACCGGGAATCTGCGTTTAGGTAAAAAGACGAAAGAAAATAAAGCATGGGGTCGACTCGTGCACGCGCCTAAGCCCATTGTCCTCTGATCGGCCACTTGCCAAAAGCGCAAATGTGTTTCAGCCTGGGGCTGGAATTACATCATTCAGCTTTTTCCCGCCTTCTGAGAGCCTATGGGAGCCGTAGGAAGTGTCACGTTACAGCAAAGATCCTCAGTCTTCAATAAACAGAGGCAAGAAGCTCAAGGAATGGTCAGACAGGCCACTTCCTGTAAGGAATCTTCTCAGGTTTTTGCCTGCCATATGAGTTCTGTTATACTCACAGACACCATTCAAACAGTTTTAGAAACGTTAGGGTGTTTTCTATCCAAAGCCAATAATTATATGCATATTCTAGTTTCTGGGCAGTAGTAATAACCAGATTAAATCGGGTACGTTTTTTATCCGGCCGTGTAAATACTGCCCCCTACCCCCAACAGGTTAAACCGTACAACACTTTTATACAGTACAACACTTTTATACAGTACAACACTGTTATACAGTACAACACTGTTATACAGTACAACACTTTTAGACAGTTAACACTTTTATACAGTACACCACTTTTATACAGTACAACACTTTTAAACAGTACAACACTTTTAAACAGTACAACAATTTTATACAGTACAACACTTTTATACAGTACAACACTTTCATACAGTACAACACTGTTATACAGTACAACACTTTTATACAGTAAACCATTTTATGCTGTACAACACTGTTATACAGTACAACACTTTCAAACAGTACAACACTTTTAGACAGTAAACACTTTATACAGTACAACACTTTATACAGTATAACGCTTTGATACAGTACAACACTTTTATACAGTATAACGCTTTTATACGGTACAACACTTTTAAACAGTACATCACTTTTATACAGTACAACACTTTCTTTATTGTGCATAGTTTTTCTCTGTTTTATTTATCTCGCCCTCAATAAACATGTATATTCTGATAGATCAGAAAATGTTAAGACAATTTATTCCTTGGAATAGCTACATATTTGTGTGTTTCTTTTTAACCATGGGCATACATTTTTATACGTTAAATCTTGTTTAATATATTATGTTGATTGAAATCAGAAGATAATTATTTGAAACCCCAAGAATGTTACCTTCAGTTTTTTTTCTGTTCCTGTAGATTTTTGCATAAGCCAGGCAAAAGATTTAAGATGATTTGAATGCCCCTTGAGCAAAGCCCTTAGTTAAAAATTATAAACAAGCATAGATACTGGCAGATAGGCATATTATAATACTATGCCTTTGTCATCATAATCTGTTTTATGATAGACTGCACACAGATCACAATGTGTAAATATTAAACAGATGAATAATCACAACCAAGGCTTGGGAGTAGATGCTGTTGCTCCTGTGCTCCGGCGTAGAGGGGTGGAATTAGAAATGGGCGAGGGACAGGATGTTCCATGCAGCTAATGCCTTCACTACAATTAGAATGATTTATTCAGAGTTATGCACTGAAAACACAAATGGCAGAATACATTAACAAACTAGATAACATGAAAATAATGGTAATGAATGTTTTTGCCTTACTCAAGGCCAGCTCTCTGATGCTGCATCTCTCTCTCTCTCTCCCCCCCCCCCCCCCCTGTCTGTCGGTGTGGGCGCGTGTGTGCGCAGGCTGTGCCTTTGTCAAGTTCTCCAGCCACGCAGAAGCACAGGCAGCCATCAACAGCCTGCACGGCAGACAGACCATGCCAGTGAGTATAACCGTGTTACACACACACACACACACACACACACACACACACACACACACACACACACACACACACACACACACACACACACACACACACACACACGGCTTCGATAAGATACTAGTACTCAAACAGTATACAGAATGGGTATTCACACATACTGTATAGAACATTCAAATAATACATTCACACATAAAACAAAATAATCACACAGTCAGCATCCAACGTTTCACATTGCACAACTGTATGTATGTGCAGCATAGATGTCTTGTCATTGAATATACTGTACATATTATTGGATCAGATGTCGGATCGTAATCTGCTCACCCTGTTGCAGGAAATGTCATGCACAGCAGAAAATGCAAACTTGTAGTGTATTCAAGGTTTAAAAAGGCTTCGAAAGTTTGTCATTTCGACTTTAAAATGTCTGACTTGATTTGTCCTAACTAACAATTCATCAACCCTTACAAAACCATCAGTTTGTTATAATCCACACAATAATTCACATTTCCTGTTGCTGCAGGATTACTCCTGCTGTGAGAAACTGGTCAAATGAAGATCCTACGCCTGTATATCTCCTCTCATATCTATTGTACCTTTTTACCAGTCTGTATCTATGGAAATCATTTTGTAATGATATATGAATACTATACATTATGTGTGTCCTAGAATATATATGCAATAGAAATGATTCAGCTTTGCAAGATTAATATTATTTCATGTTCAAATATGGAAATCGTCTCTGAAAAATATCTGAAATCAAAAATGTAATAATTGATTTAGTGCACACTCATTGGGAGGTACCTTTCCGTAGAGGAAAATAATCAATCATGGAAATAATGAATTCTCCTTCAGTCTAAAAACACAACATTCACACAGAGCTTATCTTTCAGTGTATTTCATTGGAAAATGGAATATACTAGCACAACTTATGAGTCTTAGGAGACTAGTTGTTACGTTTATAGTCGTAGGTTTTGTAGCAAACATGCTTGGACAATTCATTTGAGACCACGATAGTAGAGAATCAACAGTGGTACCAAAGTGTTTTACAGTATCATGCTGTATTTCTCGAAACACAAAGATCTCCTCCTACCCGACATGCTGAGAATCATCCTAATTATTGGATATCCTGCATCTCCTGTCAAACTGCAGTAATTACAAATTGGGGTTGTTATGCTTGTTATCTGGCATGTAACGGCCATCATTAAATATGTTTTACTAAGGGAAGATGATGAATAACACAGAATCTCCATGCATATTTTAGATTCACAGTCCCTGGCAGACACCTTTAGTTCATACACTCCTTTGATGTTTTGCTATAAATATTTACTTCAGCTCTCTGGCAACAGGATAGTGTCCTGGAAACCCGATGTCATTTACACATATTTCCCTTACTGATGCTGTCTGACACGTTTTGCAATAGCATTAGAAGTCACAAGCTTAGGGAGGGGTAAAAAAACAACTTTGGGTTTGTATGTCTGTTGCTGCGCTGAGCCCCTGCCCTGCCTAGCCTGCAGTAACATAGGGTCAGTACCAAAGCCAGCTAAATCACTTGAGATTTGCTCAACGGCAGATGAACTGTCCAAGGCGACATATGGAGCCCCAAACAGACCCGGAGTTGTATCCAGAGCCATCCAAAAGCTCATTAATAATCTATATTATCCATATCTCTCCCTCAACCCCTGCACCTGTTACTTCTATATCCTACGTCCAAGTCCCAGTCAGATTAATAGGCAAGGTGGCCATTAGTACCGAGCTAAGGCTTTGATACCGAAGGGGATGCAGTTCATTTGGATAATATCAGTGCCACATGTCGCCAACAACCGACTAACAGGAGGCAGGATCCAGAGAGGCTCTCTAACCTACTGCCAGCTGTGGGGTCTGGACCAGTCTCGCACAAAGAGCTCTCTCTTAATGTTCAACTCTAGAGCATCTGTGTTAGCTGGCAGCCACACCCGGCCGTAAATAATACCTGCACAGACCAAAATACATTGGGTGGTAATGAAAGCAATGGTAATGAAGGGAAAGGGCGAGGGACGCCACCGAAGGGCAGCGGCTGATAGATCAGGTCAGGCCTTTAATTGATGCAGATTGCAGGTGCCCCTAATTGAACTTAAAAGGTAATCAGGCTCCAAACAGGCCGACGCTCTCTTGGTTCAGCTGTTGAATTAAGGCTGTGGGGAGAGAGAGAGAGAGAGAGAGAGAGAGAGAGAGAGAGAGAGAGAGAGAGAGAGAGAGAGAGCGAGAGAACTAAAAAAGGCGGAGACACAGGTGGCAGGGCTTCAAATGGCAGAGCCGGGGGCAGACTGCACCCAGCAAATTGCAGACATGGCCGTGTTCTGTGTCGCACTGGCGGTGACAGGGTCTGCTGAGCACAGTAGTGTTGGCAGGCGTGAGACAGTGTGTGAGAGGAGGGAAGGGAGAGAAAGAGAGGTAGTGGAGAGCCAGATTAATGAGAGATAGCACAAAGCTAAAGAGCATAACACATAATACTCTCTCTCTCTCTCTTTCTCTCTCCTACGCTGGATGAAAGCATGATCCAATTTCTAACACAGATACTAGTACGAGAAGAAAAACTTTTATTGCTTGAGATTGCTTACACTGTGTGTGTATTTGGCTAGGTATTTACTTCATGTAAATAGTGTTGATATGGTTTGTATTTTAATGGTGTGTTTGTGTGCGTTGTTAAAGTGGGTGAGTGTAGTGGGTAGATCATGTTTCCACTTCCACTGGTGAACAGTATGGACCAATGCAGACAAAAAGACAGACAGACAGACTGAGACACATACCTCCCATCAGGCCCACGGGGATGTGAAGAGACTGGTTCAACTGGAGTTGAACTGGAGATCCACATGGAGGCCTCATCCAATTACTGGACAAACTTGTCTTTTATTTGATTATGTCATTTACGGCTTTGGGTTTAACCCTTTCAGCAAGGATGGAGCCCAATAATGTCACTAAACCAGGGTTTAGAGGACTATTTTAGTGCAACAGCTTACAAAGCATTCTCTGTTTTTACATCCTATTGAGGAGACTGGAATTTCTGCTATGTCCATGAAGTATATAAGTTGAATGATTACAGAACCATTCTACATGGTTGCCATTATGATAGTAAAGTAATGGTTTGTCATTAGTATTCTGTTAAGACAGGCTTCCACACGTTATTGGCCATATTGTGTCGTCATAAGCTTCTGCTGAGGATAAAGTCTGTGTGTGTTTACATGTCTGTATAGTACCCACTTTACACCAGTGTCTTCATACCAGGGCTATGAGCAGATAAAAACCTAATGCCGTTTTACTCTTGTAGCTTATTTCTAATCCCTCAATTACATTTCCTTCTTTTTTTTTCACGTTTTGGCCTGTACACAAAATCCAATGTGAGTTTTTCACAAGTCAAGTGTGTTCTCAAAATTAGATTAGTTATTGAACCTGTGACAAATTCCTCAGCTGTACCCATCAAAAGTGAAGGCTCCCTGTTGCCCCTTATCAAATTCACTGGATTCATTTTATTTGGAGATAGGAGTCATGCCGTTGGAGGTTATTATTTTTGTATGTTTGTCAGGTTATGATTTTCTGCTGGGAGAGAGAGAGAGAGAGAGAGAGAGAGAGAGAGAGAGAGAGAGAGAGAGAGAGAGAGAGAGAGAGAGAGAATATCTAGTGGCTGAATTATTCCCAGTTTTTTTCAGATGGATGATGTCCTCTGATCCCTTCCAGTGAGTTCTCCCTCTGAAGTCCCCTCTCTCTCCTAGAGATTGGGCTGGAGATCCAGTCAGGATGTATCAGGTAGAATAACAGAAAGTAGAAGGTATGAAATCCTTTGTTCTGACACGAGATATGTTTCGATAGGGTGAAGAGGCTCTGACTGAGTCAATTCTGTTTTAGGGTATTTTTTGAGAGTAAGATTCTAAGCCCAGCACAGTTTGTTCTCTCTCCAGTACCATAGTGAATAGGAGCTGTGGTAGTGTTTCAGTTTTAGTGCTACTTTAGGCTGGCTCTGCAGACTGTATCTTGCTCCCTGATACGCTACTCTGCTCTGCACTATGCAGGCGGGGAGACACCAGTGAGTCCTGAGTCACAGTTCTTTGAGTAGAGGCTGCCCGGAGCGCTACCCTTCCCAAGCCTTCTTCTTGCTGCTCACAATGTGTTCTTCATGAATAAATGAAGAATTGTTAATGAAAAATGGTTATAAATAGATAAAGGAATACACAGCTACATAAAGCAGAAGATGAATGTGATCTAAGTGCCAGCCCCTCGCTCTGTTAAAGGAAAAGGGAAGCGGGAGCAGTGCAGAGGTGCGGTGCGGCCGTTCGGAGAGGCGCTGGAGGGATGTTTGCTCAGCGCAGACCTCATTAAAACCGACAGCCCCGTCCCTCCACCGGCCCCAGCAGAAGATAGGAAAAGAACAGTGAAAGGTCAGGAGGTGGGAAGGAAATGAAATGAGAAAGGACAAAACAGTGTACCATTAGGGCGGCACTCCGCCATATTGATTCAGCTAATTGAAATGGCATCTTGGGAGCAGAACCAGATGGGTCCCCCTTGGCCTGAGGTGAGGCGCTGGCTGGCAGGTGTAGGGATGAAGAGGGCTGGCTCCTCTGACAGGAAGAATCCAACATGACACACACTGTCCCCCCAGGGTGCAGGCTGACACCCCTCCCGACACCCACCCAGCCTCTACTGCACAGTCTAGGAGACACACACACTATTATTGGTGGATGGGCTCAACACTCACTCACTGAATTCACATTCACCGCGTGAGGCAGTTGGTTTGTTTCTGTTTGTTGGGGGACTTTGTGTTTGTTCTGTTTTGCTTTTGCTTTTGGGACCCAGTAGTGGTTACATTCTGGCTGTTGACACACACACATACACACACACACACACACACACACACACACACACACACACACACACACACACACACACACACACACACACACACACACACACACACACACACACACACACACACACACACACACACACACATACACACACTAGTCCTCATCTCTCGCTGTCTCCCTGTAGTTTCCATCTCTTTACGATTTGTACTGTGCAAGGAAATATTGAAATCAAAATACAAATCAAAGCAGGCATTTGTGCTGACCCTGTCAAGATGACACATTATATGAAAGATAATCATACAAGTTATGATTATGGAGTCCTTTTCTCTCCCCGTGCCTTTGCTTTTATGATCTGGCTAATCACATCCTGACTTCCCCCTGGCTGCCTGTGTCCTTCTGTCCTTTCCTGGGTGCAACCACAGAAGCAGTTCCTGGGTATCTCTCTCTCTCAGCGCAGCGTGCACTGGCTGGAATTAAATGGCATCTGGGCCTCTTGACAGTGTCTGAGGCTTTCTGTGTCTGTCTCTATGCCTGTCTGGCAGCCTCCTCTCCTCTCCTCCCTCTCCTCTCCTCTCCTCTCCTCTCCTCTCCTCTCCTCTCCTCTCCTCTCCTCTCCTCTCCTCTCCTCTCCTCTCCTCTCCTCTCCTCTCCTCTCCTCTCCTCTCCTCTCCTCTCCTCTCCTCTCCGCTCCGCTCCTCTCCTCTCTGCTCCTCTCCCCTCCCCTCCTCTCCTCTCCTTTCCCTGGACATCATATGAAGAACTGACTCTGGTCTCTGTCTCTCAAATGATTTAATTGGATCCAAACTCAGAAGCACAGACGTCAATACAGCACTATATCTGCCATAAGGCACTGTCATTAGTCAATACTTCTCCCTGTGCACGCCAAAGGCTCCAGTCAGACCTCATTATGGAGTATCGTATTCAGTTGAGCGGCAGGAGGGGGACTGGGACTACTCTGGGACCACACTAAGGATCACAGTTCACTCCAATGTACACTGAGTATACCAAACATTAGGAATGCCTTCCTAATATTGAGTTGCACCCCTCCCCCCTCCCCTTTGCACTCAGAACAGCCTCAATTTGTCGGGGCATGGACTCTACAAGGTGTCGAAAGCGTTCCACAGGGATGCTGACCCATGTTGACTCCAATGCTTCCCACAGTTGTGTCAAGTTGTCTGGATGTCCTTTGGGTGGTGGACTATTCTTGATACACACGGGAAACTGTTGTGTAAAAAAAACAGCGGTGTTGCAGTTTGTGACACAAACCGTTACGCCTGACACCTGCTACCATGCCCTTTTTAATAGCACTTCAATATTTAGTTTTTCCCTTTCAATCTCTGAATGGCACACATACACAATCCATGTCTCAATTGTCTCAAGACTTTAAAATAATGTTTTAACCTGTCTCCTCCCCTTCAGCTACACTGATTGAAGTGGATTTAACAAGTGACATTGATAAGGGATCATAGCTTTCACCTGGATTCACCTGGTCAGTCTATGTCATGGAGAGAGCAGGTGTTCCTAATGTTTTGTACACTCAGTGTGTACACTAGTAGTCTAAAGTTCACTAAACCCACAGATCATCTACTATTCCCACTGTCTCTACACAGCTCAGATTGGAGTCATTCAAAACATGCACTGAGTCAGCTCAGACCTTGTGTGGTGTGTGTCTGGTGTTGTGTGGTGTGTGTCTGGTGTTGTGTGGTGTGTGTCTGGTGTTGTGTGGTGTGTGTCTGGTGTTGTGTAGTGTGTGTGGTCATGACTCAGTATGGTGTGCGTATGAGTAGGTTGGTGTGTGTCCAGCGCTGAGGTGTGTGCATAGTCATTGAGGAATGTGTATGACTGAGTGTGGTGTGTGTCTGTCCAGTGCTGAGATGTGTGTTGTCTTGACTGATTGCAGTGTGCGTATCCCCAGGGGGCGTCCTCCAGCCTGGTGGTGAAGTTTGCCGACACGGACAAGGAGCGGACCCTGCGTAGGATGCATCAGATGGCGGGCCAGCTCGGCATCTTCAGCCCCATGACCATCCAGTTTGGGGCCTATGGCGCCTACTCTCACGCTGTAAGTCTCGGCTCTACGGGGGAGGAGACGGTGAGCTTTTACACTCTGCGCATGCGAGTCACGGCTCCTCCTGATAGCTAGCTATACACACTCTGTCTATCTATGTTCACACCTGAAGTTAACATCTCCTCAAGTTTGGAAACTGTAGAGTTTGCACTCACACTGTAACTAACAGCTCGCCCTGCCAGGTGAGAATCACCCACTCACGCACAGTAAAGCAGTCTGTCTGTCTGTCTGTCTGTCTGTCTGTCTGTCTGTCTGTCTGTCTGTCTGTCTGTCTGTCTGTCTGTCTGTCTGTCTGTCTGTCTGTCTGTCTGTCTGTCTGTCTGTCTGTCTGTCTGTCTGTCTGTCTGTCTGTCTGTCTGTCTGTCTGTCTGTCTGTCTGTCTGTCTGTCTGCTCTCTAGCGTCATCTCATTATATTGCGTTATCTGTTGTTTGTAATGAGCAGCAGCACTGTAAAGCAGCGGTGCTGTTAAGTAGCAGGGCTCCGTGGCAACAGAGACCTGTCTATTCAACAACATGACCAAGCAAACAGTGATGTGAAAGTAAACATGCCCCTCGTCCTGCGGCGATTTCACCCTGCCTCTCTCTCTCTCTCTCCCTCCCTCTCTCTCCCACTGCCTCCTTCTCCCTCCTCTTTCCCTCACCTCCCCTTCCTCTCTCTCTCTTCAATGCCACAGCAGATGATGCAACAGCAAGCAGCACTAATGGCGGCGACCCAGAACTCGTATCTAAACCCCATGGCAGCCATCGCTGCGGCACAAATGCAGCAAATGGCAGCTTTCAACGTCAACGGTCTGGTGGCTGCCCCAATGACACCCTCCTCAGGTACAAATACACAGCCAGGACTGGACTCCCCGTCCTTCCCCAACCCTCCCTCCTACGTGCCTGTAATACTTCACTATATTCATTAGTGAGCCTTGTACAAGCCGTGCTAATGTAATGTATTCTGCCCTGGCTGTTAGTACATTTCTTTAGACGTTATCAGGTTTCTTTTCATCTCTGTCTCTTTTAAAAGGGAGAAAAAAACTGTCTGCCTTTTGGTAGTGGTGAAGTCTAGAGAAAAAATTGTGTGCCCTTTTGGTAGTGGTGAAGTTAGAGATGACATTGCCAGAGTGACAGAGGGCCCTAAAGTAAGATAGAGAAGACGTGTCGTGAGTGAGGCATGATGGGTTATGATGTATGACATCCCCCGGCCCTCATTGGCCGCCACAGTGTACGGCCTCTCTCTTTTTTTCTCTCCCTCTCCCAGTCTCTCTCCCTCTCTCCATCTCTCTCTCTCTCAATTCAATTTCCATTTCATTTTCAATTTAAGGGGCTTTATTGGCATGGGAAACATATGTTTACATTGCCAAAGCAAGTGAAATACATAATAAACAAATGTGAAATAAACAATAACGATTATACTCACAAAAGTTCCAAAAGAATAAAGACATTTCAAATGTCATATTATGTCTATATACAGTGTTGTACTGATGTGCAAATAGTTAAAGTACAAAAGGGAAAATAAATCAACATAAATATGTGTTGTATTTACAATGGTGTTTGTTTTTCACTGGTTGGCCTTTTCTTGTGGCAACAGGTCACAAATCTTGCTGCTGTGATTGCACACTGTGGTATTTTACACAATAGATATGGGAGTTAATCAAAATTGGATTTGTTTTCGAATTCTTTGTGGGTCTGTGTAATCTGAGGGAAATATGTGCCTCTAATATGATCATACATTTGGCAGGAGGTTAGGAAGTGCAGCTCAGTTTCCACCTCATTTTGTGGGCAGTGTGCACATTGCCTGTCTTCTCTTGAGAGCCAGGTCTGCCTTCAGTGGCCTTTCTCAATAGCAAGGCTATGCTCACTGAGTCTGTACATAGTCAAATCTTTCCTTAGTTTGGGTCAGTCACATTGGTCAGGTATTCTGCATTTGTGTACTCTCTGTTAAGGGCCAAATAGCATTCTAGTTTGCTTAGTTTTTTTGTAAATTCTTTCCAATGTGTCAAGTAATTATATTTGAGATTTCTCATGATTTGATTGGGTCTAATTGTGTTGCTGTCCTGGGGCTCTGTGGGGTCTGTTTGTGTTTGTGAACAGAGCCCCAGGACCAGCTTGCTTAGGAGGCTCTTCTCCAGGTTAATTTCTCTGTAGGTGATGGCTTTGTTATGGAAGGTTTGGGAATCGCTTCCTTTTAGATGGTTGTAGAATTTAACGGCTCTTTTCTGGATTTTGATCATTTTCGGGTATCGGCCTAATTCTGCACTGCATGCATTATTTGGTGTTTTACGTTGTACACAGAGGATATATTTGTAGAATTCGGCATGCGGAGTCTCTCAATTTGGTGTCTGTCCCATTTTGGGAATTCTTGGTTGGTGAGTGGACCCCAGACCTCACAACCATAAATGGCAATGGGTTCTATAACTGCTTCTAATTTGTAGGTCAGATTTTTGGTTCCTTTTGAATGCATAGAAGGCCCTTCTTGCCTTGTCTCTCAGATCATTCATAGCTTTGTGGAAGTTACCTTAGGCCGAGGTATGTATAGTTTTTTGTGTGCCCAAGGGCTACGGTATCTAGATGGAATTTCTATTCATTGTCCTGGCAACTGGACATTTTTTGCAACACCATTATTTTTGTCTTACTGAGATTTACTGTCAGGGCCCAGGTCTGACACAATCTGTGCAGAAGATCTAGGTGCTGCAGTAGAACCTCTATGGTTGGGGCCAGAAGCACCAGATCATCAGCAAATAGTAGACATTTTACTTCAAATTCTAGTAGGGTGAGGCCAGGTGCTGAAGACTGTTCACATTCCCATTGCCAATTTGTTGATGTATATGTTGAAGAGGGTTGGGCTTAAGCTGCATCCCTATCTCACCCCCTGACCCTGTGGAAAGAAATGTTTGTGTTTTTTGCCAATTTTAACCGCACACTTGTTGTTTGAATGCGAGACTCGGGTTTTCTGGGTCTCTATATTTTTGGTTGGACAGGTTTCTCAATTTCTTTCTTAGGTTTTTGCATTCTTCATCAAACCATTTGTCATTGTTGTTAATTTTCTTAGGTTGTCTGCTTGAATTCTTTAGATTTGATTGGGAAGCTGAGAGGTCAAATATACTGTTTAGGTTTTCTACTGCCAAGTTTACACCTTCACTATTACAGTGAAACATTTTGTCCAGGAAGTTGTCTAGAAGTAATTTAATTTGTTGTTGCCTAATTGTTGCCTATTTGTTGTTGCCTGATTTCCACACTACTTTCCTTTCATCTATAGCATTTCTTAATATTATTCAGTTCCTTTGGCTTTGATGCCTCATGATTGAACATAGCTCTGTTCAAGTAGACTGTGATTTTGCTGTGATCTGATAGGGGTGTCAGTGGACTGGCTGTGAACCCTCTAAGAGATGTTGGGTTGAGGTCAGTGATAAAGTAGTCTACAGTACTACTTCCAAGAGATTACCTATATGTGTACCTCCCATAGGAGTCCCCTCGAAGCCTACCATTGACTATGTACATACCCAGCGTCCGACAGAGCTGCAGGACTTTTTGTTGGTTATGTTGGTTATGTTGTCGTAGTTGTGTCTAGGGGGGCATATGGAGGAGGAAATGCTGTCACCTCCAGGTAGGTGTTTTTTCCCCTGTGTGCTGAGAGTGTCAGATTCTTGTCCAGTTCTGACATTTAGGTCGCCACAAACTACTACATGTCCCTGGGCCTGGAAATGGTTGATCTCCCCCTCTAGGATGGAGAAGCTGTCATCATTAAAGTATGGGGATTCTATTGGGGGAATATAGGTAGCACACATGAGGACATTTTTCTCTGTTGAGATAATTTCCTTATTAATTTCTGTAAAATGTTCCTGTTTTGACTAATTTAATAGAGTGGGTTAGGTCTTTCTCTCTCTTTCTCTCTCTCCCTCTCTCTCTCTCTCTCTCTCTCTCTCTCTCTCTCTCTCTCATGGGCCACTGTTTGTGTGTTTCCGGGAACACGGCCAATCTGATGACTTTGGATGCAAAGTCCTTGACTATACAATATACGAGCAAAGATTTGTGGGAGATAATCCTGGACCTGAGTTTGACCTGTCTTCCTGGCCCTTGTCGTGAAGAGCTTTGATGGCTCGACACTAAGTAGGCTGACTGGCCCAAGACAGGGGCTCCACGCGTCTCTCTAAATGAATTAAATAAAGTGGCTCAGTCACCTCTGCATCCATCCACCATCTGTAATCCACAAAGCCTACATACACCCAGGTAATGCCTATCAAATTTAATCCTACATGACTTAAATGCCCTTCACCGGGATTAGGGAGAAGAATAATAATCCATCTGGCAGAAGACGAGAGAGCATGGACAAGGTGACAAACCTGAAATGTGACCAGGGGGAGAGGCTGAGGCCACTAACAGACAGAGAGGCCCCAGCCCCAGTGTCCAATTAGACGCTGGTCAGAGAGAGGCTGCAGACTGTGGAGTGTGAACCATGTCCACCATGGCCTGTGGTCCCAGTAATGAAACAGGGTTGCTCTATTTACAGGCACCAGCACGCCGCCGGGTATCAATGCCACGGCCGTGCCCAGCCTAGCAGCACCCATGGGGGTCAACGGGTTCGCATCCCTCCCGCCCCAGACCAACGGTCAGCCTACCAACGAGCCAATCTACACCAATGGGATCCACCCCTACCCAGGTGAGACAGCCAATGGGATTCACCTCTACTCAGGTGAGCCAATTTAACAGCAGTTTCATTCATTTGACATGTAGCCTTTTCTTAACTAGGATAAAACCATTATATATGATATTTTTGTAGAGGGAGACCTGGCAAGATAGTCTTAGGTGACTGCCATACTGCAATCAGAATAGGAGTGTGACGGTGTTTCTGAGAGTCAAATATGAGTTTGACATTCATGATGAGTGAGTCAGTGCATCCATCAGTGCATTATGGTTAATATGATGAGCCTCAGAAGCTCCTCCTTAGCTTCTTAATGCTGTATGCTCCTGATGATTCCTGAACAACTGACACATCATCATGCACTTGACTCCTTGATGCATTATGTAAGGCAGCTGCAGTGATAATGAACCACAAAGCAGTTTGTTTGGCATGTTGTTAATATTTGATGCAAACATCTGGGGGGCGAACAGGAATTTTGAAGAACTGTGAAATATGACAACTCTAATCTATGTGTGACTCTGTCCTCTGCCTCTCTCTCCCGCTCTCCCTCTCTTTCTCTCTTTCTCTCTCTCCATCTCTCTCTTTTCTTTCTTTTTCTTTCTCTCTCTCGCTTTATCTCCCTCTCCCTCTCTTTCTCTCTCTCCCTCTTTCTCTCTCTCCCTCTCTCTCTCTCTTTCTCTCTCTGCAGCACAGAGTCCTACAGTGACTGACCCTCTCCAGCAGGCTTACGCCGGTGTGCAGCACTACGCAGGTGACCTGCCTCTCCTCACTCCTCCCCTCTCTCCTCCATCTCTTTCTCTATCGCTCTCACTCTCTCCCTCTCTCCCTCTCTGTCACTCTAGCAGACACTATGGCTGCTAAAGATAGCCCAGAGGACTGGCCAATTTTCTCCAGGATTAGGAAACTTTACATTAGGATTTGAACGGATTTCCATTGGACTTGATTATACACCCACACAAAAATCTTAATTCCAAAAGTACACTGAGAACTGTGTTCCGGACACCCCTCTACATGATCGTGACATAGATAGACAGACACTGAGACATCTCCTCTTTAACCATGTATCAGGATAGGAATAGGCTCTCGTTCCTGTATTGTATGTGTCCCTGTTTAGACAGTGCATTCCCTTTGTGTAGTGATCCACAATGAAAATGAGCTCGGGCTCCAAGCCGTAATGCAATTTATTTATTCAGTGTCTGGAGGACGTGAACAATAGAATAATGATTTAAGTTGTCGCAAATGGAGATGTAATATTCCACTCTGGCTCTTCTCCTTCTCTTTGCAACAGCAGCCTACCCTGCCGCCTATGCACCAATCAGTCAAGCGTTCCCCCAGCAACCCACCATCATCCCCCAGCAACAGAGAGAAGGTAAGAGCTAGCGGGCGCGCCCACCCAAGATAAAAGGTGATAATTACCATGTTCCATTCTAATGTACGGCTGCTTTGAATTAGCCAGGGAGAGGAAACACTGGGCTGGAAAATGGGAGAAAAAGAGAACTTCATTTAAAAGGAGTTTAACATTAGCAGGCAGCAAGATGGAAAAGTTACTCTGTCATTATTCAAAAACTGCACTAATTCAAACTCGCAGTGTTCGACTGGTTAATCAGTCCATTACAATGTGTTTAAGTGGTTATGAATATTCATTAGATTAATTAGCTGCATGCATAATCATTTATTAACATTCCTAGTTTAGTGTTAGTACCACAGCATTAAATGTAATAAAGCATAGGATATGCTGTAATGGTAAATCACTCTTCCTGACACTGTTTGCCAGATATAATTATTCATTTATGTTATTGTACAGTATGTGATGGTTATAAATATGATTATTAGTCAACGTGGAAAATCTGAAATTACTCTAAGTGTTCTAACATTGCATAAGGGGGATAATTTTATTTCAGTGTGTTTCGCCCAAGCATTGTGGTCTACCTGCCCCCATCCTTGAGTTAAATTAAGCTTGCGTTAGGGTTATGTGACTGCTATACTTTGTGTATGCTGTGTACATTAAGCCACAGAGCTGCTCCTCCTGCAGACAGTGTGTCAGCTCCACTGGCCTGTCTCTGACTCAGATCTGGATCCTTCCCTCTCTGGCTTGGCTGTTGGCTGGTCTCCCAGTCTGCAGCCTCCAAGAGACTGCAGCCGCAGCAGCCCCCATTTCATGAGACACACCTAAACTAACAAACAGGCAGAATAAAGCCATAAGCTCAGACTGTAAAACCACAGCTCTCTATCATACTGTGTGTGTCCTCTATCTGGGCCAGGGAGTCAGTCAGCAACAGCCTCTTATCAGCCTTCTCACTAGCCACAGACTCATCTCGTCATGCTATCATCCCCGAGCAATGAGACAGGGAACAATCCATGCAGCCACTAGTGCAGCCCACATCTCTCTCTCTCTCTCTCTTTCTCTCTTTCTCTCTCTCTCTCTCTCTCTCTCTCTCTCTCTCTTTCTCTCTTTCTCTCTCTCTCTCTCTCTCTCTCTCTCTCTCCTCATCAGAAGGCCATGTACTGTATGTGGCACCTGGGTGTGTGTGGAGACTGAAGCGAGATTGGGAGCCAGTCAGTCCTGTCCTACTGTCAGCTAGTAATTGGGGCAGACACTGGGCTTATGTCATCATGTATGCTCTGCCTGTCCTCTCCTTCTATTTCCCCATGTAACCTCTATAGTTTGTTGTTGTTATTTCCCTCCAGGGCCGGAAGGCTGCAACCTGTTTATTTACCATCTGCCCCAGGAGTTTGGAGACGCAGAATTAATGCAAATGTTCCTGCCTTTCGGCAACGTCATCTCCGCCAAAGTCTTCGTGGACCGGGCGACCAATCAAAGCAAGTGTTTTGGTGAGTCAAAGCTGTCATCTCTGCTGAGAAAAAAAAAGAATTGGATGAGAAGTCGACTGTGATGTTTGGCAATCTTCTCATGTCCCATTTTGGATTCTGCATTTAGTTGTGTTTTCCTTTATTCCCTGTGTCTATCCTAATCAAGTTGCAATTAACATTTTAAAAGTGGCGTTACATGCGAGTGAGCAGGGAGGAGAAGAGAGGGGGATGCGTGCTTCGCTCCTTAAGTTCAACTCATCAGCAGATGCTTATGAGATACTGGGAGCAGGTGAGAGTGAGATGGAGTGGAGGAGGGGCGATTTGTTTCTAACTACCTACAGTTTAAGCCCACAGCTACCCAAGTTCAAGTACATGCCTGTCACCATGTAGCTAGACATGTAGTATAGGGGAATATAGTCCTTCTGGCTATTAGCGTTTCACCTTCAACAAACATACTATAAAACTATGGTTCCCCAGCCTCCATAGATAGCCCCTAGAGACCCAGCCTCCCAGCCTCATTTCCAACACCTTCCTCCCACACAGCCTGTAGGGATGAGTCTGGGTGGTGGTGGAGGATGTGCAGGTGGACTGTGTGATCTTCAGGAGATAATAATAGACCTGTTTGAGCCCTAGACAGCAGCACCCACGAGATGAGGAGCTGGACTCCAGAAACGGACCACTGGCCTCCTATATGGGTTGTCTAGGATGAGAATAGCATGTCTATCACTGCTCTATGAGGAAGGACAAAGAGGCTGTGACCTCACGCATCTCACCATTATTTTCCCATGCAGCTATTAATTAAGATCTTGGCTGAAAAACAATCATTTAACCTCTCATTTTTTCTCCTTCCTTTTTATAGTCTGAGCCCCGGGGCTCTTGTGAGAGACATTAACAAATTAGACAGAAGATGCTATGCATTAAGTGAACTAAATCATTACTCTCCTGCAGCAACAGGGGAAGCAATTTGATCCCTCTTCAGTTCAAAAGGGGAGATTGAATTCTTCCTATGCACATTAGATGCAACACACACATACACACAATGCATGTACACACACGTATACACGCATAATACGTGTGGGTGTGTGTATGCGTGTGTGTGCGCACACACCTTATGATTCTCAGTGATTGACAATAGGCAATGTGCCAATGTCATCATTATGGAATCCAGGGTAGTCATTGACTTACTGAGATGAGGCAAAGTCACAGTTTAAAAGTGACATTGGCAAAGTGAAAAATAATGTTTCAACCTTCCAAAACCATTAAGACCGTTTCCATGGCAATTGTGCATACCAAGACATCCACTCTAGCAATTGTTAGTTGTTGGTGTTAATATCAGAATATCAGATGTGCAGCTGAAGAAGATGGTGGATCCGTCACTGAACGGAGTAGGATGTTGAGTTTCTGGCTGTTTCAAGGTCTTAGTCTGAGGTCTGTTGGGATACACTGTTATTTTAATCCTCCATGTTTGTTACTCAATATTGACATTTAAGGATGATCAAAGCTCACCTCTCTAAGTGGAAGCAAAATGTGATTTTAAAAGGTCCTCTGAAAACACTGCATACACACTCGCTTACTAACACTTACCGTTGAAATAGATTATCCTCTGTTTTTAGAAGAACAGCAAGCAGCACTCTATTGTTTAGGTTGGCTTAAAGTGGGAGCAGTCCCCTTCAAGCCGTTTCACAACGTCCGTCAGCATCTAGCTGTGCAGTTCCCTACAGCTTAGACACTGTACCAGTCACCGCACCGGGAGTCATGCAGAGCTGTAGAATGATAAGACTGTAGTCTTTGTCAGTACTCCACTCTCACCTGCAAATCAAACCTTGTCCGTAATACCCTGCAATGATTTTACAGAGGACTGAACATCGTTTTCTCAGCTGAAGAGCTGCGAGGGAACCATGAAATGATGATTCATACATGATAGTATTCAATCTCCTCTCACAAAGGCTGTTTAGGGTGTTTTACATTGTGCTGTACACTGAATGTGTCCCAGTGAAGTGCTGCTTGTCCTTCTGAAGCGTACGGTGCTGTATAAAACATCATAATAAACCTGGCAGCTGACTGATTTACATGGTGTAAAGGGGGCCAGGATTTACCACGCTTCTAGTCTGCTCTTTTCTTTGTCCTCTCTTTCTTCACCCTCTTCTTCTTCCCCTTTTCCCCCTCCCTGACAATCACCTTTTGGGGTTGGGATGTAAATGCAAGGTTGAGATTGATGAGAGCGGGATGTGAGGGGGATCGCTGCTGTCTGGCAGGCCCTTCCCTGCTCAGTTTGTTTAAAGGGTTTGTAAAAGCAAGAGCCTTATCTCTCCCCACCTGACAAAAGCCTGCCCTCTCCCCCCAAATTAAATTGGACCCATAGCGACATGATCAAATCAGCTGGCAAGCGGAAAATTCCGTCCGTCAATCACGGAGGTGTCTGATAAGAGCAGGCAGGAGTCCCAGTGTGGAAAGCTCTGGGCTCATTCCGCCCCAACACCCAGGTGATAACTCAGAGCACATGCCGGGCAGGGGAGAGGAGAGGCTGGCACCTCTATTCACAGGCTGGGGAGAGAAGAGGAGAGGCTGACACCTTTACTTATAGGCAGGGGAAAGGAGAGGAGAGGAGAGGAGAGGAGAGGAGAGGAGAGGAGAGGAGAGGAGAGGAGAGGAGAGGAGAGGAGAGGAGAGGAGAGGAGAGGAGAGGAGAGGAGAGGAGAGGAGAGGAGAGGAGAGGAGAGGAGAGGAGAGGAGAGGAGAGGCTCACACCTTTACTCACAGGCAGGGGAGAGGAGAGGCTGGTACCTCTACTCATAGGCAAGGGAGAGGAGAGGAGAGGCAGGCACCTCTACTCACAGGCAGTGGAGAGACACCTCTACTCACAGCCCCTTCCACCTTCCCAAACCTACATCCAGTACGCCCCGCTCCGAGCCTGGCAACATGCTCCAACCCTGCTCCTCTTACTCTACACACACACACACACACATACACTTTTACCTTGCTATGCTTAATTTTAGCCAGTTTTCTACAGCAGGAAAATAATCCTGCAGCAAAAGGAAATGTGAATTATTATGTGGATTATAAATAATGGACATTTTTGTAGGGGTTGATACATTTTTTGTAAGGGAATATCATTTCTGAAATTTCAAAGTGGAAATTACAAACTTTATTTAGTGTAATCATGTAATCGTGTAATCATGTTTTTATTTCAGAGAATTTCAATTTACCTCCTGAATTAAGGCACATTGTTGTTGCATTGCAGAAAGCTAATAAGGAGGTCTCTCTCTCTTTCCTCCTCTTTTCATTATTTCTTTCTCTGCCTCTCCCCATCTCTCCTTCACTCTGTCTCTCTCTCTCTTTCACTCTCCCTCCTACTTTGTGTCCCAGGCTTTGTGAGCTTCGATAACCCGTCCAGTGCCCAGGCGGCTATCCAGGCCATGAATGGTTTTCAGATAGGCATGAAGCGGCTGAAGGTGCAGTTGAAGCGGCCAAAGGATGCCAACCGACCTTACTGACCCCTCTGCCGTCCACATCCAGGTAAGAGCAGACGCCATGCCATGCTCACATTCATGCCCAGAGCCAGGGTTGAATGGCAGACAGCCCCTCAGGGTGCTGGCCAATGAGGAGGGAGTAGGAGGGGCAGTGGGCTGACATGACTGACTCCCCCCAGCTAAACTCCACTGGCTACTGCATACCTGAAACATGTTATTTTGGTTGTATACATTAGACTACACATAATTGCAGCATAAGACCAGTACATGTGTTTCAATTGTATATTTCCATGAACAATTTGCATGTAAATAATATGTGGATGTTTTACAATGGCCTCACCAAAGTGAAGGGATTGCAATAATGACATATACAGTATAATGTGGAATGGAAATGATAAATGCTACCTTCATTTCTTGTCAGATAGCATTTGAATAAAGACATGTAGCACTAATTGAAAGGAGGCTGTCTGAGCAGACTGCCTGAGGAGAGGAGAAGAGAGGGGGAATGACTTTGATGTAACACATTGATGAGGGACAAGTGGAGAATGTTCTGAACAATGATGAGAACAGGCTAGTCATTATGACATCCTCAGTGTGTCTCTAACAACAGCTGTGTGTGTGTGTCTGTTTGTGTGCGTGTGTGCGTGCGTGTGATGGTGGGGGGGTAAGTCTGTCTGGGTTTGGTCTCCTGCTGTTCTGACTTAAAGAATTTATAAATGACTAAGGTACTCAATGTACATACCAACATCATTGCATAAAATGCAAGGACAAATCCAATTATTTAGAGTGTGACTGTGTTAGTTTGAGATGTATAACATGCCATTTGGCCTAGTCTTAACTTTGTGATTGCAGTGCAGCACGCCAGTCTTTTACCCTATAAATGTTCTCTGACTGAAAAGCCTCTCAGAACTGCTTCAAAAAGAAAAATAAAGGCCATTATTTTATTTGTTTTTGAAGGTTCCATTTTTATCTCTATATTTCCAATTGTATTTGTTGATTTGTTGACTTTTTCATTTTGACAGTAATAACCTCCCTTCATTTGGTTTGTCAGCCAGAGACGTTGAGAGAGAGAGGCTGGAATAAATGGGAAAGTAAAGTCTAAATCATATTTACCACTTGAGAAAGAAATTGGAACTCCACTGCTTCTCTTCTTCTTTTGTTTTGCACCCAACCCAACCTGCCAACCGGTCAATCATAACATGAGATGGCCTGTCCATGGTCGTTGTGTAGCCAACCAGTAGCCACCAGTCACGGGGACACGTTCCCAGTTCCCACACCTGTAAGTTGAACCCATGGTGTCATTTTATTTCGGATGACGTCATGTTGCAGGACTGTGACTGCGTGCGTTGCATGACGTGGCGTCGAGTCCTTTCTATATCTCTATCTCTATTTTGTATATATTTTTGGCAGCTTGTGAAGTGCAGTAAATGGATGACTGGTCTGATCATGATCGATGATGACGTGACTTTTGACCCTTTTTGCTGTTGTGACGTGACCTTTTAGTGTTTCCTTTTTTTCTCGTGAACTTCAATGTTCAATGTGTATGGATATTCTGTACCTCTCTCTCTCTCTCTCTCCTCTCTCTCTCTCTCTCTCAATTCAATTCAAGGGCTTTATTGGCATGGGAAACATATGTTAACATTGCCAAAGCAAGTGAAGTAGATAATAAACAAAAGTGAAATTAACAATAAAAATGACCAGTAAACATTACACTCACAGAAGATCCATAAGAATAAAGACATTTCAAATGTCATATTATGTCTATATACAGTGTTGTGACGATGTACAAATGATTAAAGTACAAAAGGGAAAATAAATCAACATAAATACGGGTTGTATTTACAATGGTGTTTGCTCTTCACTGGTTGCTCTTTTCTTGTGGCAACAGGTCACAAATGTTGCTGCTGTGATTGCACACTGTGGTATTTTACACAATAGATATGGGAGTTTATCGAAATTGGATTTGTTATTTGAATTCTTTGTGGATCTGTGTAATCTGAGGGAAATGTGTCTCTCTAATATGGTCATACAGTGAGGGAAAAAAATATTTGATCCCCTGCTGATTTTGTACGTTTGCCCACTGACAAAGAAATTATCAGTCTATAATTTTAATGGTAGGTTTATTTGAACAGTGAGAGACAGAATAACAACAACAAAAATCCAGAAAAACGCATGTCAAAAATGTTATAAATTGATTTGCATTTTAATGAGGGAAATAAGTATTTGACCCCTTCTCAATCAGAAAGATTTCTGGCTCCCAGGTGTCTTTTATACAGGTAACAAGCTGAGATTAGGAGCATACTCTTAAAGGGAGTGCTCCTAATCTCAGTTTGTTACCTGTATAAAAGACACCTGTCCATGGAAGCAATCAATCAATCAGATTCCAAACTCTCCACCATGGCCAAGACCAAAGAGCTCTCCAAGGATGTCAGGGACAAGATTGTAGACCTACACAAGGCTGGAATGGGCTACAAGACCATCGCCAAGCAGCTTGGTGAGAAGGTGAGAAGAAGAACTGTCAATCTCCCTCGGCCTGGGGCTCCATGGAAGATCTCACCTCGTGGAGTTGCAATAATCATGAGAACGGTGAGGAATCAGCCCAGAACTACACGGGAGGATCTTGTCAATGATCTCAAGGCAGCTGGGACCATAGTCACCAAGAAAACAATTGGTAACACACTATGCCATGAAGGACTGAAATCCTGCAGCGCCCGCAAGGTCCCCCTGCTCAAGAAAGCACATATACATGCCCGTCTGAAGTTTGCCAATGAACATCTGAATGATTCAGAGGACAACTGGGTGAAAGTGTTGTGGTCAGATGAGACTAAAATGGAGCTCTTTGGCATCAACTCAACTCGCCGTGTTTGGAGGAGGAGGAATGCTGCCTATGACCCCAAGAACACCATCCCCACCGTCAAACATGTAGGTGGAAACATTATGCTTTGGGTGTGTTTTTCTGCTAAGGGGACAGGACAACTTCACCGCATCAAAGGGACGATGGACGGGGCCATGTACTGTCAAATCTTGGGTGAGAACCTACTTCCCTCAGCCAGGGCATTGAAAATGGGTCGTGGATGGGTATTCCAGCATGACAATGACCCAAAACACACGGCCAAGGCAACAAAGGAGTGGCTCAAGAAGAAGCACATTAAGGTTCTGAAGTGGCCTAGCCAGTCTCCAGACCTTAATCCCATAGAAAATCTGTGGAGGGAGCTGAAGGTTCGAGTTGCCAAACGTCAGCCTCGAAACCTTAATGACTTAATGAAGATCTGCAAAGAGGAGTGGGACAAAATCCCTCCTGAGATGTGTGCAAACCTGGTGGCCAACTTCAAGAAACGTCTGACCTCTGTGATTGCCAACAAGGGTTTTGCCACCAAGTACTAAGTCATGTTTTGCAAATCATTTGATAAAATTTTTGACATGCGTTTTTCTGGATTTTTTTGTTGTTATTCTGTCTCTCACTGTTCAAATAAACCTACCATAAAAATTATAGACTGATCATTTCTTTGTCAGTGGGCAAACGTACAAAATCAGCAGGGGATCAAATACTTTTTTCCCTCACTGTACATTTGACAGGAGGTTAGGAAGTGCATCTCAGTTTCCACCTCATTTTGTGGGCAGTGTGCACATAGCCTGTCTTCTCTCAAGAGTCAGGTCTGCCTACAGCGGCCTTTCTCAATAGCAAGGCTATGCTCACTGAGTCTGTACATAGTCAAAGCTTTCCTTAACTTTAGGTCAGTCACGGTGGTCAGGTATTCTGCCACTATGTACTCTCTGTTTAGGGCCAAATAGAATTATAGTTTGCTCAGTTTTTTTGTGAACAGAGCCCCAGGACCAGCTTGCTTAGGGGCTATTCTCCAGCTCCGGCTTTGTTATGGAAGGTTTGGGAATTGCTTCCTTTTAGGTGGTTGTTGAATTTAACGTCACTTTTCTGGATTTTGATCATTTTCAGGTATCAGCCTAATTCTGCTCTGCATGCATTATTTGCCGTTTTACATTGTACACAGGGGATATTTTTGCAGAATTCTTCATGCAGAGTCTCAATTTGGTGTTTGTCAAATTTTGTGAATTCTTGGTTGGTGAGACCTCACAACCATAAAGGGAAATGGGTTCTATAACTGATTCAAGTATTTTTAGCCAGATCCTAATTGGTATGTTGAATTTTAAGTTCCTTTTGATGGCATAGAAGACCCTTCTCGCCTTGTCTCTCAGATCGTTCACAGCTTTGTGGAAGTTACCTGTGGCGCTGATGTTTAGGCCAAGGTATGTATCGTTTTTTTGTGTGCTCTAGGGCAACAGTGTCTAGATGGAATTTGTATTTATGGTCCTGTCGACTGGAACTTTTTTTGGAACAATATTGTTTTGGGCTTACTGAGATTTACTGTCAGGACCCAGGTCTGGCAGAATCTGTGCAGAAGATCTAGGTGCTGCTGTAGGCCCTCCTTGGTTGGTGACAGAAGCACCAGATCATCAGCAAACAGTAGACATTTGACTTCAGATTTTGGTAGGGTCAGCCTGGGTTCTGGTATACATGTTGAAGAGGGTGGTGCTTAAGCTGCATCCCTGTCTCACCGCCCTATGGAAAGAAGTATGTGTGTTTTTTGCCAATTTTAACCGCGGACTTGTTGTTTGTGTACATGGATTTTATAATGTTATATGTTTTTCCCCTAACACCACTTTCCATCAATTTGCATAGCAGACCCTCATGCCAAATTGAGTCAAAGGGTTTTTCGAATTCAACAAAGCATGAGAAGACTTCGCCTTTGTTTTGGTTTGTTTGTTTGCCAATTAGGGTGTGCAGGGTGAGTATGTGGTCTGTCGTATGATAATTTGTTAAAAAGACAATTTGACATTTGCTCAGTACATTGTTTTCACTGAGGAAATGTACAGGTCTGCTGTTAATGATAATGCAGAGGATTTTCCCAAGGTTGCTGTTGACGCATATCCCACAGTAGTTATTGGGGTCAAATGTGTCTCCACTTTTGTGGATTGGGCCAATTCCAAATATTGGGGAAGATGCCAGTTCTAAGGATGATGTTAAAAAGTTTAAGTATAGCCAATTGGAATTTGTGGTCTGTATATTATCTCTCTCTCTCTTTCTCTCTCTCTCTCTCTCTCTCTCTCTCTCTCTCTCTCTCTCTCTCTCTCTCTCTCGGCCATGGTGGAGATGTTTGGGGCAAATTCAACACAACACATCACAAAGTACCACTCTTCATCATTTTCAATTATAGTGGTGGCTGCATCATGTTATGGGCATGCTTGTCATCAATCAATCAATCAATCAAATCAATCAAATGTATTTTTATATAGGCCTTCGTACATCAGCTGATATCTCAAAGTGCTGTACAGAAACCCAGCCTAAAACCCCAAACAGCAAGCAAAGCATGTGAAAGAAGCACGGTGGCTAGGAAAAACTCCCTAGGAAAAACTCCCTAGAAAGGCCAAAAACCTAGGAAGAAACCTAGAGAGGAACCAGGCTATGAGGGGTGGCCAGTCCTCTTCTGGCTGTGCAGGGTGGATATTATAACAGAACATGGTCAAGATGTTAAAATGTTAAAATGTTAAAATGTTCATAAATGACCAGCATGGTCAAATAATAATAATCATAGTAGTTGTCGAGGGTGCAACAAGCACGTCCGGTGAACAGGTTAGGGTTCCATAGCCGCAGGCAGAACAGTTGAAACTGGAGCAGCAGCACGGCCAGGTGGACTGGGGACAGCAAGGAGTCATCATACCAGGTAGTCATGAGGCATGGTCCTAGGGCTCAGGTCCTCCGAGAGAAAGACAGAAAGAGAGAATTAGAGAGAGCATATTTAAATTCACACAGGACACCGGATAAGACAAGAGAAATACTCCAGATGTAACAGACTGACCCTAGCCCCCCGACACATAAACTACTGCAGCATAAATAATGGAGGCTGAGACAGGAGGGATCAGAAGACACTGTGGCCCCATCCGATGATACCCCCGGACAGGGCCAAACAGGCAGGATATAACCCCACCCACTTTGCCAAAGCACAGCCCCCACACCACTAGAGGGATGTCTCCAACCACCAACTTACCGTCCTAAGACAAGGCCGAGTATAGCCCACAAAGATCTCCGCCATGGCACAACCCAAGGGGGGGCGCCAACCCAGACAGGAAGACCACGTCAGTGTCTCAACCCACTCAAGTGACGCACCCCTCCCATGGACGGCATGGAAGAACACCAGTAAGCCAGTGACTCAGCCCCTGTAAAAGGGTTAGAGGCAGAGAATCCCAGTGGAAAGAGGGGAACCGGCAAGGCAGAGACAGCAAGGGCGGTTCGTTGCTCCAGCCTTTCCGTTCACCTTCACACTCCTGGGCCAGACTATACTTAATCATAGGACCTACTGAAGAGATAAGTCTTCAGTAAAGACTTAAAGGTTGAGACTGAGTCTGTGTCTCTCACATTGGTAGGCAGACCATTCCATAAAAATGGAGCTCTATAGGAGAAAGCCCTACCTCCAGCCGTTTGCTTAGAAATTCTAGGGACAATTAGGAGGCCTGCGTCTTGTGACCGTAGCGTACGTGTAGGTATGTACGGCAGGACCAAATCGGAAAGATAGGTAGGAGCAAGCCCATGTAATGCTTTGTAGGTTAGCAGTAAAACCTTGAAATCAGCCCTTGCCTTAGCATGGACTCAGGAGTTTTTTGTTGTTGTTTTGGATAAAAAGAAACAGAATAGAGCTTAATACAGGCAAAATCCTATAGGAAAACCTGGTTCACCTTTCAGCAGGTCAATGTGTATATATATATATATATATATATATATATATATATATATATATATATATATATATATATATATATATATATATACAAACAGTGTCTTCAGAAAGTATTCACACCCCTTGACTTTTTCTGCATGTTGTTGTGTTACAGCCTGAATTTAAAATGTATTAAATTGAGATTTTGTGTCACAATATATATAATACCCCATAATGTCAAAGTGGAGTTATGTTTTTAGAAATGTTTACAAATTAAAAGCTAAAATGTCTTGAGTCAATAAGTATTCAACCCCTTTGTTATGGCAAGCCTAAGTATGTTCAGGAGTAAAAATGTGCTTACAAGTCACATTATGGACTTACTCTGTGTGTAATAATAGTGTTTAACATGATTTTTGAATGACTACCTCATCTCTGTACCCCACACATACAATTATCTGTAAGGTCCCTCAGTCGAGCAGTGAATTTCAAACACAGATTCAACCACAAACACCAGGGAGGTTTTCCAATGTCTCGCAAAGAAGGGCACCTATTGGTAGATGGGTCAAAATAAAAAAAAGCAGAGATTGAATATCTTGTTCAGCATGGTGAAGTTATTAATTACACTTTGACCCAGTCACTACAAAGATGCAGGCGTCCTTCCTAGGTCAGTTTCCAGAGAGGAAGGAACCGCTAAGGGATTTCACCATGAGGCCAATGGTGACTTTAAAACAGTTACAGAGTTTCATGTGATCGGAGAAAACTGAGGATGGATCATTGTTGTTACTCCACAATACTAACCTGCAGTGCATTCGGAAAGTATTCAGACCCCTTGACTTGTTCCACATTCTGTTACATTACAACCTTATTCTAAAATGGATTAAATATATTTTTCCCTCATCCATCTACACACAATACCCCATAATGACAAAGCGAAAACAGGTTGTTTTGCAAATTGAGTAGAAATAAAAAACAGCAATACCTTATTTACATAAGTATTCCGACTCTTTGCTATGAGACTCGAAATTGAGCTCAGGTACATCCTGTTTCCATTGATCATCCTTGAGATGTTTCTACAATTGATTGAGGTCCACCTGTGGTAAATTAAATTGATTGGACATGATTTGGAAAGGGACACACCTGTCTATATAAGGTCCCACAGTTGACAGTGCATGTCAGAGCAAAAACCAAGTCATGAGGTCGAAGGAATTGTCCGTTGAGCTCCGAGACAGGATTGTGTCGAGACACAGATCTTGGGAAGTGTACCAAAAAATGTCTGCAGCATTGAAGGTCCCCAAGAACACTGTGGCCTTCATTATTCTTAAATGGAAGAAGTTTGGAACCACCAAGACTCTTCCTAGAGCTGGCTGCCTGGCCAAACTGAGCAATCGTGGGAGAAGGGTCTTGGTTAGGGAGGTGACCAAGAACCCAATGGTCACTCTGATAGAGCTCCAGAGTGTGGAGATGGGAGAACCTTCCAGAAGGACAACCAATCTCTGCAGCACTCAACCGATCAGGCCTGTATGGTAGAGTGGCCAGACGGAAGCCACTCCTCAGTAAAGGCACATGACAGCCCGCTTGCGGTTTACCAAAAGGCACCTAAAGACTCTCAGACCATGAGAAACAAGATTCCCTGGTCTGATGAAACCAAGATTGAACTCTTTGGCCTGAATGCCAAGCATCACGTCTGGAGGAAATCTGGCACCATCCCTACAGTGTAGAATGGTGGTGGCAGCACCATGCTGTGGGGATGTTTTTCAGCGGCAGGGACTGGGAGAGTAGTCAGGATCGAGGGAAAGATGAATGGAGAACAGTACAGAGACATCCTTGATGAAAACTTGCTCCAGAGTGCTCAGGACCTCAGACTGGGGCAAAGGTTCACCTTCCAACAGGACAATGACCCTAAACACACAACCAAGACAATGCAGGTGACCCAGCCAGAGCCCGGACTTGAACCTGATCGAACATCTCTGGAGAGACCTGAAAATAGCTCCCCATCCAACCTGACAGCGCTTGAGAGGACCTGTAGAGAACAATGGCAGAAACTCCCCAAATACAGGTGTGCCAAGCTTGTAGCGTCATACCCAAGAAGACTCGAGGCTGTAATCGTTACCAATGGTGCTTCAACAAAGTACTGAGTAAAGGGTCTAAATACTTATGTAAATGTGATATTTTCTTAAAAAAAAAATTATAAATCTGCTAAAATATCAAAAAATTGGTTTTGCTTTGTTATTATGGGGTATTGTGTGTAGATTGATGAAGAAAAAAACGATTTAATCAATTTTAGAATAAGACTGTAACGTAACAAAATGTGGAAAAAGTCAAGGGGTCTGAATACTTTCCAAACGCACTGTAAATGACAGAGTGAAAATAAGGAAGCCTGTACAGAATAACACTATTCCAAACATGGATCCTGTTTGCAATAATGCACTAAAATAAAACTGCAAAAAATGTGGAAAAGAAATTAACTTTATGTCCTGAATGCAAAGCTATATGTTTGGGGCAAATCCAACACAACACATCACAAAGTACCACTCTTCATATTTTCAATTATAGTGGTGGCTGCATCATGTTATGGGCATGCTTGTCATCAGCATGGACTAGGGAGTTTTTTGTTGTTGTTTTGGATAAAAATAAACGGAATAGAGCTAAATACAGGCAAAATCCTAGAGGAAAACCTGGTTCACCTTTCAGCAGGTCAATAACCTAAAACACAAGGCCAAATATACACTGGAGCTGCTTACCAAGATGACATTGAATGTTCCTGAGTGGACTAGTTACAGTTTTGACTTAAATCGTCTTTAAAATCTATTGAATAACTTGAAAATGTCTGTCTAGCAATGATCAACAACCAACTTGACAGAGCTTGAAGAATTTAAAAAATAATAATGTGCAAATATTGTACAATCCAGGTGTGCAAAGCTCTTAGAGACTTACCCAGAAAGACTCACAGCTGTAATCACTACCAAAGGTGATTCTAACGTATATTGATTCAGGGTTATGAATACCAACTGTATGCAAATGAGATTTCTGTATTTCATCTTCAATAAATTTGCTAACATTTCTAAAAACATGTTTTCACTTTGGCGTTCAATCAATTCAATTTTGATTTCAGGCTGTAACACAACAAAATATGGAATAAGATAAGGGGTATGAATACTTTCTGAAGGCACTGTGTATACCAACATTGTTTTTGTAATTATTTCTAATTTGTACCAACGTTTCTTCATGCAAGAGGGCTGATGCCCACTTTTGTTGTCATAAGACAGATTCTTTGCTTAAATAACCTTTTTTTAAAGTCAATCCCCAGCTCTTTAGTTGAGTGATAGACAACATGACCCTGTGTTTGTGCAGCCAATTAAATCTCCTCCATCCATCTATCCTTCCACAAACTGTAGAGAAGCACAGGAAAATGTTGACTCTCCTCCACTCCTCCCTGCATTTCATCTGCACTTGGAGTACTTGGTGTGATTGTTTTGTTTGCCTAACATGAGGATAACTTCCCATGTATATATTTATGAGGGGGCTAACCAATTACATTGTGATTGCAGAGCTGCAGGCAGTGGCGTAGCCCCACACACCCCAGCCAGACTCCACCCACATACACACACAAACACCATCAAAAATAAATCAAATAAACTAATACCATGAATGGTGCATCCTCTGCTTGTGTTGTTTTAGTCTGGTCTTTTCAGTAGTATCATGCCCAACAATTAATTCAATGTGTTTGTAACTCTTTTAGCACTGAATAGATTCCATTCCATGTATGAGTTAGTATTGTCTCATGACGAGTCATCTACAAATATTTGTACTCTCTCCAAAATCTGTCAAAATAAGCCCCATGCGTTTCTATGGGCTTATTTTGGTCCGAAGCTTGTCACCTGCCTTCCTGCCTTTGGGACAACAACTCCCATTGTTAGGGCAGAGACATATAATAACATCTTGTCATTATATACAGATCTCTGACTTAACTAAGTGCAGTCTGTCGGGACAACCAGCCAGCAGGGCACAGGGTCTCTCTGGGTTCGCCTGTCTCCCCTGTGGATCAGGTCTCTCTGGGTTCGCCTGTCTCCTCTGTAGCTCTGGTCTCTCTGGGTTCGCCTGTCTCTCCTGTAGCTCAGGTCTCTCTGGGTTCGCCAATCTCTTCTGTAGCTCAGGTCTCTCTGGGTTCGCCAATCTCTTCTGTAGCTCAGGTCTCTCTGGGTTCGCCTGTGTCTTCTGTAGCTCAGGTCTCTCTAGGTTCACCTGTCTCTTCTGTAGCTCAGGTCTCTCTGGGTTCGCCTGTGTCTTCTGTAGCTCAGGTCTCTCTAGGTTCACCTGTCTCTTCTGTAGCTCAGGTCTCTCTGGGTTCGCCTGTGTCCCCTGTGGCTGTGTCTCTCTCGTGAATCTCTAATTTAGAGCCACTTCAGGGTGTGTGCATTTGTGTGAGTGTAAGTAGTTATCCATATAGATATAAAGATATTTTTCCAGTAGTTTGGTCTTCATCAGTTGCTTCCACTTAAAACGCCCCTCTGGAAATACAAGCTGTTATGTTTTAAATAGACAGTTTTTCTTCTTCTATAATTTATATGGTAGATGCCTACTTTGAATTACTGGTGTTTTTGTATAAAAGCTGGAACATCTATAATCAGGTATTTTAGTGCAAAGGCTTATCTCTAATGGTCCTGCTTGCCTCCGCAGATATGAAATACGTTACCAGCATCTCATCTCCCACAGTTAAATAGCTGATCTATTATAAAATGGTAACAGGCTCATTTCTCAGGAGAAAATAACAGAACAAAGACTTGTTCGCTCCACAAAGTCAGATATTTTTCATGTGGGCTCTGTGAGAGTGATTAGCTATGATTTGGCTGTCTTTTTGTACCAGGATTCAGGGCCAGTACACATTAAGGATGATTGCATCCAACTGTAACTCCAGCTTATTCAACCAGAGCCAAAAAGCACACAAATCCATAAAAAGTATGTATTTCATATCTACTGCTATGGCAATGAAGACATTATAGCTCTGGGTGTATTTTCCAATAGTTTGGAGTATTAGTTTGTAATTTGTTCACTACACAAAAAACATGAAAATATGATCATAAACTTTTCCTCCCCCTGGAGTTTTGTAATAATAATTTTTAACATCATAATGTTGTTATTAATGGGCTACTATTTGACCTTCAGTGCATCCCTTCATCTTTAGCGTCCCCCTTCCCTCGGTTGTCATTGGGCTTTTTAAAAATGATTATCACAAATGATCAGAAATGACTATTAACAGAGGAATTAACAGAGATGACAGGCTAACGTTTAGTCAAATCATTTTTCTGAGGCGAGAGAAAAGTTGCTATAAATACCTAGCGCCTTTGGATTAGTGCTGTCACAGCATACATCTGTTCCATATGGTAAAACACAACCCCTTCACCTCCAGCTCACTTCTTTCTAGATCTGATTGACATCCTCCTTCTTTTCCTTTGTCTGTTTTCCATTCTGTTAGCTGTGCCTGTCAGTGTGCTAAACCAGGCAGGAGCCAGCACCCTGAACAAGACCCCTGTGCCCTCACCTCACTGAATCTGCTCTCTCTCTCTTTCTTACAGGATGAAGGGCCACAACACCTTATTTCCACAAGTGCAGTATAAAGTACAAAGACTTCTTGCTCTGCTACATATCATGAAAGAAGGGTGGTCCCTTGATTCTGCTGGAAGAATAGCTGGAGAAGATTGGGTGACTGAGGAGGAGAAGGAACCCGGAGATTCGTTTTTTTCGTTTTTTTTTTAGCAAATGCCTCTTTTCCCTGTTTTGCTTTGGCGTCTGTGGAAGAGGATTTTTTGCAGAGACCAATTTTTGCTGCTGTTTTTTAGACAAGATGGAAAACCTTTATAGACACATTATGCTCAAAGCATGCATACTGACACCGGTATATATAGACATGAACACACTCTTACCAAACACACAGCTTACCAAACACATATGCACACATACAGACCAACACACACACACAAAAATATTCTCTCAGACATCCTACAGTGTACATATATGTATGTGCATTTGCCAACTTAAACATACACACGGACAGACAGACACACACATAAACACACACACACACACCAGCCTGCTGCCATTTTGGTTTTCGTGCCTACACAGGTGATGTGCTCTGTGACAGGGCGAGCTCTGAGAAAAGAAGAAGAGAAATGGAGAATCCAGGAGAATTTACATGCATCATTCCTTAGGAAATAGGGACCAAAGGACTTAACGCTTTTTAAAAGAATATAAATATATATACATATATATATATATATATATATTTAAAAAAAACTCTTACCTTGTAGCTGCAAGTATTACAATTTAATAGTAGTCAAAATAAATCATTAAATCAATATCCAGTGGCCTAAGTAAGAATAAAAAGATAAAGGAAATAATGTATACATTGAAAAAAAAGACAAGGAAACGTAGTAAAGGGGCTGATTATTATGTTCTGGTTGCTGTTTTGCCACCAGTTAGTAGATTAGAAAATGTAGAATACTAGAGAAGTAGATTTGCTCTTTTTTGCTGTTGTTTTTTTTTAAGAAAAAAATACTTGAACTTGTAAAGTAAGGGGGAGCGATGAAAAAGAAAAAATTATTCATTTTGTCTGTCCCGTCCCAGTGGGCTTTGGGGCATTGGGGTCTCTCTCTTGGATGTTACGGTCGGGCCGCTGGATATGTCCCTCATCATGGTGTACAACTCACTCACAGCACTATCTGACAGCTATAAAGGAACTGTTTTTGAGAAGAGCGAGAAGAAGAAGAGAAAAGACAGATGGACCTTCCTAGTGTCTGTGCTGGACAGGGTGCAGATTTGAGAGGCTTATTTCCCACAAGCCTTTGTGTTCAAGCGACAATCCACTGTAAAAACCAAGCAAATCGGACATGGTGTGTTCTTTTCTTTTGAGCTCTATAATTCGTCAGGGAGTGTGCTATTATAAAAGTTATTAAAGAAATGCATAAAGAGAAGCTTCTGCAAACGAGATGGACTAATGGACAAAAATTAAGGCAAGCAGAGAAGAAAATGATTGAGTTGATAGCTACTGAAACTGCCAAAAGAGTGGACTCAACAGCATAACAATGAATTGGCTCTCATGGCGTTTGAGTAAACGAAAAAAATATACCCATTAAAAATAACCACGTTATGAGAGAGAGAGAGAGAGAGAGAGAGAGAGAGGGGGGGGGTGGGAGAGAGAGAGAGAGGGAGAGAGAGAGAGAGAGAGAGAGAGAGAGAGAGAGAGAGAGAGAGAGGGGGGGTGGGAGAGAGAGCGAGAGGGAGAGAGAGAGAGAGAGAGCGAGAGGGAGAGAGAGAGAGAGGGAGAGAGAGAGAGAGAGAGAGAGAGAGAGAGCGAGAGGGAGAGAGAGAGAGAGAGAGAGAGAGGCCAGGGATATTTATGTCCACTGAAGCCATTCTAAAGCTCTTGTGAGATTGAGAAACATCGCCTCATCTCCCCAGCTGCAGAACAGATACAAGCAGAACTTGCTCTGAAAGACACACTAGATTTATTGATGGCAAAACAGTGGAAGCTTTTAGAGCTCATTTAACTTTGTCGTATATAATGTACATGCCACTGTTAACATGTCCCCTCCCTGACCTGCTTTTTTTTTCAAATATTATATAATGAGCCTGTGGAAAAACCTACCTATCCGTCTCAACCTAACCTAACACAGTCTGAATTACAGCCATACAACCGCCATCATTCAGCTCCTCCCTGCCAATCCATGCCTAGCAGAACCCAGCTCTGAACTCTTAACTTGTCAGGCTTTGACTTAGTGTCCACGAGCCCCTTTACTTTGACTATTTTACAGTGGTGGATGCAGCTGGCCCCTCTATGAAAACCAGATCAATATGTTTGCTATGAGTCTCGAGGAAGGATAAGATGGCAAGTCATTCACTGTCCACACTTCCTCAAGTTCTCTCAGTAGAACACCAGCTCTCCTCCCTCCCTCACAACTCTCTGAGAGCTGACTGAAGGCATATGGAGGGGGAGGCAGAGCTGGACAGGGAAGAGAAGGGGAGAGGAAAGTGGGAGAAGTCATCAGCCAGACCCTGATCTCTGAGCTCTGCTCCACGCCAGCATGTCCAAACTCGTCTTACTTTATCCTTTAAAGTGATGCTTCTTGGAGTTTTCCCCCGGGGACCAAATCCATGCAATCAAAAGCCACAGCAAGCGCAGCCTACCCCCACCCCCCTTGCCAAACACCATGTATCTGTGCTGCCTAGCTCTTGGGGAATGGGATTGAAGGGTTGATAAGGAATCACTTGGCATGTATTAGGTACCTGCTGCCTTCTGTCCAGCCTCTGTCTGTTTACCTCTGGGACTTGCTCTCCAAAGCAGAGCGGACGCATTCCAAGTCACTGACTGAAAGCCCTGCCTGCCTGCATCACACAAGACACATCAAGACACATGACTTTCATTCTCTTTCTCCCAGCTGCTTAAATACAACACAATGCCACTCTTTTCTGTGAGCGAAAAGCTCTTGGATTTGTCTTGATTTGTATCCTTGTTTTTACCATACCACATTACTGTAATGAATGTTAGCTTTTGACTTTGTGTTTGTGTTCCTCTGCTATGAATAGAGACTGTTCTGTTCCATCATGCCTTCCAGAACCCCAACCTAGCTGTTCATAGCCTGGTTCTGCCAGACTGAGCTCTGCACTCAACAATGGTGAGTTCAGTCTGGTTTTGCCAGGCTATGCTGTTCAGCTGTTCCCCTGGAACAATGTTTCAAACCAACCTGCAGTTCAGTGTTTGGCTTCAGTAGCCTTCGATTATCTCTTCCTCTGTATTAGACATGCTATTTCACCTTTCCCTCTAATCACGTTGTAATAGTGAGGCTCTATACATTAACACCAACCAAGTGAAAAGTCATCTGCATAATCACCTGGACCAAATTACAGTGGGGATGGTCCCTTGAATGCTCTGTGATGACAGAAGGTAGATTAGAGAGAATTATGTTTGTAGTGGCTCCCTGGCAAGGATGCCGACAGCTGACCTGGCACCGATATCACCGCAGCCGTATTTATGATGGAGATGGGATCCAGGAAGCAGGATGAAACCCTCCATGTCATAGCTACTCTGGGTATTAATGTTGGATATTTGATTGGCGTGGGTATAGATTATGTTGAAAATAAGGCAAAAGAGACTAGGTTTGAAATATTGCTCCAGGCACAAAAGGTACTGAACAATAGCAGGTTGAAATGGGTAGCAGACAACCAACTATTCCGTTTAAAAACCCTCAGTTCCTCCGTTGCAGCTGCCTGCCGGGTGGCCTGTGCTATTGTACTTCAGCTTTCAGCACTTAATTGTGTCTCAACAATCTCCTCAGAGGCCGCCATTTTCCACAAAATAACCTGCTCTAAAAATGTTGGCTTTTTCACGGCAGTATTGCAGTCGGAACACCTGCAAAGCACAGAATATTGTTCAGAACTGGAGGAACAGTATTGGTGAAGCACAGTAGTTATTTTAAATCAAAAGGATGCCCATTGAAAAAACAGTGCCAGCTTTGGTCTTGGGTTGTCGCAGCTTGCCTTCAAAAACAGTAAAAACACTCAACCTTTAGTTGTTATGAAGTCAGCAGAACATGTAGGAACTAGGAAGCGACAAGAATTAATGTGAAGTAGGTCCATATGAATGCATGTTCTTCACAGCAGCCCTTTTGTGCTCATTATTTATGTAATGTTGAATTAATCAATAGGAAACCTAATGTACCGTGAGCGATGAAATCTCCTATGCTTGTCTCTCTGCCGCTTCAAAAGCACCTCCTGCAAGACTAGTCCCATTAGCCTCACCACGAGCCCTCTGATGGCTCCTACACCAGATATATGCTACACACCCCTACAGTCAACTTAGAGCAAGGTTAGGTTCAGCCTAGGTCCAATCCCCTGCCCAGTCTTATATTCCCTGCTTGGCTAACGTGCTATGCTCGTATAGCCTTTCTGTTGCACCAGGGAGCTGCAGAAACATGCTTGGGAATGGTAGATTAGACAATGTTAAATCAGGGAGCTGTTTGAACGAGGGTACTCTTATTGCTCTTCTACACAGGGGAGGAAGGTTATTAGTGTGACATGCAGTGAAACAGAAATAGCTGTAGTGAAGCCAGGCTCTGGAACAACAGAAATGAGAAGTGGGTTTTATTCCTTCTTTTACTGACTCCAGAAGTCTGCCAGCTCAGCCCATCTCAGCTCAGCTCTGGCCCTGTCTGGCCTTTAGTAGAGGCACAGGCTGTCTGGAGTTAACTTAGGAGTGACTCACCTTACACAGGACTGAAATCCACCTACTCATGTTCAGATGAGAATATTTAGATTGACATTATAGGTTATTGATATTGTTAGTTCAACTCACTTTGTGTCTGTTTGGAAACATAGTACCAGTCAAAAGTTTGGACACACCTACTCATTCAAGGGTTTTTCTTTCTTTTTACTATATTCTACATTGTAGAATAATAGTGAAGGCATCAAAACAATAAAATAACACATATGGAATCATGTAGTAACCAAAAAAGTGTTAAACAAATCCAAATATATTTTAGATTGTAGATTCTTCAAAGTAGCCACCCATTACCTTGATGACAGCTTTGCAGACTCTTGGCATTCTCTCAACCAGCTTCACCTGGAATGCTTTTCCAACAGTCTTGAAGGAGTTCCCACATATTCTGAGCACTTGTTGACTGCTTTTCCTTCACTCTCCTGTCCAACTCATCCCAAACCATCTTAATTGGGTTGAGGTCGGGTGATTGTGGAGGCCAGGTCATCTGATGCAGCACTCCATCACTCTCCTTCTTGGTCAAATAGCCCTTACACAGCCTGGAGGTGTGTTGGGTCATTGTCCCATTGAAAAACAAAATGATAGTCCCACTAAGTGCAAACAAGATGGGATGGCGTATCGCTGTAGAATGCTGTGGTAGCCATGCTCGTTAAGTGTGCCTTGAATTCTAAATAAATCACAGACAGTGTTACCAGCAAAGCACCCCCACACCATCACATCTCCTCGTCCATGCTTCACGGTGGGAACTTCACATGTGGAGATCATCCGTTCACCTACTCTGCGTCTCACAAAGACACGGCGGTTTGAACAAAAATCTCAAATTTGGCTCATCAGACCAAAAGACAGATTTCCACCGGTCTAATGTCGATTGCATGTGTTTCTGGGCCAAAGCCAGTCTCTTCTTCTTATTTATGTCCTTTAGTAGTGGTCTCTTTGCAGCAAGGCCTGATCCATGCAGTCTCCTCTGAACAGTTGAGATGTGTCTGTTACCTGAACTCTGTGAATCATGCATTTGGGCTGCAATTTCTGAGGCTTGTAACTCTAATGAACGTATCCTCTGCAGCAGACGTAACTCTGGGTCTTCCTTTCCTGTGGTGGTCCTCATGAGAGCCAGTTTCATCATAGCGCTTGATGGTTTATGCGACTGCACTTGAAGAAACTTTCAAAGTTCTTGAAATGTTCCATAATGACTGACCTTCATGTCTTAAAGTAATGATGGAATCATTTCTCTTTGCTTATTTGAGCTGTTCTTGCCATAATATGGACTTGTTATTTTATCAAATAGGGCTATCTCTGTATACCACCCCTACCTTGTCACAACACAACTGATTGGCTCAAACGCATTAAGAAGGAAAGAAATTCCACAAATGCATTCCAGGTGACTACCTCATGAAGCTGGTTGAGAGAATGCCAAGCATGTGCAAAGCTGTCATCAAGGCAAAGGGTAGCTACTTTGAAGAATCTCAAATATAAAATATATTTTGATTTGTTTATCACTTTTTTGGTTACTTAATGATTCCGTATGTGTTATTTCATAGTTTTGATGTCTTCACTATTATTCTACATTGTAGATAATAGTAAAAATAAAGAAAAACCCTTGAATAAGCAGGTGTGTCCAAACTTTTGACTGGTACTGTATGTAAAATATAATATAACAAAAACATATTTATGGTCATGTCAACGGTCACTGTAATGTCTGACCTTCTCATGTAACATTAGCACCTGTGAGGCAATTATTCACATTTCTTAACCTCTGGTTATTCTGCCTCCTCTACTGGCTCAAGTTATTATACCTTCCTAGTTTGCTTTCCATAAAGTCTGTCCTCATGAGGAGTTAGAAACCTCAGAGCTCCAAGGCTGACAGAGGGGCAGGGTAACCAATCCTAAGAGCCGAAGAGGTTGACTAAGAGGCTAGATAACCAATCATCTGAGCTCTGAAGCTGGTGGATGGGTTAAATAACCAATCCTAGTGAGCGAAGAGAGATCTGCCTAGCATGTCTAGCAGACCCCAGGCCCTGGGTGTAGAGAACACTCACCCTAAAATAGCAGTGATTGTCAAGGAAAGGAAGTGAAATGTAATTGACTGAAAGTGGAGAGATAATTAAAGGAACCTGTTGGACAGGAGGGAGAAATTAATGGCTCTCATTTAATAGCTGCTTTGGGAGAAGAGGAGAGCTTTTCCGTCATCTCGCTTAGCTAACGCAAAAAGGGTTTTTCGCCGTGGAAATGGGATTTTAGCTGAGAGGGGAAGTGAAGTGGGTTTGGAGGGGGGTTTGGTGCTAAACTGAAACTCCACAAAGTCACTTCGATACTCAGGGCATCAGGCGCTATGATGTCATGATTAGTGGAAACTTTCAGAGCCTTGCCTTCCCCATGGGCCCTGCCTGCCTTGTCAGGCTGGGGAGGAATAAGAGCTGCGTATTCACCCAGAGGCGCAGAGAATATGGTGGGAGCTGAGGGAGCATGTTGGACCTCTGCCAGGGCAGCTGGAGGAACCAGAGACAGAATCACACAGTCAGTCAGTCACGGGGAGTGCTGTCTGTCATCGAAACATTAATGGCTTGGATCCATCAGGTCATCATGCAATTTTAAAAGACACTAAAAGGAAGACTTTGATCCTATCATAAACAACATAAAGAGCAGTCAATCACAGAAAAGTGTGGGATCATGTTTGAAAACAAAGCTGGAGATTCGAATCAAAGTGATGGAGACAGAATTTTTTATTCCTTCATGTAAATAATAGAACACAGAAACAAACGAGTCAGGAAGAAAGAAGTGTACAGTAGAGAGGTCTGTCTATAGTAGTCACCTGGCTGTGTGGACATTGATGTCACTATAAAACGTATCCACAGCAGTGCAGGGAATCTTTGGAGAGGGTGGGATATTTTAACCTTTTGGCCTTTTGGTTACTGAGTAAACATGAATGAATATGCACTATACCCTCAGCTGAATACCACCCTACATAACAGGGAGAAGATAGCAGAGATCTGATTCTAGATGATTTAGTAGGGCTTCAATTCCAGCCTGGAGCAATCCATTAATTAGGTTTACACTGACACATCATGATATTTCTGACAGTTGAAAGATTGCCTGCGCACTAGCTAATTGGATTAGTCCAATCGGAGCTGATGAGACGGATATATGTGACCTCAAAGATGTGAAGAGTAGGCCCGCCCCTCAGTCTGCTCTGTGCCGTGCAGAGGAGTAGGTTATAGTGACAACAGCAGCCGTTAGATCGCTAGTTGCAAGCTAGCTAGCTTGCCACCGGGGCTGGGCGGCGCCCGCCAGTCACCGCTATACTCCACAGCTCCACGGTTATGGGCAGAAGGGGGTGAGGGGTTGCCAGATTGGAGCTGAAAACATATTTACACATGATCCAAACACAGAACACAGGTGTATGATGAGAAAAAGACAGGGCCAGGTGAGCCGGATGCACTGATACTAAAATGAATGACTACCCTGCAGATCTCCCTGCCACTGTGGCCTGCCCCTGCCTCTGTGGCCTGCCCCTGCCTCTGCTCTCCCTACGGCCCGAGTACACAGCTGCCTGTGGTACTCCTGTACATATTACATAGCTTATTTTTTAATTCTGTTAAGGCTTCTTTATAGACGACCGTACAATAAATCATGTTGAAAAAAAAGAAAGAAATAGTTAATATATTTCACTGACTACGAGAAGGAAACTATGAAATAATTTATCAAAAACAGTAGAGAATTTTTTTTTTCTTATATATTGAAGCGCTGATGTTAAAATGGATTTTATATTCATGTTGATAAATGGTTCTTTTTTTCCATTCTCTTATGTTTTCTGTTTTATTATCTGCTGAAGCTGGGATGGACCCATTGTCTCAAGGTTTATTCTGATATGCTTTGAAGATACATGTTGAAGGGACTTTTTGCTACTCAATCCCGTATGGAATTACTTGTAAATGGGCAAGTTTAAAGATATGTTGTTGACAGAAAGCTCTTACATTCAGTACAAGACTTAGAAACTGGACTGTAAAGGATGATAAAAGGTCATGGGGATTCATAAAGATGAATCCATTGCACAACACAATTTCAAGAGGACGCATCGGCTGTAAGTAATTGCACGTTCAAAAGGATTTCATTGTAGCCCTTCTGTTCTTTTGGAAAACCTCAGAACATTTATTGTCAGATTTGTTTTGAAAAATAAGCTGTCATTTACCATGATCATTGTCTTTTAGCCATACATTTCTCTTTTGTTTGATCATTTCTTTCTTCATCTTGAATTGTTTTTTTTTTCTAGAAAAAGAATCAGAGACATCTCTTTTATTTCCATCTTCTCTGTATGCGGGAAGTTTCTCTCAGACATAATTTCTTAAGAGCTTCAACATCACTGGACTATCCTGTAAATAATAACTGTGGTTGACTCCAACACCACTGAAGAAAATGTGCCACTAACAGATTGAAAGTTCCACTACACTGTTTTGGTCTAGTCAGGTCAACCCATGGTCTTGACACCAAACTGATCAAAAGAGGGAAGTCTGCCTTAAAACACATTCATTCTCTCTGACGGTACTACCTTAAAATACGTATCACATACATTGTATTCTGGGGATGCCAATGCTAGTTCTTTTCCATTGTTCATAAACATGCTCTGGTTTTTCCTTGCAGAGATGATGAGTTTCTGTTTAATTGAAATGCAGCTGTCAGTTGTAAAGATTGCCTTGTGTCAGTTTTGCCTCAATCCCACTTCTGACACCAATAAGGACGGGGTCATACAGTTACATTTCCATCGGTTACATGGACCAAATTTTACCACATGAAACCAACAGAGCAGAGTTGCCCTAATCAAACATGAAATGAGAGCCTTTGTGCAACCATTAAGATATAAAGGAAAGCGAAAATCATCCACTGTACTTTGCTTCATGAGACATTACATTCCCAGCTTCGCTCTCGCATTTCATCCACTTGATTTTACTTCTGTCAGACACATAAAACATGTAATTTTATGTATTTTATCATAATTTATTTTAGGTACTTATTAGTTGATTTATTTATATTTTAGTTGAATGATATAATTGTGTATCTTTCTCATTTTTACTTGAACAAAGTCAGTTGATTATCTTTATTTTCTCAAAACAGAACTGTAATTTGACTTAGTGTTGGCACGGGTCTGTTTTTCCCTAATTCGGGGTGGTTTCTCCCATAGTGCTCCTGAACTGTAGTTCTCTAGTTCATTATATTCTGCTTAGACTAAAATAAAGCACAGTCCTGTAGAAGATTGAGCCTGCATTGTCCTCCTTTTATTGATTCAATCATTTACAGTCAACTAAAGTCTGCTGAACTTGGAAGAGCATGCCATGACATGGCCTAGGTTGGTATAGCTGTAAAACATCTTGTGGTGCCTTTTGTCATTTGATATACGCAGAATGCATTTAGAATGTGTCATTGTATTAATTGAGATAATAGTGCTAACCATATCTGAATAACAAATTAGATGAGAAGGTTAGTAGAAAATCGTTTAAAAAGGACGAATAATGCATAATAAATGAGTTGGAGATTGGGAGTGGGAGGGGGAGGGGAATCATTTGTGAATTGATTAACCTGAAATGGATATTCCATCTAGCTCTGAGGTGTTACAGTTGAAACAAACCAAGGTGCATGAAGGATTTTTGTGAGTTAGCATCTGACTAATAAGAAGTTAAAGATCAATAGATGAATCAATGAATTTGATCTCGTAGACCATAATAACAAAGGAAAAGGAAGGAAGGAAATATTTGTGGTGCAGACAGAGGCTTCAGTAACGTTGAGCCTGTCTATGGTAACTAAGTGACCTTCTTATGGACCAACTCACCTCCGCTTTCGTTAACCCTAAACAGTGAGGACACCAGCCATGACACATCACACGTCACAGCCCAGTTCAGAGGTTACACTCAGTTGGGCCAAATACGATTTTACTCTTTATTTTGAGTATCTCTGGTTGGACAGCACAACATCCCAGAATAGAGTATGTCACCCAAGGGATTTCAATGACCACATAGTCCCCACAGACACTAAAGATGTCTCTTCTTTATTTGTCCCCCAGCACAAAGAGAATAGTATCGGTGTGGAAACAGATTTATAGTGGTTAAATCTGCAGACGATAAAAAAGCAAAAGACCCAGTTGGGACAGTAACTCGTAGCCATCACATGGTGACTCCTGGTCTGTGTCTCTGGAGACTTCCTCATTGTGCTGCCGACAGTCCATGATTCCTCATGACAAACTGGATAGGTCCTCGAGTGAGTCTGCAGAATTATTTCTGCCTTTTTGATTGCGTCTCTCTCCTACCCCTGAGATTTCACAGTGTTGCCTCTGAGCTATAAGCTTCTGCAGCTAGCTACCACTGTCGATACTCAATCTGTCCTGTTTCCCCTAAAGCCAATGAAACATTGCTAAAAGGCTTTTGATTTGTTTGTTTTCGGGGAAGGAGCGGTGTGGGTGAAAGTAGATAGAATACTACAAGAACACTTCCATCTTTACTCTTCAGAGTGTAGAATACCAATTACAGACTGGTTGAAGATAAAAATACATTTAAAAAGCTGTTATGGGGGAGATAATAAAAGAGATGGATGTTTTTATGTTTGGTTGTGTACTATTACGAGAAAGGGTCAGATTGTTTCAACAATGTTCATTTGAAATTCCTCCGTACGGTTATCCTCAATTAAGAGATCCCCACTTTTTCAAGCAGAAGAGGTGTGGTGAGTTCTCCCCGTTCTCTCAACCTTACAGCTCTTCAGTTCCCTCTTTCGTATGAGGGTGACACACACCTACTTCTCTGATAAGTGACAAATAGACACACTTGGTAGGTGCTGTGTGTTGATACTGTCTGGAGTCCCAATTAGAGATGAGAGAGAAAAAAATAGGTAATTGCTCAAATAGTTTAAAGAAAACATCCAGTTGATCCTGCATCCTGCTTACACAGGTATGCTAATAAGGATTTCATACACTGTATAAAGAAATCCTGTTGTTTTTTACGTTAACTTAGTGGCAGCCAGGTACCTGTAAGTTACTGTAAAAAAAACAAGTACAATATGTTACCGTACATTTCATAGAAACTACAGTAATGTACTGCTAAACTAAAGTTTATTTGGAACTTACAGTACAAACCTTTTTGTACAGTAACTTACAAGTAACTGGCTGCCAGTAAGTTACCGTAAAAACAAACACTACTTTTTTTTACAGTGTAACTACGTTGTTTTGGCTATGTTGTAGTATGTTGTAATATTCACCATACTAATATTATTATTGAATAATATTGACTTATTATTGGTCATTTAGCATGCATTTAGCATATGATGTTAATGGTCCATCAAGGTATCTTTTTCTCCATTAGGGCTCCCAAGCATGCCACCCTGGCAACCTCAACCAGGGCTATTATCATGTCCTTGTAATGGGTAACATGTTGGAAACACTAAGCACAGGCTATGCCACTCAAAAGCCTCTATTTGTTCACAATAGGCTATTCAAGGCTGAGATCAGTCTAGAATAACTCACAGCCCTCTGTAATCCCCTGTAAAGTACTAGCTGCTTTGTGCATCTTTCTGTCCCTGGAGGGGTCTCTAAAATGACAGGAGAGAGCGCTCTGCGTTTTTGATTCCATCCCTCTTAACATGTAGATTCTGAAATAACAAAGGCTTATAACTAAATGGAAGTCTAGAGTGGACCCTGGGTAAGCATAGCTGCCCAATCATTTTAATCCTATTTTGTTTTACAAAAGCTTAATCAATATCTAATCAAGGAGAACACAGCGTTGCCGTCTCTTACAGAGCTCTTTGTTGTTAGAGGTGAGGTTTCCATGGTGACTGGCCAGGTGTGGAGAGCTTAGGCCTGTGCTGGTATTGACAAAAATGAAGAAGCATTGATGAGACTTGACGATGTTGGGATTGAAAGGGGGAGATAATTAAAGAGAAGGATGCAGCAGCAGCCAGCGAGGGGCTCGGTATAGATCTAGACGGACAGGTGGACATGCATGCTTAAACCATTATGTCCACTCTGTTTTTCAGTAGGATAGAAATAACAACAGACATGAATATGAAAGTTTAGGTTTTATACAGAGGAGCTGTTCATTTATGTACAGTAATATCAGGCCAGTCTAGACGATTCTGGCATATTTCGGCATATTCTAAATGGTGAAATTATGGCATGAGTTGTCATTTTATTTCCATAGTAATTTCTTACTGTCCACTACGGGCAACGCCAGCACCAATTACCATCTTCTGTAGTTGGGGATGGGTTAAACTACAAGCTACAGCTCTGCGGATCGTGGGTTCTATCCCAGTGTTCAATCCCTCTTGTTTTGCAATTTAAATGTCCTGTTTTAACCCTATCCCAAACCTTAACCCTTACCTTAACCACTCCGAATTAATACCTACATTTAACCGTTGAGGTTAACAATATCCCAAACCTTAACCCTTAACTTAACCACTCCGAATGAATGCCTAAGCTTAACCGTTGAGGTTAACAATATCCCAAACCTTAACCCTTAACTTAACCACTCCGAATTAATACCTACATTTAACCGTTAAGGTTAACAATATCCCAAACCTTAACCCTTAACTTAACCACTCCGAATTAATACCTACATTTAACCGTTGAGGTTAACAATATCCCAAACCTTAACCCCTACCTTAACCACTCCGAATTAATACCTAAGCTTAACCGTCAAGGTTAGTTTGACTGACAGCTTATATTATATGCCATAATTAAAAAGGCAACTCACAACATAATCTACAGGCGGCACCACAGGTGGCCCCACATGCCATAATTAAAACAACCATCCATGACATATCTCTGTTGCTGCAGTCATGGAGAGGTATGGTGTTTTCTTTAGAGATCGTGTTGCTTAATATGCTTTTATTGTTGCTCAAATTATGTTCACCAAGCAGTCATCAAGATGTAAAACATCTTCTCTCTATCTCCACCTCAATTTGCATTAGAACTCCACCCAATCCTTTTGTGTCAAAGTTTACAGCCTTCTGCAGTGGCAGCCCTCGTCAACTCATTCAAATGTCACCACGGGCAGTCAGAGCCACTCTGTGTCAAAACTAATTTCTCTTTTGTCTCAGGTAATAAAGATGGGGGGACAAGCATGTATGCATACACACACCCACAGACTCACTACGCCTCTAAGTACCTGTCACTTTTCTTCTCCGTCACTCTCTTTTCATCTCTTTCTTTCTTTGCAACAGGGCTTCAAAAGGAAAACTGTGACTAAATGGGGGTAATACAAATTAGAAATTGATATCCAAGCCCATTTAGTGCTTTTCATCTAGCACTTTTTTCAATAGAAATAATTATACATTAGGGGTAATTTGTCATTTTGGATGAAGAAAATTGTTTGAGCAAATCTGTAAGGTCTGGGGTTTGGATGATCACTAATGACACCATTATTTTGTTCACTGCGTTACCCATACAGCTGAACACATTATGCTTGCTGGTCCATTCCAAATCTTGGTCACTAACTCAGTTTTACACCGGTGGACCTTATTCATAAAATCCCCCCGTCTCTATCCCCTAGGTAATATTTTACAAGGTTGCACATTTCTTTAGAATTTATGTGATTTGCAATTGCAGTTTCCATAAATACAAAATGAAATGTGCATACAGAGAGGCCATGCACCAACCCCCATTTTTATATCTCAATCTTTCTCTCATTTCAGGGTAACTCACAGGGTGGTAAAAACATAACGATAAAATATAAAACAGAGTGAGTGCAAAAGGTTTGAGCACAACGAACCAGGTACATCTGACTCATTAAACCGCGTCCCCGTCACTGACGATGATGTCACTCTCAAGCACGGTGGCGCTCCAGAGGGATGTGGCCAACGTGAACGTCCATGGTCCACGTGCTTCCTGCTTTTATAGCCCTTGAATCATTCAGCCCCAGTAAGTCCAGTGAACATCGGTCCTCTCCTCTCTGACCAACCGTCTCAGCGAGCCCCGCTGGTCCGAGAGAGAACTGTCTGTCAACAACTGATTAACACTTGAGACAATAGGTCATTAAAGTGCCTCTCCAATCAATGAGTCCAATCGAGTAATCAAGCCAGAGATTGAATGAACCCAGACTAGCCTGAAGCCCGGTGGGAGAACAGGGCCATTAATCAGTATTGGAGGGGTAGAGCTGCTTTTCTTTCTTCTCTAGATGTAAGCAGAATAAACCAAAACCCAACCACCTGGCCGCATTGGTCCTCTGGCTCGCTTCGAAGCCAACACATCACACTACCCTTCCTTCAGGCCCACCCAGGCCCAGTCCAGTCCCCAGCCTCTCACTTGTATTCAGGATAGTCTTTGTTCAAATCTCTCTTGGTATTTGGTGGGTCAGTGTTATTTAACCTGCCACTATTCAGCTGTGACATTGAATCTATTTTCATAAATCACACTGAGGCTTCATTATTCTCTAATTATCCTGCTTTAATCACACAGACTGATTTATACACACACACTCATAAACACTCATACGCTGGGGGAAATTGCAAACACACACACACAATAGTCCACGAGGGACAGTGTGTCTTAGGGACAGACAGGACATTTCCACGGCAGGTGGTAGAGTTATTCTGTCTGTCCTCCTGTCTGCCTGTTGATGGCTGAGCTGAGAGGACAGAGAGGTACAATGACACAGGACAGAGGGATCAGGCGTTATCATCCAAAACAACCCAAACGCTCCCCAACTGTTGCTTCACAGCTTCCAGCTGCTTGTTTGTTTGTTTGCTGTGTCAGTATGGATGTCGTTTGTCTTTTCAATCAATGCACGTTTTCCTATGATAAAAGGCCTCCGCCGTTTGAAGGGCAAGGAAATGGGTAGGGAAGGAAAAACTCGGTGTCAAGTGCGGGGCTGTGTGGTCTTAGTTAATGTATTTTACAATGATTATATTGGGAGTAAGTACACAGATCAGATATCTTTATGGGATTAACCATATCTTTAATATTATCTGCCAGAAAATCTAGGTAGGATCATTGACTATTAATATTGTACTTCTAAATTCTGTCTTCCTACTGTGTTACAGTAATTCAAAAGGAATAAAGATATACCAACTACAGTAATGCCCCAGTATAGCTCAGACCTGGTTATTTCTCCTTGGATTAGAACTCATGATGCAGCGGTTCACAAAGGTCACAGCACTAGAGGAAGTGTGTCTAATTCTGCTTTCTGAGTGGGTCTCATAAGGAGCTAGGCAGACTATGCCTGCGAACAGAGCTGCGAAGAGAATGATGCAACTCCGAGGCAATGCTTTACTTTGCCCTTGTATCCACCGTGTGTATCCAGGAGCAGGCTCGACTACAGACTACCAAATCATCTGATTGGTCGGTTTACCTTTAGAAACTATCTTACTGGTCTACTGTAGTGCGAGACGGTTGTTAGCCAAAGTAGAAGATTATTAAAGTGTATTTTATATTAATATATTTTTTCTAGACCAATGAGAACTAGGAATAATGCACAAAACATTATTAATGATGGTCTTAGTTGAACTATTGTTTATTTTGTTGTTACTGTTACATTTCGTTAAATTCAACCATTTCTTTGTAAATCAGATAGCTCTAATAGGATAGCTCTGCTCGAATGTTTTTTTATTTGTTCAATATTTTTACAGTGTTTAAAGTTCATTCTTATTATTATTAGAACATGTTTGCACCTCTGAATGCAATTTGTATCTTAGCAACCTGCACAAAGCAACAGAGGTAGATCAGAGAAGCTACTTATTAACTTGTTGCTATGACTACAGTGGTAGGCAATAACTCACAAGATGCTTTAACCCTTTCTTTCAGGCCTGCCACCCTCTATCATCAGGCCTGACAGATAATGCTCAGAACATTTGGTGAAAGCCAAAATCAAAGCTATCAGAGAGAGAGAAAGAGAGAGAGAAAGAGAAAGAGAGAGAGAGAGAGAGAGAGAGAGTGTATGTGCATGCTTGTGTGTGTGTTCTACATTCATACAAGTGCTTTTGAATTCCCTACAGACTATGTTTGTTCTATATAAAGTATTCATAACTAATAATGAGAAACATGTACAAACAAAAACATTATTTATTTTCTTCCCTTACAATTTCTTCTACAAAAGGTCATTTGAATGGATATAGTACATATGATATAAAAGCTTACCATTCAAATCAATCTGATGTACCCCCATTGTGAACGGGTGCAAGTGTTTTCACTTCTATTTAGATCAGCGTGCTAGGAATAGGAAACTGAGCAGTGACAAAAGCTTTCCACAGGTTGAAGCAACAGCGTGAACTGATTTGAATTGATGTTATTCCAGCAGAAATCAATGCATTTTTTAACAGCTGCAATTACGCCCCACACGTCAATTCATCAGGAGATTTGCATGAGGTAATTGTGGCAGCACATGTACTGATGCATTTTTATGACATTTCAATTAAGAATTGAAACCAATTAGAGAAGCCATTCCATCCCATCCAACAGGGGATCCAATAGAACAGGGGCATGTTCTTCTCCTCCCAACCAAGTCCATGATCAGCCTCATGGGCTGGGGACAACAGGGAGACGCACAGTTACTGTCTCCTGAATAGGAGAGAAATATGCCCATATTCCCTGCTTCACATTTTTTTATATATATTTACCCATTGTTGGGTAAATTGTTGGGTAGATTTACATCAAGTATAATGTGGCATGAGTATTCTATGTACATAATGATTGATTATTTTTACCATGTTTGTTTTTTGGACACAATTGATTGCATGATTCACTAATATATTTTCTATAATTGATCCATCTTATAACTCAACCCACACAAATATTGGTTTGACTTGAAATATTTTGTAACAATTTTAACCAGGCGTTCTTTTTCTCATTTATTCTGAGATATACAGTATCTTATGTTTTCATTATATAGTGGGTGTTCTCTGTTCAGGTTAGTCACTACTTATTTCGTCTTTTAAAGAGTGAAATTATTATACTGTTTACTCAATTTTCTCAAGGTTTAGAGAAGTAATTCATCATCCCAACCAACCAAGACTAATATCAGGTTCAGTTTTTACATGAAAACTGTACTCAAACAGAAAAACTGCATGCATAATGATGTTCCCCCCACATCCAGTAAAATAAAGACGCAATTAAAAAATGTTGAACCCAAAATGTACACAAACGTGCCATGTTGTCTATGCTTCTGTTTTTTTAAAGGCCCATTGCAGTCAAAAACATTATATATATATTTACACACTATGTGGTTGGAATAATACTATGACATTTAAAAAAATTACGCTAATACCATTTTTGTGTTGGAGTTATTTGAAAAGACTGCCTGAAATTTCAGCCTGTTTTGTTGGTATGGAGTTTTGGCCTGCCTTGTGACATCACCATGTGGTCAATTTGTTAATAGACCAATAACAAAGAGAGTGCCAAACCTCTTCGCCAATAACAGCTAGTTTTCAGTTTCCCTCTCCACTCAGACCACTCCCTGACAGTCCTAGCAAAATTCTTGCTTGATAAATTGCTCTTTGCTAAGAATCTATTTTGGTTTCCTTATGACCATTTTAATTGAAAACAATCACAATAAGGTACTTAATTGTTACCCAGGAATGATCTGATATTGAGATAAAACAGCTGCATTGAACCTTTAAGACATAACATGTTTGAATAGTAGTAGAGTAGAGCAGAGCTGAAGACTCATTCAGAGAGTGTTACCTTAGGTTGGCTTTTCATCTTGTGCCATCATACTAATATCCTTTAAAATGTCTAAACCCTGTCCTAAAGAGTAAAAAGGGAGTGTGATGGTAATGCAGTTTGTGTAAGGCTTAGCTTTGTGGCTTTCATCTCAGCAGGAGCAGAGGCCGGGCGGAACTGGTGTGAGTATAGTGCTACTGCCCCCTAGAGGGAAGTATGGGAGGGATGGAGCGAAATACTGGAGCTCTGACTGCAACTTTAATATGCCCTATCAGGGAAAAGGGAATACCTAGTCAACTGAAATGTGTCTTCCGCATTTAACCCAACCCCTTTGAATCAGAGAGGTGCAGGGGGCTGCCTTAACGGACATCCACATCTTCGGTGCACGGGGAACAATGGGCTAACTGCCTTGCAGCTCAGGGATTCGATCCAGCAACCTTTTGGTTACTGGCCCAACGCTCTAACAGAGACTACTGGAGTAATTCCAGATGTCTTTGTCATGACCGGAGTAACTGGTGCTTCTTCCACAAAGGTAATGCAAGACAAATGAAGACACTCACAGCCTTGCTTGCCCATCCACATCAAATGCACACGCACGCTGTTATTTCATGGTTGGATAACTGACTCCACTGTTGCCTCTGGTCCATGTGTATGCAACAAGTATCATAGATATTACTAATGATACAAAGGGTATACAGTATGCACACATTTTTTGCATGCTTTTTAAAACTCCCCTGAATAATGGTGAGACCAATGTCACAGCATCAGCGTATGTGCAGTTACTCTTTAGAGAAACACATTTATCTTTATACATTTTCTGAAGTGCTGGAGTCTGGAACACTCTGAGACTTTGTGTTCCTCGGGTGAAGAAGTTAGAGGAAATATCATTTTAGCAGTGTCCTAGCAGTGTCCTGTCTTGCTAATAAACTGCCACCAGCCACCTGTGGCACACACAAACAAACAGACAGAAATAGCAGCGGAGGTTTCTTTCAGTAAATCAAGGTCAGCAGATTCTCCATTTTGATGTTTGACTTTATCCTTTGTGTTTTTCTACAATTCTGTCCTCACACTAGCTGGGTTTTCATTGGCAACAGATTTGCGGATAAAAGTCAGTGGGTGATGATGTAGTGCACACAACATGTACTTTTTTGCTTATGTTTTCATGTTCCGAATAAAAACCTAAAGTTCAATGTGTTTCCATCGCATGTTCAACTCTACGGATAGTTTGGTCACAAAAACTGTTGCGTTAAACAGAAAATCCACCTGCTCTGGTCTTGGCACCTGCGCTCTAGCCAACAGCTCACAGATACAGTGCGGGCAGGCTGTGCGGGTAGGCTAGTCTACATGATGAGATTATGGATAAAAGCAATAATATTTGTATTTGTCAAATGGCAGTCAACCGTTGATCATGTCACCAGAATAAGAACCTCGATATTTATTGTAAAGGAGCGTCAACATCACCGTGCACTTTCCCCACCCTGTGAAGTTCATCATCATCATTTATTTCCAACCAGGTCACCCGTGATACAAGTCAGTATTCCACGTCCATCCATGTCCGATGACGTCGGGAGATAACATAGAAAGTGCTATTACCTTCATGTAGGTTTCGGTTTGGCTGTGGCGTTGTGGACAGGGATTGCGAATGGGCGTTAGCATCTGGCTTTGATTCCAAAGGTTGCAAATTTGAATCCAGCTAAAGAAAGTTGTTTTTAATATTTTTGTTTTAAGCCTATCCCAAACCTTAACCCTTACCTTAACAATTCGGAGTTAATGCCTGAACTTAACCCTAGCCTTAAACATTTCGGAATTAATACCGTAACTTAACCTTCAACACTTCGAAATTTGGCGTTTGAATAACATGGATGAACGTCTTATTCTGATGTAAGACTGTGAGAGCTGGTAGCCCATTCATTTGTAGCCGAATATACTGCATGGTTTCTCGAGTCATAGTGGGAGGACCACACACCATATCATCGTATGACTCCAGGTTGAACATCAATAAGATGGTTATTAGATCAATATTTGCGCTTAAAGGCGTTTCCACTGCCATTTCTCGCATAATTAATTTTACAGACACAAAAAGATCCCATCATTATTGTCATGTCTCTTGTCACCAGTCCCTGGTCTCCCTGCCATCATCAAGGACCCTGTGGCCTCCCACGTAGCAGTGATGGTCTGTATCTCGGCAACGTGCCTAGCAACTGCCTCTCGTAACTATGGATTATAACCTATTGCTAAGGGAGACAGAGCTGGAGGATTGATTTTCACGGATGAAATTCAAAAAATAACTAAATAGATCAAATATGCTTGGAGACAGGATACACTTTAATTTATGAATGATATGTTTATTCATTCATACACTGTTAGGCATCTAAAGTATATTTTAGTTCTCTAGTGCCATATCATTGCAATAGCCTACTTCTTCCTTTGTCTGCTTGCCATTATATTCACTTCGTTTACTGGCGATGTTCTGATATGTATTTTGGCAAGAACGCCTTCCTTTCTCAACTCACATTTTTGATTTGATAAGAAAACATGATAATGTAACACAGATACAAAAATGCAGATTCCCATTGCCAAGCTCTGTAACTAAATAAAATGATTCATGTGTCTGCATTTTGTAAATAAATAAATAATACAGCAGACAAATGTCCCTACGATTGGTTTTGATAGTGTGTTTATTTGTTATTGGTGAAGATCAACAGATCATTAAGCAGGTCTAATATGATGACCTGTTCATTGAATGTAGGAGGATAACAATAATCAATGATAATCAAACGGTTCTATAATTCAATTACAGGGATCCATGGGCTTTTCATTCATTTTCTTGACATGTATGCAGAGAAAACAACAACATTGTACATCTGGTACTTTAGTCCTGGGTATGAGAGTGAACACCTACAAAAAAAGTCTAAACCCCTTTGTCATTCTGTATTGTCTAAATGAAAGTGTTTGGTGGTAATTCAAATATACATTATAATGTAGCAGTAACAGTCTTTGTTTATTCTTTTTGAGATGTTTTATATGGTGTTTTTGTAGTATTACGTGTTCACAGAGGACTTTTTACAATACTCATTCAAATAAATATATGTAGAGTGTTTTATATAATATTAAACATAATTAATATGAAACAAAATAGTACACTCTTTGTTTCAGTGAGAACAAGGAAATACAAGGCAACATTTTGAAAGCAAAATAAATGTGAATGCGTGGACACACACTGTCTTTTCTCTCTCATCTACTGTTCTCTCCATCCCCTCGCTCTCTGATGAATGCTTTTACATGGGCACACAAACTAGTCATTATATTACCCCACTATTTTCCATCCTCTGAGCTAAATTACAGCACAAACAGGCTGGCATCCTGTGGGCCAGCCTGTGGATATGAAAGCCTACTATTCCCCTGCTGTCACCTCGGCTAGGCTCTCACAAGCACATTAATGATAACCTGCCACTAGAGAGCCAGAGGAATGGGGCTGTAATGTCTTTGGAAAGTGCTGGTTGGTGATCGAACGGCGGTGGAGCACTCTGTTCCATGTCACTTTCTCCCCCAACACTGCTACCAAACTGGATGTTAGGGGGCTGGGGTCTGGGTATAGGGCTGGGATTGGAGACTTTGGTGGATTGGGGAGACAGCTGACAGACCAGAGACCCAGGACTGGTCATACCCCAGTGCTGTTATCCACATAGAACTGACAACACATGGCCTGGCTGCTGGCTCCTATTGCGCTGGCTGGCCAGCAGGGCTGCTGCTACAACAGAATGGATTCACCAACACTGGTGCCATGAGTCTGGAATGTGGACTGTGGTATTAATGATGAGCAAATCTGCTCTCCTTTTTTTGGGTCAAACAAAGATGGGGATATTGATATTCTTACACCTCTGGCTACTGAGTCAAAGGATGGAGCTGAATTTGAGTTATAAAACACTGATCTGGTGTTTAAACATGTGAAATCAATGAAGAACGTGATGTCTTCTCCATAATTAAATACTATAAGGATTGTGTAGACAAAGTTGTATCCGCTTTGGAATATTTGCCACACTCCTGAGTAGTCAGTTCTGCTCTGACCTGCATTGACAATGGTTCAAATAAACCAAAATAAGTTACAACAAGCACAGAAATGTGAGTTCCAAGATGCAGTGTTGTCCACCAGCCGCGTGCCATGTACAAGAAGAGCCTCGGGGAGAGCCTGGAAGACTGGCACAAAAGACTGGTACACACAAGCAAACCCTGATACAGCAGCACCACCCTGTGGACGTTGAGGGAGCAAAAGTTCATGTCACAGTTTGTGTGGAAATTCAACAGAAAAAAGTATTGTCTATAAATTGACTTATCTGATTGTTGATTATGGTAAAAACGAGATAATCTAATCCTTCCAATATGGTCTGACTGCGACCCGAGTCCTTCGGGCAAGACCAGGAAAAAAAACGCCCAGGGAAGCGCCACCCATGGAAACCCTGTCCGCTCCTGGCTGCACCCTTGTTCTAACAGGTTAGGATACTTGACGTGGCTGGTTAGGAGAACTAACGTAGCAAGTTAGGAGAATTAACGTGGCAGGTTAGGATAATGAATGTGGCAGGTTAGGAGAGCTAACGTTACAGGTTAGGAGAATGAGGAAACGGTTAGGGAAAGGGTTAGCCAAGAGCCAATAGGAGGGGGGAGGTTCCCTGGGACGCGGATCGCAGTCAGACCATTCTCGACCCTTCTGAATTCAAGCCTCTACTGTAACTGTATTTCTGTTTGCACCAGTCAGTAGTTCATGATCTGAACTTCAAACAATTAATCTAACAATGAAAAATGGACATTTCAGTATCAAATCTACTCTCCATATGTTAAAAGGAACCAAGTTGAATTGACAAGAAATTGATGATAGACTATGTAAAATAGCTCATTTAGAATTTCTAATTTGATTGTCACTTATTTTGTAACATCTTAAGATTAGTCCCTGATTTTGGATAATCACTGACTATATGTTAACAATACTTATTTTATTCATTTCCCACCATTTTATAAATCAAAACACAAGAAACGAGACAGACAGTAGAACCAAGAAAAAGTGCCCTTTTCACAGCGCATCTCTCCCCTTGTTGATACACTGTTTAAAAATGGCAAAAATGATTTAGACCTTAACAAATTTCCCAGATTTTGACAATCACACATTTTGGATAAAGTAATAAAGAAGGTGACATATTTTTGGGTAGATGTTCCTAAAACAGATTGTAACTATACATGGACATATTATATTATTAAGTATGAAAAGGCTTCACATCTCATGAATTCCCTATGATATCATCATATTTGTGTTTTATTATACTTTAATGCTAGATTGATGAATACAGCCATAGAAAAGCAGTATAAAACGTCTGTCAGCTCAATGGAAATGTCAAGTAATTTGATCCTGTAATTTTATGATTTAAACAGATCTCCATTTTGTCTTCAATGCAACATCATATTTTGTTTTTGAAGAATTCCTTGACAGTTATCCACCAGAGGGCAGTAAAGCATTCTGAATCATCCCAGGCTGTGTGTGTGTTGAGCTGGGAGCTGTGTGCAGCTGAAGCCCTCTCTCTTGGGAACAAAGGTATTAGTTGGAGGTCCATCAGAGTGACAAGGCTATTCTGTGTAAATCCACTCAATCCAGAATGGGAACGGAAGGCCATGTCACTTTGATTTCACACCCTGGTAGCTGGATAGAACACCACAGATCGTAGGTCAACTGGGTATGCATGACGACCACTAGAACATATTAGAAAAACGTGTGACCTATTGACACTAAATCAATCAACAGGTAAGAGTGTATTATGGAGAAAGATGGATTTGGTTACTACACTGAACAAAAATATAAACGCAACATGTAAAGTGTTGGTCCCATGTTTCATGAGCTGAAATAAAAGATCACTCAAAATTTCCATGTGCACAAAAAGCTTATTTCTCTCAAATGTTGTGCCCAAATTTGTTTCAAATCAAATCATCCCTGTTAGTGAGCATTTTCTCCTTTGCCAAGATAATCCATCCACCTGACAAGTGTGGTATATGAAGAACCTGATTAAACAGCATGCTCATTACACAGATGCAACGTGTGCTGGGGACAATAAAATAAACAAATCAAATCAAAGTTTACTTGTCACGTGCGCCGAATACAACAGGTGTAGACCTTACAGTGAAATGCTTACTTACAGGCTCTAACCAATAGTGCAAAAAAGGTATAAGGTGAACAATAGGTAGGTAAAGAAATAAAACAACAGTAAAAAGACAGGCTTTATACAGTAGCGAGGCTATAAAAGTAGTGAGGCTACATACAGACACCGGTTAGTCAGGCTGATTGAGGTAGTATGTACATGTAGATATGGTTGAAGTGACTATGCATATATGATGAACAGAGAGTAGCAGTAGCATAAAAGAGGGATTGGCGGGTGGTGGGTGGCAGGACACAATGCTGATAGCCCGGTTAGCCAATATGCGGGGGCACTGGTTGGTCGGCCCAATTGAGGTAGTATGTACATGAATGTATAGTTAAAGTGACTATGCATATATGATTAACAGAGAGTAGCAGCAGTGTAAAAAGAGGGGTTGGGGGGGTTGGGGGGGGCACACAATGCAAATAGTCCGGGTAGCCATTTGATTACCTGTTCAGGAGTCTTATGGATTCGGGGTTAAAACTGTTGAGAAGCCTTTTGTCCTAGACTTGGCACTCCGGTACCGCTTGTCATGCAGTAGTAGAGAGAACAGTCTATGACTGGGGTGGCTGGGGTCTTTGACAATTTACAGGGCCTTCCACTGACACCGCCTGGTGTAGAGATCCGGGATGGCAGGCAGCTTAGCCCCAGTGATGTACTGGGCCGTACGCACTACCCTCTGTAGTGCCTTGCGGTCAGAGGCCGAGCAATTGCCGTACCAGGCAGTGATGCAACCAGTCAGGAAACCTATAAAATGTGCAGTTTTGTCACACAACACAATGCCTCAGAGTTTTGAGGACGTTTTGAGAAAGCGTGCAATTGGCATGCTGACTGCAGGAATGTCCACCAGAGATCTGTACACAATACCAGGAAGCTGAATATGTCCCTGTTCTTCCATGGCCTGCATACTCACCAGACATGTCACCCATTGAGCATTTTTAGGATGCTCCGGATTTACATGTACGACAGCGTGTTTCAGTTCCCGCCAATATCCAGCAACTACGCACAGCCATTGAAGAGGAGTGGGACAACATTCCACAGGCCACAATCAACAGCCTGATCAACTCTATGCGAAGGAGATGTGTCGCGCTGTATGAGGCAAATGGTGGTCACACCAGATACTGACTGGTTTTCTGATCCACGCCACTACCTTTTTTTTAAGGTATCTGTGACCAACAGATGCATATCTGTATTCCCAGTCATGTGAAATCCATAGATTAAAGCCTAATTTATTTATTTCAAATGACTGATTTCCTTGTATGAACTGTAACTCAGTAAAATCTTAGAAATTGTTGCATGTTGCATTCATATTTTTATTCAGTGTCGAAAGTAACAATAGAATTGAACAGTTTATATGCCCAGTTACGACCATGTCTATTGTATTCAACGGAACTCCTATTGAAGAGCGAATCTACAGCAGGACCCACAACAACATAGCCTCTCGACACATTCCAATTCCAGTCAGGTAGAGCCCATCAGTCAGCTGGGGACAATGAAAGCTATGGCGAGTGAGTTGGTAAATATTTTGAGAGGAGACAGAAACACAATTAAAGAGGCCATATGTAAATGTTGGATAAATGGAACGTGTGGTGAAGAGGGAGTCTCTTCTGAAGCAGCTAATTGATCAATTAGGTAAACAGAAAGTGCAGAGGGAGACTGAGGGGTGGGTGGGGAGATAGATAAGCCTCAGCAGTAATGACTCAGATGTGGTTATGGAAGGCTGGAGATCTGGAGAACCTAATCGAGGACAATGGCTTTTGGGAACAGGAACACCTTGTGGACAATCTGTGGAGAACCGTGCCAGGATGAGTATGGAGTAGGGGGTGTGTGTGTGTGTGTGTGTGTGTGTGTGTGTAATGCACACAAGTGTATTTCCCTATGCTCTGGGTGTGTGTGTGTGTGTGTGTGTGTGTGTGTGTGTGTGTGTGTGTGTGTGTGTAGAGGCTTGTCTCAAGACTGCAGTGTGGAGTGGAGAGCCGTGGGCCATGGGGCTGAACGAGACGGGCCCCAGTGCTGACAGCCCGGCGGACAGGTCTCCACCCTCATTCCCTCCGTCTTTCATTTGAATAATTCATGCTAATTACCTACTTACCGTGAGCAGAACTGTCAGCCCGCAGGCCCCAGCAGACAATGTCAAAACACACACCTCCTAGATCAGCACACTCCCAATGGAAAGTTCAGCGCTGCTGTTGTCAAACTATAGGGAATTTCTTCAACAAAAGCTAGCTGTCAGGTAACAGTGTAAGTTAATGATGGAGTAGACCCCTGCTTCATTAGAATAGCTGAGGATGGTACTTCTATTCTAGACTGTACTGAACTGCAGTGTTAAGTGACATGAAGTGACAGCAAAGACATTGGGGACAGAATTCAATCATAAAACATTGCATAACACAGAACAGAAATTACCCAGGGTTGTGATAAGAATCAGTTGAGTTAATGCAGTTGACATCTCCAATACTACATAATCAACCTGTGAGAAATCACATTGCAGAAAAATTCACTACAATTGAATTTTGGCCTGGATATCCTCTATCGAGTGTGCTATGTACACACTCTCTCTCTCTTGTACACACAGTATTTCTCCAGCTGCCTATAAAAGCACTGCAATGAGCACCTTTTCAGACCTCCCCCCCACACACACACTGTTTTCTGCCACTCTGTTTCCGGGAGCTCAGAAGTTTTCATCCTGTTCATTTAAGGGTTCGTTACACAAAGAAATCTTCACTTGGCCAAACCTGCAATTCCACTGATGAGCTTCCTGGCTGGGTACCCGGCTACCCACTAGCTGCTACCCAGGTGATTCTGGACAGCCTTGAGTGTGTGGCATCCAGTCATCCAATCAGTAAGTAGAGCTGCTCGCCGTGCCGTGCACGATCCTCCAGCTCTAATACCCACAACAAAACCGCTGCAATTTGGGGCTCATTCTGCCCTGCTTGTCTGTCGTTCTCTATACGAAAGCTCCCATTGGTATGCATGGGACTACTCCCTACTACCAATAATGTGAGACTAAAACCAATGGCTTGCCAGTTGAACAGCCCCTGGGTGGAAACAGGGTTCACCAAATGAGGCAGAGCATTATTGCCAGACAGACAGGACTGCATTTTGGCAAGTTCCCTGCACTAAAAACACACGTGCACACACACCAACACACACACACACACACGCAAGTTTGACAGATCCTCAGCAGCTGTGGCGGAGGACACCCATGTGTGTGGGGATGAGGTTGTTGACAGGGACGTCCATTAGCCGCTGGATGACTCATGGACAGCCATGATGGCAGCAGTCTGTCCCTCCAGTCGTCATCACCAGTATGGAGGGTTGCTTCACTTCACCCTGCTAATGTGTTCTATTCTTTTTGACTGATTCCGCATGATCATTTCTCAGTTGAATCCTCATTAAGATGTCAAATCAGTGGTTAATGTATTTTAGCGTTTCCCCTCGTCCGCTAAACTGTTATTTATGACACTTATTAGACAGCGTAACCCAGCCATCAATTAATGTCCTACAGGCATTGCAGGCAATTGGGGCATAGCGACGTTGAATGAAATGTACTGGAACGTCCATTAATACTGCAATTCCCATACAAGTGCTCAGACAGAAATTAACACACGTACGTGGTGAACACTCTCTTTGCGTGTGTGTGTGTGTGTGTGTGTGTGTGTGTGTGTGTGTGTGTGTGTGTGTGTGTGTGTGTGTGTGTGTGTGTGTGTGTGTGCGCGCGCGTGTATAGCTCTTTCTCGCACACACGCAAACACACAAACACACTGCATGCCAGTAAGACAAAAGTATATTTTTTCAGGCATAAAGCAAAACAAGTAAGAAGAGTAGGACTAGCCATATCTCATTTTGTGTCGACCATTATTCATTTACTGTGTGCTGCTGTCATTTGCAAATGTTTACTGTCAGTGTAGCTGAGAAGATGAAGGAGTGGGTATACACCCAGTGGTGTGTGTTAGGCAAATCTCTGTCTCGGGGTTGTGTGTGTGTGTACACATACAGTATATGTGTGTGCGGACATGTGTGTGTGTGTGTGTGTGTGTGTGTGTGTGTGTGTGTGTGTGTGTGTGTGTGTGTGTGTGTGTGTGTGTGTGTGTGTGTGTGTGTGTGTGTGTGTGTGTGTGTGTGTGTGTGTGTCTGGGCCCATGGCCTGTAGAGCAGGGGCCTGTGTCAGGCCCATGAGTGAGTGATGAATGTGTGCAGGATGAGGAACCGGGTGCCCACTGCATCAACACTGCTCCGCGGCAGAATGTGTGTGTGTGTGTGAATGTGCGTGTGCCTGAAAGCACAAGGAGATAATGCTTCTCTCTTTCTCATCTCCCTCATCCTCGCTCATCCTGACACCACCCATGCCCTCTTCGTCACACTCCTGCCTCTCATCACAAACCTAATCGTCTCGCCCCCTCGGCAAGTACGTGCTGCGCAAATTAAAGCGCCTCTGCCCCTTTTCTTTATTCATCTTTGTCCTCGTCCTCCTCCTCTTCTTCTTAGTGTTGTTTTTACATATACAACTCTCAACAGACAGCAAGTGGCCATGACTGTCTCCATAATGTGTCTACTTGTCAACATTTAGCTGTTGAACTGACATTTTCAATTTATGTTTACAAATAGAAGATATTACTATGTAGATGTGAGTGTGTGTATTCATTGAAATGGACCATAAAATACTGTAGAAGGAATGACAATGGCCCAGCCTGCCACAGCTATAGAGTGTGCTGATCATTACAGAAAACACTGAGCATGCATATAGGATGCCATACAGAAGGGCTTGTAGAACGACTTTTACATTAGCAGTCTTTGGTAATAAAAAAGACACCTAGTATTTGCATTTTCCCAAATGTTCACATTTAGAATAGTTTCCATTATTTATAGACAAAATAATCATTTTTTTCAGTTTGCTGATGCTATTTCATGTTACAGACACACCATGCCATTTTATGAGAATACAATAAGACTCAAAGTGAAAGACTGTCATAAATTTGCCATAAGCTAACAACTAGCAGTCCTCTCAGAAGGCTTTTCAATCAGCCAGAAGATTTGATTTAGCGGTCATCAAAGAACAGACATACAGTTGAAATGGGAAGTTTACATACACTTAGGTTGAAATCATTCAAACTCGTTTTTCAACCACTCCACAAATTTCTTGTTAACAAACTATAGTTTTGGCAAGTCGGTTAGGACATCTACTTTGTGCATGACACAAGTAATTTTTCCAACAATTGTTTACAGACAGATTATTTCACTTATAATTCACTGTATCACAATTCCAGTGGGTCAGAAGTTTACATACACTAAGTTGACTGTGCCTTTAAACAGCTTGAAAAATTCCAGAAAATGGTGTCATGGCTTTAGGAGCTTCTGATAGGCTAATTGACATCATTTGAGTCAATTGGAGGTGTACCTGTGGATGTATTTCAAGGCCTACCTTCAAACTCAGTGCCTCTTTGCTTGACGTCATGGGAAAATCAAAAGAAAATCAGCCAAGACCTCAGAAAAAAAATTGTAGACTTCCACAAGCCTGGTTCATCCTTGGGAGCAATTTCCAAACCTCTGAAGGTACCACGTTCATCTGTACAAACAATAGTACGCAAGTATAAACACCATGGGACCACGCAGCCGTCATACCGCTCAGGAAGGAGACACGTTCTGTCTCCTAGAGATGAACGTACTTTGGTGCGAAAAGTGCAAATCAATCCCAGAGCAACAGCAAAGGACCTTGTGAAGATGCTGGAGGAAACAGGTACAAAAGTATCTATATCCACAGTAAAACGAGTCCTATATCGACATAACCTGAAAGGCCGCTCAGCAAGGAAGAATCTACTGCTCCAAAACCGCCATAAAAAAGCCAGACTACGGTTTGCAACTGCACATAGGGACAAAGATCATACTTCATGGAGAAATGTCCTCTGGTCTGATGAAACAAAAATAGAACTGTTTGTCCATAATGACCATTGTTTTGTTTGGATGGAAAAGGGGGAGGCTTGCAAGCCGAAGAACACCATCACAACCGTGGAGCACGGGGGTGGCAGCATCATGTTGTGGGGGTGTATTGCTACAGGAGGAACTGGTGCACTTCACAATATAGATTGCATCATGAGGGAGGAAAATTATGTGGATATATTGAAGCAAAATCTCAAGACATCAGTCAGGAAGTTAAAGCTTGGTCGCAAATGGGTCTTCCAAATGGACAATGACCCCAAGCATACTTCCAAAGTTGTGGCAAAATGGCTTAAGGACAACAAAGTCAAGGTATTGGAGTGGCCATCACAAAGCCCTGACCTCAATCCTATAGAAAATTTGTTGGCAGAACTGAAAAAGCGTGTGCGAGCAAGGAGGAATGGGCCAAAATTGACCCAACTTATTGTGGGAAGCTTGTGGAAGGCTACCTGAAAAGTTTGACCCAAGTTAAACAATTTAAAGGCAATGCTACCAAATACTAATTGAGTGTATGTAAACTTCTGACCCACTGGGAATGTGATGAAAGAAATAAAAGCTGAAATAAATCATTCTCTCTACTATTATTCTGACATTTCACATTCTTAAAATAAAGTGGTGATCCTAACTGACCTAAGACAGGGAATTTTTACTAGGATTAAATGTCAGGAATTGTGAAAAACTGAGTTTAAATGTATTTGGCTAAGGTGTATGTAAACTTCCGACTTCAACTATATATATTCAGTACATGAAAGAGAAACTTCCAGTTGGTAGGCTGTAATAGCGTGAAGAGAGATCCAGCCTGCCTTTGGACTGGAGAGAGAATGAGAGTGAGAGAGAGAGAAAAAAGAGGTATAATCTATAACTGTAAGGTTGGTAATGTGAAAGGTGGGGATACAGCAGTCTGTTCACTGTGATAAGATGGGGAACTTCCCTCAGGACTCAAATATCTCTGACCCAACAACAACAAAGGCAACAAATAGCTTTTTACCCCATCCATCTTTCTGTGCTCTGTCCTTCCCTTCCACGCTCTCTCTCTTTGTCTTGTCCCTCTCTCCATTCTTTCCTAAATTCAGGTCCACACACAGCACCGCTGCCATGTAATCGGTTTCATCAGTGTTTCTATTAGCCAAAGAAGAATACATGGTAATTAAAAAGAGAGCGGCCAAGCGTAGCAGAGAGAGGTTTTACGGAGGCGCTCGTGTGGAAAAAGATAGAGAACGAGAGAGAGAGAGAGAGAGAGAGAGAGAAAGAGAGAGAGAGAGAGAGAGAGAGAAAGGGGGAAGTGGGGAGAGAGTGAGCGAGCGCAAGAGAGAGAGAGTGAAAGGGGGTCTTGAATGAAGTCAGGAAATAAAAGGAAGAGTGTGAGGGTCACAGTGGTTTGGTCCTGCTCTCCAGTGTTCCGAGACAGAACGCTCTGTGAATAGAAATTAGACTAAATGTCCTGTTAATGTGGTCAGTCACACAGCGCCACAATAAGGCCACATTTCACCATGACCAGAGCATAGTGGCCACTCCGTTTATTTAACTAGGAAAGTCAGTTAAGAACAAATTCTTATTTAGAACGACGGCCTACCCCGGCCAAACCCGGATGATGCTGGGCCAATTGTGCGCCGTCCTATGGGACTCCCAATCACAGCTGGATGTGATACAGCCTGGAATCGACCAGGGCCTGTAGTGATGCCTCTTGCACTGAGATGCAGTGCCTTAGACTGCTGCATGTACTGTGGTGATTTTTCAGAATGGGTACCTCAACACTGTTGGACCACGGCTATCGTTTCCCTGGACATGTCATGTGTTATAGAATCAGGATGGCGACATCACAGATGTGGAACTCTTGAATAATGCCCCCCCACCACCCCCATTCCCAGCACCTTGGGGCTGATTTGCGTGATAGTTCCCATTCAATGCATTATAAAGCCTTTCAATGTACAAGCAGGGTTCACATTTCAGTCACGGTGTGCTCCCCTATAATATGACTGGGCACTACTAACAACGTTACCATGTGCATCCTCATAAGTGTTCAAATATATCTTGGTTGGTCCAGTCCATCCTTTTTATGACATACTCAGAAATCTATATTTATTTCAAACCCTTTCACAAGTGCCACCACCATAACACATTGGTGCTAAATCTGAGGGCAGCTCCATGAATCATCTATTTTCTGTTTATCTCCTCTCTATACAATGTTCATTTCATTCAGCTGTAGTTGCAGTAGTCAGTGGACCAGAGACTGAACTCCAATATATTTCCCGAAACACGCCGGGCGTATGTTCCGCTGCCAAGCTGTGCTAACATTCATTTTCTGCTGAAACAGCCACTGGCCTGCGAGAGCAAGTTTGCCCTGAGCCGAAATATCAATTATACTGTTCTCTCCCTAGCGGACAGAGTGTCTTTAATCTTCACACAACCAATCAAAATGTCTTCTGACTGGGTGGGAGAAATGTGGGGCTGAAGTAATGGGAGGGGAAGGAGAGTTTCAGCCACACATTAATATTGACACAGGGGGGTTGTGGATTGGTCTCCTGCTGCTGGAATGGGCTCTCTCTCTCTCTCTCTCTCTCACTCTCTCTTTCTGCTCCCCCCCCCAGCTCTTGCTCCCACCAGTGGCATGGTAGCTGGCTGGCTGGCTGGCTGGCTGGCTGGCTGGCTGGCTGGCTGGCTGGCTGGCTGGCTGGCTGGCTGGCTGGCTGGCATGTGAAGTTGCTGTAATTTTCCGCCACAGTTCCCCTGCTGTTTGCTGGCTTTTCCTTGGCCGGGCGCAGCGACAGAGACAGAGACAGAGACAGAGCAGAGACAGAGACAGAGACAGAAACAGAGACAGAGATAGAAATAGAGATAGAGATAGCGTTGAACAAGGCAAAGGCCCCGCCAGCACTCCTGCCTTCCCGCGATTATTAATGCAGCAGCAGCCACCGTGGCTGCCAGGTTAAACCAGCAATCAGCACTCTCTAAATAACATCAATCACAGCCTCTTTAAAGGGAAGCACTCAGACAGACACAGTCCCAGAGCTCCAGACACAGTATATGTACCGGGAATGGAGGTATAGGGAGCAGCGCACATCAGAGACCTGTTTTAACTACTGACCCTGCTCAATCTGTATCTCACTACCTCAAGACACCTCAATATGGACCTTTCAACCACTAGATCAGAGTCCCGGTCTTCTCACTGACCTGTTGAGACGGTGTTAGGAGAGGCCCCTCACTCCTCCCCCTCATACACACTACCTATCATCACAACAGGACACCTCTCACAACCTTTCTCATGCAGATATTGATCTTAGAATACACAAGAACACCTTAATTTCATTATCGACTCCAATACTATTATAATAACCCCTCCACATACACATGGACTCATGTATGCACACACACCTAATTTGTTTCATTATCAAATGTTGGTTGCCCACTCTCTAAAACCAACTGAAACCTATTGGGAATGTGTATTTCAGTGGTAAGAATGAAAATCAATGAAAAGGGGGTTGAAGTGTAAACAGATTATTAACTCTGTGTATTGGGGCAAGATCACTGCATTACATACCTCTGTGATTCCCAATAGATGACCTGGAGCACAATAGATTTTCATGCACTTGCTTCGCAGAAATCCTATCGTAATTTCAACCTGATCAATGATTTGCTCAAGCTGATCATGCTCTCAACCGACAGCCTTTGTGTTTGATGTACTGTTCACAATAAACAAAGAGGGACAGAGATGGCGAGAGAAAAAGAGAAATTGAGAGAAGAGATAGTGGCAGAGAGAGAAAGGGGAAGAGAGAAAAGACAAGAAGGGTGATTGCTTTCAGCTATCAGGGTGAGAGAGTGTGTTTTCCTGGTTGGAGGGGGAGAGAAGGGGGGAGAGAATAGTCTCTCTAGATGGGAGGAAGAGGCCCTGCTCTGGCACTGATAAAGTGACTGAAGCCCACTACTGCCACAGTTTGACAATTCCAGCCGCAATCTTCTACTCTCTTTTCTTCTCTGTCCTCCTCTCTCTGCCAGACCCTGCTCTTTGCAGGCATAATAATGGCTGTCTCGGCACCCTTCCTGCCTGCTCCACACACTCCCCTGTAGTGCCAGGGCTCCACAATAGAAGTACATTTGAGGGGTACTTTCATTGTGGTGTAGCCCTGACAGCCTCTCATTAGACCAGGATAGAATTAAAAGGGCTCCTCATTCTTCTTCATCATCCTCCTCTCCCCTCATCCTAATTTCCTCCTCATCTTCCCCCACCTTCTACTCCTCCTCCCTGCTCAGGTCTGACACAAGGAGGTGTCTCTGTAGCATGTATGGCAGAACCACTCTTAGATCGGCACAAGTCCATTATCACGGAGATGGGAAAATGCCTTCAAAATGTCCTCAGTATGTAGACCAGAAGCTCAGCAGGGAAGAATAAAAACACTGCATGTGCTGAGTTTCATATTTGAACGCGTCAATATGTTCTGATGGTTGTAAGAAAGCGGGCCAGGCCATAGTTGATATTGAATAGGCATGTTATGCATGATGTGGCTCTCTGACTACTGCTCCCTATTAAGGCTTTGACAGATTACAACGTGCGTGTACAGTATATGGATTCAAGGCAAATAATGAGAAATGACTTTTAAATTGTAGCTTAGCCCGTTGACTAAAAAAAGGCCCTGTCAATATTGCTGGGTGGTGCAGAGAGAAAAGCGAGGGATTCAGGGATGACTTTGTTTTGGTTTATTGCTTATTACCATCATAATCATCTGTCCTCTTCCACTCTGCAGTCTGGGCACACCTCTCCGCCTGCCTCGTCTCTGTGTTGGACGGTGATTGCCTTGTATTTAAGGATGCTTCTGCGAGGCTCTGTTCCGACAAATGCTTTTCCAATACCACTCACAGCAGAGCACACCTCATTTAAATCTGTGAAAGGGATTTTGATTCCATCAGCAGAATGCTTTGAGGCGAGAGAAGGTGCAGGCCATTCAATAATGCATCAGGGATGAGAAAAAGCACAAGAATATTCTTTCTCACCTACCATATACATACAGTATGCTGAAAGAGCTGCCTGTCTCCTCAGACAGTGTTGTTCATTTAATCCTTCTTTTATTCTTAACACAGACCCTCATTTAGCTTTACGGCTTCACGGCAGCATGAGGAAGTGTAAGCCACGTGCCGAGCAGCTTTCAAACACACTGTGAAACAAAAACATTGGACTGATCATAAGCTTTGATCTAAGAGTTACAGCAGAGACTCACTGTAGGATCTGTGTGGAGACGATCATGTAACGTATGAAGTCTGAGGTTTATATTTTGTGGCTCTGTGTGTGTGTGTGTGTGTGTGTGTGTGTGTGTGTGTGTGTGGTGTGTGTGTGTGGTGTGTGTGTGTGTGTGTGTGTGTGTGTGTGTGTGTGTGTGTGTAGCTACGTGCTTCTGTTGTGGACCAACTGCTGATATCTTCACTTTTGCAGCTTGTTGACCTTCAACACTTATCAGTGCGTATCTTTTGTCTAAGCAATTGCCAGCTTTTCAGTCCGAGAGGGATTGGATAATGCATCCAAATTAAAATCTTGTGTAAATCCCCACGCTTGATTGCTTGAGAGCTACTGAGAGTTGTTCCAACCTTAATGCTGAAGGACTTCCTGCATCCCAAAGTCATTTTCTTTTTCATTCGTTTATGAACACTTCTTGTTTTCTGCCCAGGGACTTTTCCCTGGTACAGCTGCATACAAATACATCTAGCTTAACAATGAAATGAATTCCCCATCCTCTCAGTTGTGTTGCTATTTATAATAGCAATATATTATTGTCTGTATATACAATGAGTGTACAAAACATTATGAACACCTGCTCTTTCCATGACATAGACTGACCAGGTGAATCCAGGTGAAAGCTATGATCCCTTATTGATGTCACTTGTTAAATCCATTTCAATAAGTGTACATGAAGGGGAGTAGACAGGTTAAAGAAGGATGTTTAAGCCTTGAGACAATTGAGACATGGATTGTGTATGCGTGCCATTCAGAGGGTGAATGGGCAAGACAAAATATTTAAATGCCTTTGAACGCGGTATGGTAGTAGGTACCAGATGAAACGCTGCTGGGTTTGTCACGCTCAACAGTTTCCTGTGTGTATCAAGAATAGTCAACATGGGCCAGCATCCCTGTGGAATGCTTTTGAAGCCTTGTAGAGTCCATGCCCCGATGAATTGAGGCTGTTCTGAGGGCAAAAAGGAGGTTCCAACTCAATATTAGGAAGGTGTTCTTGATGTTTTGTACAATCAGTGCATCTCAGTTGAGGTAGAACTCATGCATTTGGTTAAACTCTCACATGGGATGAACCCTTCATTGTTTACCTATATGGAAACAAAGGTCTAATGCTGTAATCATCCTCATAGTACTTGAGGCTAGTGATGTTTTTAGTTGAGGCAGTTTGCTAGTCTCCACCCAATGAGCTGCCTCCTCTGAGAGCCTAAACACCAAAATCAGTGATGGTGGGGGTGCAAAGGGTACAGGGAAATCAAGAGTTGACTCCAGCAGCTGAGAGGGGTACAGGACAAGTGTCACAGGATGCCATACCAGGACTAACAATACTAATGGCACTTCTTTTACATTATGATAATTGCCAACACAAAATTGCCACCTAATTTTTCCCTGTTTCTAATTATTGAGCTCTCCAATGCTAGCAGGCACTGAAAGCAGCAGAACATTGGCAGCCAATTCAACTCCTGCAATTATGGTTCCATTGTAATGTGCTGCGGCTTTACAGAGGATTTGTGGGGCAGAGAATGATTGCTCTCCGATGCAATTAAAAATGGGACAAATCTGGTCTGGACCTGTAAACGTGTCTGCACACGACGGGTCTTTTGAAGCTTACCGTAGTTACACTCTGTAGTCTTTCTAGGGGTTGTGAAACATGTGCCAGAATATTTGGAAGAGGTCACACTGACAGACTCACCAAAGAACCTACTGAAGCAAATCCATTTGAGGAAACACACTTGGAACACAGTCGACACGCACGCACACACACAGTTTTCCATCCATAGACACACATTTGCATTTAGAGTTTCCAGAGTGTGGCATGCTGGGTAGGATTAGTCACCCTCCTCTCCTATGCAGTGTGTAGCATGTCGGAGGAAGCAGTGACCCGGTACGAATGTGCTCAGTAGGAAGTGGCAAAGCACCGGACTCGGGCACTATCGGGACGTGGCCATCTGGAAACAGTGGCAGGAGAGTGTTTATGACTGAGGCAGCTCTCTGGGGAGACTAACGACACCCACAACCTGGGCTACTACCTTGTCCTGTGCTGCTGCTGTAGACCAGCCATCAAAAGGATAACAACTAACAAGTCATTTTAATGGGAGAGTATCTGTAGGGCTCTAATCAGCATCTCTGATGGTGCTTAGTGTTAAGTGTTAGGACATGCTGTTCTCTGTGACACTACTGCTCTTCATCTGTTTTTAGTTGTGTTGTTTTTTTGGAGCACCGGTACGTCTCTAAATGGAACTCCTGGTATTAGCTCGTAGTCGCTAGGAGCCATTATTAGCTATTAGCATTTGTTATACATGGCATGTTAATTTCCCTTAATTTAATTGATCAAAAACATTTCCAATAAAATCCATTAGTTGTAGCCTAGGGCTGGAGAGAACAGCATGTGTTTGTGCCTGCGTGTGTTTGCCATTAACAGGTAGACTCTGCCAATTACAGTTAGAGTCCATGGAGTTAATCAAACAGAGTACACAAACATACCTCAGAGCAGAGAAAAACAGCTCTCAACTCTTCACTCACCTCTTTAACTGTCACATTCAAAGTGTCATGGATTAGGAAATGTTTTCTGGGATGACATGCTTGTTAGGGAGTAGCCGACAATGGCTTCAGAGAATGCATTTATGGAAGAAAAAAATATGTTTCCTCCACAGAGATGGTACACTACACTACATACAAAAGTATGTGGACACCTGCTCATCAAACATCTCATTCCAAAATCATGGGCATTAACATTGACTTGGTCTCCCCTTTGCTGCTATAAACAGCCTCCACTCTTTTGGAAAGGCTTTCCACTAGATGTTGGAACATTGCTGCGGGGACTTGCTTCCATTCAACCACAAGAGCATTAGCGAGGTCGGTCACTGATGTTGGGCGATCAGACCTAGTTCGCAGTCGGCGTTCCAATTCATCCCAAAGGTGTTTGAGCAGGCAAGTCAAGTTCTTCCACACCAATCTCGACAAAACATTTCTGTATGGACCTTGCTTTGTGCACGGGGGCATTGTTATGCTGAATCAGGAAAGGACCTTCCCCAAACTGTTGCCACAAAGTTGAAGCACAGAATATTCTAGGATGTCATTGTATGCTGTTCATTTAAGACTTCCCTTCACTGGAACTAAGGGGCCTATCCTAAACCATGAAAAACAGTCCCAGACCATTATTCATCCTCCACCAAACTTCACATTTGGCACTAATATATATATATATATATATATAATATATATATATATATATATATATATATATATATATATATAGTGGCTTGCAAAAGTATTCACCCCCTTGGCATTTTTCCTATTTTGTTGCCTTACAACCTGGAATTAAAATAGATTTTTGGGGGGTTTATATCATTTGATTTACACCACATGCCTACCACTTTGAAGATGCAAAATATTTTTTCTTGTGAAACAAACAAGAAATAAGACAACAAAAAAAAAATAATGAAAACTTGAGCATGCATAACTATTCACCCCCCGAGCCACATTTTGCAGCAATTACAGCTGCAAGTCTCTTGGGGTATATCTCTATAAGCTTGGCACATCTAGCCATTGGGATTGTTGCCCATTCTTCAAGGCAAAACTGCTCCACCTCCTTCAAGTTGAATGGGTTCCGCTGGTGTACAGCAATCTTTAAGTCATACCACAGATTCTCAATTGTATTGAGGTCTGGGCTTTGACTAAGCCATTCCAAGACATTTAAAATGTTCCCCTTAAACCACTCAATTGTTGCTTTAGCAGTATGCTTAGGGTCATTGTCCCAGTCTCAAATCTCTGGAAGACAAAAAGGTTTCCCTCAAGAATTTCCCTGTATTTACCACCATCCATCATTCCTTCAATTCTGACCAGTTTCACACTCCCACATGCCTTTTGGCAAACACCAAACATGTTTGCTTATTTTTTTCTGGCCACTCTTCCGTAAAGCCCTGCTTTGTGGAGTGTACGGCTTAAAGTGCTCCTATGGACAGATACTCCAATCTCTGTGGTGGAGCTTTGCAGCTCCTTCAGGGATATCTTTGGTCTCTTTGTTGCCTCTCTGAATAATGCCCTCCTTGCCTGGGCCCGTGAGTTTTGGTGGGCGGCCCTCTCTTGTCAGGTTGTTGTGGTGCCATATTCTTTCCATTTTTTAATAATGGATTTAATGGTGCTCCGTGGGATGTTCAAAGTTTCAGATATTTTTTTATAACCCAACCCTGATCTCCACGACTTTGTCCCTGACCTGTTTGGAGAGCTTCTTGGTCTTCATGGTGCCGCTTGCTTGGTAGTGCCCCTTGCTTAGTGGTGTTGCAGACTCTGGGGCCTTTCAGAACAGGTGTATATATACTGACATCATGTGACACTTAAAGTCCACCTGTGTGCAATCTAACTAATTATGTGACTTCTGAAGGTAATTGGTTGCACCAGATCTTATTTAGGGGCTTCATAGCAAAGGGGGTGAATACATATGCACGCACCACTTTTCCGTTTCAAAAAAAATAATTTAAACATGTAATTTTCTTCATTTCACTTCACCAATTTGGACTATTTTGTGTATGTCCATTACATGAAATCCAAATAAAAATCGATTGAAATTACAGGTTGTAACGCAACAAAATAGGAAAAACGCCAAGGGGGTTGAATACTTTTCCAAGGCACTGTATATGTATATTATTATTTATTTATTTTTTCGGGCAGGTAGCGTTCTCCTGGCAGCCACCAAACCCAGATTCGCTAGATGGTGAAGCGTGATTCATCACGCCAGAGAACGCGTTTCCACTGCTCCAGAGTCCAATGGCGGCAAGCTTTACACCACTCCAGCTGACTCTTGGCATTGCGCATGCTGATCTTAGGCTTGCGTGTGGCTGTTCAGCCATGGAAACCCATTTCATGAACCTCCTGACGAACAGTTGCTGTGCTGATGTTGCTTCCAGAGGCAGTTTGGAACTCAGAAGTGAGTGTTGCAACCCGAGGGCAGACGATTTTTACCCGCTTCAGTACTTGTGTGGACTACCACTTTGCGGCTGAGCCTTTGTTGATAGTTTCCACTTCACAATAACAGCACTTACAGTTGACCGGGGCAGCTCTAGAACGGCAGAAATTTGACGAACTGACTTGTTGGAAAGGTGGCATCCTATGACTGTGTGTAACGCCCTGGCCATAGAGAGGGGTTTTTTGTTCTTTATTTTGGTTAGGCCAGGGTGTTACATTGGGTGGACGTTCTATGTTCCTTTTTCTATGTTTTGGTATTTCTTTGTTTTGGGCCATGTGTGTGGCTCCCAATCAGGCACAGCTGAAGCTTGTTGCTGCTGATTGGGAGTCACACATAAGGAGCATGTTTTTCCTTTGGGTTTTGTGGGTAATTGTTTCTGTTTAGAGTATTTTCCTAACAGGACTGTTTGCTGTCGTTTTTGTTCATTTTGTAGTGTTCTCTTGCTTTTTTTGAATTAAAATTCTAATGATGAACACATCCTCTGCTGCACCTTGGTTCCCTCTTACAGACAGCCGTTACAGAATTACACACCAACAACGGACCAAGCAGCAGAGGAAGGAGCAGCACAAGGAGAGGCACCAGGAGAGAAGCTATCTGGAGTCATGGACTTGGGAGGAAATCCTGGACGGGAAAGGACCATGGGCTCAAGCTGGGGATTATCGCCGCCCGCAGTGGGAGATCGAGGCGGCGAGAGCTGAGAGGCGCTGGTATGAGGAAAGGGAGCGCAACGGACACGGGAGGCAGCCCCACAATTTTTTTGGGGGGGGGGCACACGGGGAGATTGGCGGAGTCAGGTGGTAGACCTAAGCCAACTCCCCGTGCTTACCGGAAGCAGCGTGGTACTGGTAAGACACCGTGTTATGCTGTGGAGCGCACGGTGTCCCCAGTGCGCGTTCAAAGCCCGGTGCGCTACCTACCAGCCCCCCGCAAGTGCCATGCGAGTGCAGGCATCGAGCCAGGGCGGATGGTGCCAGCTCAGCGCATCTGGTCTCCAGTGCGCCTCCTCGGTCCAGGTTATCCTGCGCCGGCGTTGCGCACTGTGTCTCCAGAGCGCTGGGAGGGTCCAGTTCGCCCAATGCCTGCTGTCCGCCCGTGCCGGGCCAAAGTGGGCATTCAGCCTGGAGTGTGGGTAAAGAGTGTCCGTACCAGAACTCCAGTGCTCCCCCACAGCCCGGTTTATCCTGTGCCTCCTCCTCGGACCAGGCCTCCAGTGGGTCTCCCCATCCTGGTCCATCCTGTGCCACCTCCCAGGACCAGGCCTCCAGTGGGTCTCCCCATCCTGGTCCATCCTGTGCCACCTCCCAGGACTAGGCCTCCAGTGGGTCTCCCCATCCTGGTCCGTCCTGTGCCACCTCCCAGGACTAGGCCTCCAGTGGGTCTCACCTGTCCAGAGCTGCCCGCCAGTCAACAGTCGTCAGAGCTGCCCGCCAGTCAACAGTCGTCAGAGCTGCCCGCCAGTCAACAGTCGCCAGAGTGGCCAGACTGCGCTGAACTGCCGGAGTGGCCAGACTGCGCTGAACTGCCGGAGTGGCCAGACTGCGCTGAACTGCCGGAGTGGCCAGACTGCGCTGAACTGCCAGAGTGGCCAGACTGCGCTGAACTGCCAGAGAGGCCAGACTGCGCTGAACTGCCAGAGAGGCCAGACTGCGCTGAACTGCCGGAGTGGCCAGACTGCGCTGAACTGCCGGAGTGGCCAGACTGCGCTGAACTGCCGGAGTGGCCAGACTGCCCTGAACTGCCAGAGTGGCCAGACAGCCCTGAACTGCCAGAGGTGCCAGACTGCCCTGAACTGCCATAGTGGCCAGGGACGCCCGCCTGTGCCCAGGGCCAGGCATCCATCATGTCTCCCCAGCCTGGTGAATCCTGGGTCAGTGCCGTCGGAGCCGCCAGGGACGCCCGCCAGCCGGGCGCAGCCAGGGTCGCCCGCCAGCCGGGCACAGCCAGGGTCGCCCGCCAGCCGGGCGCAACCATCGCCGGTCGCCAGCCGGGCGCAACCAGGGTCGCCCGCCAGTCGGCGCAACCATCGCCGGTCGCCAGCCGGGCGCAACCAGGGTCGCCCGCCAGCCGGGCGCAACCATCGCCGGTCGCCAGCCGGGCGCAACCAGGGTCGCCCGCCAGCCGGGCGCAGCCATCGCCGCCCGCCAGCCGGGCGCAGTCAGCGTCGCCCACCAGACCTTCGGCGCGGCCAGGTGCGCCACCTAAGAGGGCGACGTCAAGGGTGGAGCAGAGGCCACGTCCCGCACCTGAGCCGCCGCCGTAAGAAGGCCCACCCGGACCCTCCCCTTCAGAGTCAGGTTTTGCGGCCGGAGTCCGCACCTTTGGGGGGGGGGTACTGTAACGCCCTGGCCATAGAGAGGGGTTTTTTGTTCTTTATTTTGGTTAGGCCAGGGTGTTACATTGGGTGGGCGTTCTATGTTCCTTTTTCTATGTTTTGGTATTTCTTTGTTTTGGGCCATGTGTGTGGCTCCCAATCAGGCACAGCTGAAGCTCGTTGCTGCTGATTGGGAGTCACACATAAGGAGCATGTTTTTCCTTTGGGTTTTGTGGGTAATTGTTTCTGTTTAGAGTATTTTCCTAACAGCACTGTTTGCTATCGTTTTTGTTCATTTTGTAGTGTTCTCTTGCTTTTTTGAATTAAAATTCTAATGATGAACACATCCTCTGCTGCACCTTGGTTCCCTCTTACAGACAGCCGTTACACAGTGCCACGCTGAAAGTTACTAAGCTCTTCAGTACGGTCCTTTCTACAGCCAATGTTTGTCTATGGAGATTGCATGGCTGGGTGCTCGCTTTTATACACCTGTCAGGAACGGGTGTGGCTGAAATAGCCAAATCAACTAATTTGAAGGGGTGTTTTGGTCATGTAGTATATAACAGAGGACTTTCAAAGTCCACTCTCATAAATCAAGTTTCCCCATCTGTTTTTCTGTGCTATGGTGTTTGTTTACTTTCTCTCCTTCCTTTGTTCTATGTACTGAAACTTTCTTAATCCTTGCCTACACCCTCTTGGTGGCACTAGATCACCTTCCCTCTGTCAATTACCTCTCTCTCGCTCTCTCTCTCTCGCTCTCTCTCTCTATGAAAGTTTCCTGCCATCATGTGAGGCTCACATCTGCATTGCAGTGCCGAGGAGAAAGCAGTGGCTGCATGAGAGGAGTCGTTGTGCAGGTAGAGAGAGAGCAAGAGGAAGAGAAGAGGAGAGATGGCGGGGAGGCCACATCATGGAGTCATGGGTGACACCTTGGTATTATTGCCATTTGACACACACTAACACATAGACCAATCAATCTCATCCTGAAGTGATGACAATACTGAGAGGGACATGTACCCCTCCACCCCCACCTCCCTCATAAAGTCTCTTATTAATGGCATCAGCATTTTTCCTGGTCTCTTTCCATTTCCCTCCTGATGGCGGGACCCTGCTTCATTGTGTTCTGCCATGTTCCTGTAATTGCTGAAACGGCCTGCCTTATGCTGAGTGTGTGTGTGTGTGTGTGTGTGTGTGTGTGTGTGTGTGTGTGTGTGTGTGTGTGTGGAGAGAGCAACTCTGTACACCATCGGGGACGGCTGGGAGTTTGTGGGGCAGAACGGCAGCAGAGCCGCGGGCGAGCTCCACACTGAGGGAAATGACAGCCTCCAGGCCAGCATTGGTTGATGACCGTGAAACTCTTGCGGTTAACGTAAAGCGAGCGAGAGGCTGGCACAGCGACAACTGTGAGGCTGTGTGCAGTTCTGCTAGCAACACAAGCCACTCTCCAACTACTCTGTAGTACAGAAACAAAACAACAGAGTCCGTGTTACTATTCATAACACCAGCAGCTATGCCATCCAAGGTAAGCAGAGAGGAGCTAGACAGAACAACTGCTATTTGTCACAGTCTTTAAGAATAAATTGTTTTTGTGCGTGAATAAATGCTGGTATACATGCAGAAGAGAAGGCTAAGAGAAACTGTAGGTGGAGTAAAGAGAACAGTATTTGGGAGAGATGCCTGCCTGCCTGCAGTCAGAGCAGAGGTGTCAGAGGAAGACAGATAAAGGTAGGAGTGTTTGGAGAGGTGTGGGAGCAGAGGGCAGCCGTGGAGGAGGCGTGAGAGGGTGAGTGACCAAGCGTGAGCTGCAACTGCTCTCGCTGTCATTAAACACCACCACCGTTCTAAAAGCTCCTCTCTCTCTCGAGAAGGTACAAATACAGTCTGATGGAAATGTATGATGTTTTCGTGTAGTTATTTAGAAAATAGACGATAGATAATTATTTTTCAAATGCACGGTGAAATGTGCTAAAAACAGGTTGTGAAGTGGGAGTGATTACTGGCAGCTTTTTATCATGTAGTTTAACCTCTGTGCACTTAAATCAGCCCTTTTCTCTCTCCCGCTTTCTCTCTCTCTCTCTCTCTTAGTTTATTATGCAGTAACATCACCAGATCTCCTTAGGCAGCTGTGCATCTCCTTATGACTGATGAGGGTAATTTCTCCCAAACAGCAGAATGATCACTTTGGTTTGGTCCCCCAACTCCCTCCTCCTTCTCTATATCCGAGTAGAAAGAAAACAGAGACGTTTGTTGCTAGGTCTCCAGCAGTGGGTAGAATGGGTTCAGATGATGAATAGCTCTCCAGTCCCATGCATTTGAGATACGCACACATTGGCTATAATAAAGCTGCTGGTGAGAAAAATAAACAAAATTGTGCTTCTCAATCATAGAAACTTGGACTAGACATTTAATACTGATTTATGGCGTGTGAAAACAGCAAACCTCCTTATTTTCTGAGATTTTCCTTTGGGGATCCAGAATAATACCCACGCCAATGTGAATTACCTTCATGGACTATTCCCAGATATAGCGTGGTTCTTATTCCCAGTGTGTGCCCTCAGAGGAGTGATTAGAGAACAGTTAGGAGTTCTGTGCCTCTCTCCTAGCCTCATAGGTTCAGCCTCAGTGGGCTGTCTTTACCAATTTTCCCATCTGTCAGTCACAGGCCTAAACAAATCCACCTGTCTTCCAGGAGGCTGGGCTCAGAGACACTGCAGCTGTCTGGGCCGGGACAGGAGTGTGACAGCGCCCTCCTCTGGTGATGGAGGGTCCATTAGTCTGCTTATTAGCCCACTTGTCACCACTACGACACCATCTCACCTGGAGGTGCCTCCAGCACACTAATGTGCAGACCTACCCTAGCCCCATCACAACAATACTTTGGTGATATAAGTAATGGCTCTATGCTTCTGTGATCCACATGTCCTTGATCATCATGAGGTTGTTTCCAACCTTGTAACAGTATAACAACTCATCCATGAGAGACATGCACTTCAGTGGACTCATGATTGCGTGAACAATGAAGCCATTAACACCACATTATGTAAATAATAATGGACAAAAACATTTAATAGGATAAAGGCTAAGTACAGTGCAATAATATGCCGCTGACTTTAACTAGCTCTTTGAATGATGTTTTCAATTATAACCATGCTAATGTAATTCATTGTTTCACAGCCGAAAATGCATTTTTAAAGCTTCACTGAGTCTCCATTTCAGAAATCAGGTTTAATCAGTCATGTACATTGAACACATGCACTGGAACGTCCTCTAAAGAGATTGACAAAGTTGCCCGGGATCTGTGCTCGCTACGGCTCTTAAAAGGGACATAACCCCCCTCCCCTCCATGGCAGGTTTCTATTGTGGGGGGAAAGTGTTCATCTGAGATATGAAAGGCCTGTGCCTTTAAGAGGGCTGTCCCCCCTTTTCCTCATGCTCCCCCCCAACCACAGAGAGTAGACACTCCTCCTGCGAGCATTTGTGAAGCAGCTCCTGTCCCTTACGTCTCTTTGTGGGGAAACAGAGGGCACACTTTCTAGAGCATAACTGGAGACAGAGACACAGAGTTCCAGGCAGGACGCCCAGGGTTCCAGCCTACAGCCACCCCTGGCCCAGCCCTGCAGGGGACAGCTCCCCCAGAGCACTTTGGCCAAGAGGTCCACGAAAGGAGAAGAGATGCTAATCAACTGGACCATCCCAGAAAGTGAGATGATATGAATGATATGAATCCAACTGATAAATGCTGGATCTGAATCCTAAGTGAGAGGTGTATTGAGTGTGTTGTGTAAAGTAACCGTTTTCTCTTGAAAAGTTAGACTGAAGCATCGAAGTATCCAGGTTACAAGGATAAAGGCTCATCGAGAGAAAACAAGAGAAAGGACACTTCAGCTGAGAATTTATGCATTCAAGTATTTTTTTTTTACGTTTTGAATTGCCCCATTTGTATTCTCAATTCACCACCCAGCGTTTATCTTATTTTTTCAGCTGTCTGTAAAGCAGCATGAAAGACTCCATTGAAAGCACTTTCTGCGAGCCGGATAATATTCCTGTCTGAAGCCTTGAAACTTTCGCAGACGTCTACAGAAAACGACGCTGTGCTGGATCCCATATGACTAAGAGTCTCTGACTGGACTTATATGATTGGAGAAGATACAGGAGTGAAGAGATGTATTCCGGCTGTGGAGTTGGAGTGGCCAGCATTCAAAGCCAGTATCAGGTCAGGGACTCTGTCAGACCGTACACTGGACCTGGAGGGAATACACAGGTCCCAATGGAAACCGGTGTGACCACAGCTAGGTGCCCAGTATATCAGGTTCAGCCTTACAGTGGGCAGCCCTCCTGCACTGTGAACAGTGTTTCCAACACCCAGCCCACCCCAGTGCCTACACCTCTACCTCCACCTCCAGCCGCACTCAAACCGGGCCAGGGTGGGTTCAAGAAGGTGTGTCGCACAGAGGAGGACAGCCCGTGCCCCTTCCCAGGATTGGCCTCAGGAGTGCTGGAGATGCGTGTCAAGGAGGGCAGTAAGATCCGTAACCTCATGGGTTTTGCCATGGCTCGCATGCAGGGGGATGTCAGTGGTGTTGGGGTTAGTGGAGGCGGTGGCCTGAGGCAGGTTGTTTTCTCTGGGTCAGGTCGTGCCGTCACCAAGACCATCACATGCGCTGAGATCATGAAGAGAAAAGTGGGGTCTCTGCACCAACTGACCAAGCTGCGCTACAAGGGTGTGAGGGAGGTGTGGGAGAGCCATGAAGGGGGGGCATCGGAGATGACCGTTCACAGGACCGTCCCCTCCATCAGCATCCTTTTGTCCAAAGACCCCCTGGACCCCCAGGAGCCCGGCTACCAGCCCCCTGAGACTCTCAGTGCTCTCTGGGAGGACAGAGACAGTGTGGATGCCCCACAGACAGCCAGCAAGAGACCTCTTGGTCTGTCCCCATACAGCAGTTTCCCTGAATCTAAGAGAGTGTGTCTGGGTCTGGATGAGGGGACTCTGGCTCTGTCCTCCCCCCTGGCTAACTGACTGACTGAACTGGTATCAAACAGTCGAGTGGGAAGGATCAGAGGAGTTCATTCTGCACTGCCCTCCACTGAAGCACAGTGCTGAAACAATCAGAACATTCACTCAGACAGAACCGTGCTTTCTGAGGACAACTGAGCACCCTGTCCACCCCATCCTCCAGAGGTCAGTCAAAATAGGACCTGAAAGCTTGTCTCTGTAGATACAGCATTTATTGAACCCATTTCTCAGCACAATCAATCGTTCACCTTTGTGCCCGGAGATACTTAATGTCATCATACTGTATGTCACACTGTAAGAGCTTAGACATGACAGCACACGTATCACATTTTAAAACATCAACACAACAAAACCCAGAGTGACCAATCACCCAAGATCCCAGATTTCTGCTTTCAGTAGACTGACAATACCTTTTGAACATTGTAGTTCTGTTTTCCTAATTATATCCTACAACTGCAAATCTGCTCAAATGCACAAGGTAGGTCCACGATATTGTAATGAATACACAGAATATCTACACTCCCCTACGTATTTACTTGGACAGGGAAGCTAAAATGGGAAGCTAAAAGCACTTATCGTGTATAAAATGTAGACTATTATTACACTATGAGTGAATTTGTCCAAATACTTATGGCACCTTCAAACGGGGGGGACATTATACATAAAGCGCATTCATTTTCTAAACTATCCATAATATGGCAAATGTATCATGTTTTCAAATATCCAAACAAATAAACTATATGCAGGAAAAGCCTTTTTGTGTATTTTTATCCCTCAGCCTATAGTACTGTACAAAGTCCTGATTGAAAAGGAAATCACAGCGTGCTGATGTGTTGATAAGAGTAACGGGAGAGAAATTTGTCTAAGAGACAGCTGATTTAATGACATGGCCACTGATAAGACGCAGCTCCAGAACCAAGCAGCCTGACAGATGCTGGGGGCTGAAATACAGGGACAGATTATCGTTAAGATTGCAACACTACATTGCAGCACACTAGAGAAAAGGATCAAAACTAAGGTTGATATAAATTCACACAGTCAGTGTCCCTCCAGAATATGAAACCATAGCAGCAGACTCAACTCCATACCATTACTACAGTGCTAGGGTTCACGTAGAGCAGTGGTTCCCAAACTTTTTATAGTCCCGTACCCCTTCAAACATTCAACCTCCAGCTGTGCACCCCCTCTAGCACCAGGGTCAGCGCACTCTCAAATGTTGTTTTTTGCCATCATTGTAAGCCTGCCACACACACACACTATGCGATACATTTATTAAACATAAGAATGAGTGTGAGTTTGTCACAACCCGGCTCGTAGGAAGTGACAAAGAGCTCTTATAGGACCAGGGCACAAATAATAATAATCAATCATTTTGCTCTTAATTTAACCATCTTACATATAAAACTTTATTTGTTCATCGAAAATGTTGAATAACTCACCACAGGTTAATGAGAAGTGTGTGCTTGAAAGGATGCACATAACTCTGCAATGTTGGGTTGCATTGGAGAGAGTCTCAGTCTTAAATCATTTTCCACACACAGTCTGTGCCTGTATTTAGTTGTCATGCTAGTGACGGCCAAATATCCACTCTCACATAGGAACGTGGTTGCAAAGGGCATCAGTGTCTTAACAGCGCGATTTGCCAAGGCAGGATACTCTGAGCTCAGCCCAATCCAGAAATCTGGCAGTGGCTTCTGATTAGGGATAACGAATCCAGTTGTTTGTGTCATCTGTATTGGGAAAGAGTCCCTCCAATTTTGTCCCGCACATTGAATATAGTTGCGGAGAGTCACTGTAATCCTAGATTCAGATCATTCAGGCGAGAAAAAACATCACCCAGATAGGCTATCGTGTGAGAAACTCGTGATCATGCAAGCGGTCAGACAAGTGAAAATGATGGTCAGTAAAGAAAACTTTAAGCTCGTCTCTCAATTCAAAAAAATGTGTCAATACTTTGCTCCTTGATAACCAGTGCACTTCTGTGTGTTGTAAAAGTGTTACATGGTCGCTGCCCATATCATTGCATAGTGCAGAAAATACACAAGAGTTCAGGGGCCTTGCTTTAACAAAGTTAACAATTTTCATGGTAGTGTCCAAAACGTCTTTCAAGCTGTCAGGCATTCCTTTGGTAGCAAGAGCCTCTCGGTGGATGCATCAGTGTACACATGTGTCTGGAGCAACTGCTTGCATGCACGTTATCACTCGACTATGTCTCCCTGTCATGGCTTTTGCGTCATCAGTACAGATACCAACACATCTTGACTACCAAAGTCCATTTGATGTCACAAAGCTGTCCAGTACTTTAAAAATATCCTCTCCTGTTGTCCTGGTTTCCAGTGGTTTGCAGAAGAGGATGTCTTCCTTAATTGACCCCAGATAAACGTAACGGACATATACCAGGAGCTGTGCCAGGCCCGCCACGTCTGTTGACTCATCCAGCTGTAACGCATAGAATTCACTGGCTTGTATGCAAAGCAGTAATTGTTTCAAAACATCTCCTGCCATGTCACTGATGCGTCATGAAACAGTGTTGTTTGATGAAGTTATGGTCTGTATAGTTTTTTTGGGGCCTTTTCCCCAGCATTGTCCCAGCCATATCCGAGGCAGCAGGAAGAATTAAGTCCTCCACAATTGTATGGGGCTTGCCTGTCTTGCCACTCGGTAGCTCACCATTTAAGACTCTTCTAGCCCCTTCTTATTAATGGTATATGTTGCTTTTATACATGTCTTACTACTCGAAAGTTGTCTTAATTCTCGATCAAAAAACTCCCGTGGCTTATTTTTAAATTGGCATTTTTTTCTTTCTCAATGTCTGCGCAAGAGTGAAGGTTTCATCGAGTTGTGAGATAGTACTTTTGCACGTATAACACACTGTGGCTGAGGAAAGGTACTACTCCCAATATAAGTGAACCCCAAATCAATGTAGTTCTCATCATGTTTGCGCCTCTTCGATGGTCCGACGTCCCTGTCTGTTGTTCGGTGCTTTCCCGGGTAAGGGGGCAGTAGCTCTTTGGCTGCATCAGATTCACAACTGTCAGTGTCCATGCTAGCTGGTCTAACAACAAATGTAGAATTACTGATGCTAGCATTGGATATGCTCATGGAAGCAGAACAAATTGCGCCGTCGACAGGTGCAGTTGTAGTAGCAGTGCTACCAGTAGAGCTGGTATGTGTCTCGATGGACATGGTTAAAAAAGTAAGGTTTCTGCAGTATTTATCAATTTTAGAGCAAATGGAATGAGCAGCAGCTACGTTTGGCTACATTCGGACCATTAGTGGAATTCCTGCGAGAGAGTAACAGTTAATGTGATTGGATGTTAATTATTTGACTAGGCTACCTGTATTTGACAGTGTGTTGTTATTTCGCTGAACACTAGGTGGTCTCATTTTATTTTTGGTAGTGAAACTAGGTTACTCAGGTGAGAAGAAAACCTCACCCAAATGTATAGCCCCGTTGGAAAATATAAATGGACTGTTTGAAAATGTGAAAAAAATAGTTAAAAAAAAAAAAAAACAATAAATGAATCACATTTTTATTTGGCGCACCCCCGACTGCATTGCGGGTACCCTGGGGGGTAATTTAATTACATTTGTTAGTTGAACTCAATTCAAATCTTGGCAGTATTTTCAGTAGTTAATTACTTTTTAGATGTGTAGCTAACTGGAACTACACACAAATAAAATATTGGTGAAGTAGGCAAGAATTTCCTTTCTTTCACGGCATCAGACGTGCCTAATTCTAACTTGTAACAGTTTTTGTGTTGAATAGGCTAAATTACACATTCTGTTTAAGGAAAATACCATATTTTGCTATTTGCTAAACATTTTGGGACTGTATCAACAGTGGGCTAATGAAACAAATACCAAAAGTTCGTTTTTGAGAGGTATTTTCCTTTAAATCTGACTCCAGAGTGATATGTTATTGCAATTTGTAGTATATGACATTTCAGATTTAGATATGATAATTTATCATGAAGTAGTTTGGATGTTTTTTAAACTAACATTAGAGTCATTCCAGCTTAAAAAAGCACAACAAACACGATTGACAATTTATTTTCATCATGAGCAAAAGTTATTGGTTTTCTACCCAAAGTTCCAAAGAAAATTTTGTGATCTATTTAATAAATACAAGAGACAAGCAAAATGGATTAAAGGGTGTGGTGACAGTAGCAGGAACAGTGGCATCTAGTGGGCAAAACGTGGTACTTTCACACTAACTTACGGTAAATAATACAAGCGACTTCAATGGCTAATTTCTCTTAACAGGGGGAAAAGACCATCACCAGATTCACATGGAACACATTAATAAGGATGAAGAAGCAATACTCCAAGCAGCAGCTCCATACTACCTGTCAGACAGAGAACTGATATTGTATACTGGTTGTTGAGTTGGGGTGTGTGGGTCCGTGGGTGGCTTTTGATCATTTTATTGGATTCTTCATGTCTAATCATTGTTAGGTAGAATTATGGTCCAAGTCGGATATTAGGTACTATATTTATTGAAGAATATGTACATCCTATAAATTCAAATGGCGAATTTGGGCGCAATCAATTAGCTTTATTTCTACCAAATAATATTTCAGGAATGCTAATCGTATCTGTTTCCACCTACATAAATGATTTCAGAACAATCTGAGATGATGGGTGTCATGGCTTGCTGAAATGACCCTTTAGTTAGGTAAACTATATGTTTCTTAAGGGTAGCTTTAGTGTGGCTAAACTTCTTCCAGTGTGAAGTAATTGGTAGCTTGGTAAACTATATTTTCAGAGTAACTTCCCCTTCCCTATATCTTATGGGATATTGTACATCTGACTTGAAAAGGAGTCAAGTAGTCCTTGCTCGATCCGTTTTGGATGACTCATTAAAATACTGATAAGTGTAAGAAGGTTTTCCTTTATCAAAAACAATTAGATTCTGTCCCAAACCAAGATCACACTTCCCCAGAGGTATTAGTTCTAAATCAGCCATGCCTGCTGAGTATGATAACCTTTTACAAATGGAATTAAGTGTCCTTTCTCTTCATCATAATGAAAATCTGCAAGGACAACAATTGGCCTAATACAATCCATTTATCAAAATGGCTTTAGAGCTCTGGAAATAGATTTGAACAATTACGATCATAGTGCAATTTGTCAAGAAGTGTGATCCCATGCACTCCTAATATTTTGGCTGAGATGACATCTTTCAAAATATATATATTTTTTAATCATGAAATACCAAACAGTGCTTTTGAGCAAATGTCTGCCTGCGTTTCACTGTCTAGAGCGGACACAGCCATTAACCTCCTTCTCAAACCCATTAAATCAATCTGAGCAAAGCAGAGAACCCAAGGTTGAATTAAAAAAATGCTGCGACTGCAATAAAGCCCATATGGAACAGCACGTGTGTCCTCAAGACTGGAGAAGGTTATCACTTCAGGTCGCTGTTATCATACAGTTAACAGCTTTCAGTGAGGTGCCTGAGGGACGGCCAGTCAGTGATGCAGGTCACATAGATAGAGGCTCTATAAGTAAATCTCCTATCGACCTGCTCAATCCGTTATCAAGCATGACAAATTCTGGGCCAAGTGTAAAATCCAGAGAGGGTAATTAGGGAGAACTGGATAGTGTATACCTGAGTGAGAGGACAGATAAAACCCTGTGACAAAAGCATTACCCTAGAGCTAAATCACATGTGGCTGGTGAGAAATAGCATATCAGATGAGACAACAAGGTACCATATGAGTGTGTGGTGGACAAGAATACACAAGCTGGAAGTCTATTTCCCCAATGACATTGGTTTTCTATGAAGTACCACAGCTTTTTGTATGGAACACATCAAATGGTATTCTCCTAAAACATATAGGCCTACAATTACACTGAACCAAAATATAAACGCAACATGTAAATTGTCACATGTTTCATGAGCTGAAATAAAAGATCCCAGAAATGTTCCATATGCACAAAAAGCTTATTTCTCTCAAATGTTGTGCACAAATGTGTTTACATCCCTGTTAGTGAGCATTTATCCTTTGCCAAGGTAACCAATCCACCTGACAGGTGTGGAATATCAAGAAGCTGATTAAACAGCATGATCATTACACAGGTACACCTTGTGCTGGGGAAAATAAAACGCCACTTTAAAATGTGCCGTTTTGTCACACAACACAATGCCACAGATGTCTCAAGTTTTGAGGGAGTGTGCAATTGGCATGCTGACTGTTTCAGCATGATAATACACGGCCCCATGACGCAAGGATCTGTACACAATTCCTGGAAGCTGAAAATGTCCCAGTTCAGGATCGACAGCGTCATCCAGTTCCCGCCAATATGCAGCAACTTCACACAGCCATTGAAGAGGAGTGGGACAACATTCCACAGGCCACAATCAACAGCCTGATCAACTCTATGCGAAGGAGATGTGTCGCGCTGCATGAGGGAAATGGTGGTCACACCAGATACTCACTGGTTTTCTGATCCAAGCCCCATTTTTTTTAAGGTATCTGTGACCAACAGATGCATATCTGTATTCCGAGTCATGTGAAATCCATAGATTAGGGCCTAATTTATTTATTTAAATTGACTGATTTCCTTATATGAACTGTAACGCAGTAAAATCTTTGAAATTGTTGCATGTTGCGTTTATATTTTTGTTCAGTATACTACTACTACTACTAATAATAAATACATTTTAATATTGATTAATAATAAGCCTTTTCTGTTTGCCAAAACCTACCAATGACGTGGATTAAGGCAGCCCCCCACACCTCTCTGATTCAGAGCGTTTGGATTAAATGTGGAAGATACATTTCAGTTGAATGCACATTTCAGTTGAACTGACCAGGTATCCTCGTTTCCTTTTCCTTTCCCACTGCATAAAGAATGAGAATAAATTCATTTTGAACTTGTGATAAAAGTGTGCACTCTATTTCTTCCCTTCTCCCCCCGCAGCAGATGAGAGCGAGGTCTCTCGGATGGCGTGGGAGTTTGCAATCACCCTGCCTCCAGATGGTTCCATCTTTTCTTATCTAGAAGAATGGGTGCTGCCTCCATTCCCTTATCTGGGAATCCTTTCAATTGAATATTTACTGGGCCTATGTTGCTTTCGGTCTGTGTTAGCCCGACTGAACACACTATTCCTCTTGCTTGGGAAGACAGGCCAAAGGGTTTTTCTCCCCCCCTTCATGCACACTCTCAATCTCCCTAGTTGGGGAATGGGACAGTGATTGATTATGTGATTATGCCAGAAAAGAACGTAAGGTTAAGCTGGGAGCAGCACGGAGGTATTAATGAATGACCATACAGGGAATATGTTCAACAATAGAGAAAAGTATGGATTATGACAGGGGGGAATACCTCCTCCATCTTGTGTCAAGAATAGATGGAGTTAATCACTTTTTTCCCCACACTCTTATTTCCTTCTTCACTTTGTACACCACGGATTAAGAGGCACACTCAAACAGCAATTGAAAACGTCTTATTGCAATGTAACTGGCTGGCTGGGGTCTATCTGCATGAACAAACCAGGTCACAGCTCCTCCCTGGTGTCTCGAAATGTCTGTGCAAAAAACACTTTTCTGAAATTCCTCCATGTTGGATTAATCAGTGCAGTTGAGGATGTAATTGCAGTGCTGAAGTCAAAGCTGTAAGTGCAGATAATGAAGACTGAATAAATGGCTTCCAGAATTCAAAGTAAAAAAATTATGAGAATTTGAGCGACCATTGTGCCCCTGATATATATGCTCTAAAATTGTAGAAGGCCACAATACAAAATGATGGGATTTTAGTTTGTTTTATATTGATGCAAGAGTTGCAAGGGCACACAGAATTGGTATAGAACAAATTAATCTATACCCCAAAATTCCATTTCTGATGTGCAAGCTGATGATTGAATGATAAAATTGACAATTGAGAAGACATTTTTTGGGGGGCCTAAATGGTGGTTTTAATTATTTGCCTGTCTTCTGAAGCTTTCTCAAAATTCTCAGAGATTCTCCATTGAAATAGTTTAGTCCAGGACTAAATTAATCTGTGTCCGGGAAACCGCCTCTCATTGTGTTACATGGGTTATTGTAAAATTGTGAAAGCTGTCAATTTGGTTACTTGATCTGGCTGTTGCTGCCCTCTGGTGGAGGTGAAATATTATAGAGGCCTACATTTTGAGAGGACATCAGTAAATAACAGTTCTATATGCTTCATGTTCAGGCCGTTAAAGGGACATGTTTGTTTTGGCAAATTTTTTTTATTATTGTTCAGTACATTTATTGATTGATGATCCTCAAGTTATCGCACTTAGTCTAACTTATAGGGCTTGTCATGCCAAATAGTGTCCCCCTCTAAACCACAATGGAATTCGACAAACTATTAGCGTCCGTTGCTATATCAACGGTGTGTTGACCTAATGATTAGAATTGTGGAGATCGTTACAGACTAAATTACTTTATTTTCATCATCGCTATGCAAACAAGGCTGATTTCCTCAACAATTTCGCCGTTTAAACAAGTTTTGTTTAGCTAATAAAATGAAAACATTCATTTGAACTACTTTTGGGTACCTTGTTAACATTACAACATGAAATCCATGTCTTAAACGTTGCTACGTTTTGAATATGGCAAAGAAAACGTGTAATCTGCTTGACACATGATAGTTACTTACCTTACAGATCACGAAATCAGCTAATTTCAACTCCATTCATATGCAAATCTGTTTGATTCATACACTGGTTTGTCTGGCTGGCATGCTTTTATTTTAACCTGCACTTCCCCTATCTACGCTGAAATAATATAATTTCCGTAGTCCTCTATTATGATCCTTTTTTTCTCCTTCTATTGTATTGTCCTAGGATACAACAATGAATAATGTAGAACAAATAAATACCATCAAAGGATACCTTACAACTTACAATAATGAACACCTTGTGAAACAGCTGTGAAAACCAACCTGATAAGATTTAAGATTTGAATACAAACTTTGATCGTTTTTGGTACAGTTGTGTCAATTTATTTTCACTGATTTTCTGTACACTTACATAGCAATCATAGACTAAAATACTGAATTCTGGTTTGTGGAAATCTGCCTGTCACTTGTTCTCAACAGGCAGCCAGTCTCAGAAGGGGGACTTGAAGAGGGAGACTGCAAAGTCCAGGCACTGCTGCTCTCTTTGTTGAGTGTTTACAGTGCTAGTGTTTTTAGTTCATCTGTGTATCTCACATATTATGTGTCCAGTATGATAGAGCAAGGACATTTTCTTAGCAGATAATGACAACAACAGTGTAGATGATGTAATGAAAAGTTGGAAGATGGTTGGTAATGGAGGACATCAGGTGGATCCACATCTGGGTGTTGGGCAGAACCTCTAGCTGCTGGAGAACAGGAGCAGAGTTAAAAGGAAAAAGGTAGGAAACAGACGTAAACAAGCAAACACACAGGTTACACTTTACTGTGAGAAATTTTGATGGATTAGTGCAGTGTTAAAAAATAAATTAACAGCGGGTAATCATATTTACCTGGTCAAAAACCTCCACATCCTTCTCAGTCCGTGCTTGAAGGTGGCCCTCAAAGGCGTTCTGATCTGGTTCCACAACTTCCACCACATCAGGTGGGGTTCAGTGATCTGAAAGTACGTTATAAAAAAATAGCAATAGACAAACAACAACACTAAGTCAATCACAAATTTGAAATACTACAGTGTATGCAATAATTGTATATAGAATTGCATTGTTTACCTCAGACAACTGCTGCGGCTCCCGTCTGCTGTTGTGTGCAAAGAGAATTACCTTCAGGTTGTTCTCCCACCCTTCCTGGTATCAAGGGACTTGCCCATGGCAGTCTTGAGGGTCTGGTTGGTCCATTTACCAAACCTGGAGGAGGGGGTAGGAAAGCGATATCTATTGACAATGTAAGATATTGAAATATGTCTGATTATGTACCATGGAAAAACAAATTGTAAAAAAGAAATAAAACAAACCATTGGTGGCAGAAGATAACCTATAACATCCGTACCTTGTTCCACCGTTCATGAACAAGGTCATGACCTCAGGAGAACCGTGGGTGTTGAAGATAGTCCACCATCGCCTTGGAGGTGGCCTCGCTAGTCTCATCCTTGATGGGTATCATACAAAACAAACATTTATTTTTGGTTCCAAGCACCATTTTTAAATGGGTTACAGAATTTAGAGTTAAGCACGTACTCTTCCTTTACTGACCGTAATGGGTATTGCTTCCACCGACTTGGTAAAGTGATCGGTTACCGTCAGACACCAGTGGCTGTTGCCACTCCTGGATTTCGTGAAGGATCTGATGAGGTCCACCCCTAACATTTAAAATGTTAGAGAGAAGATGACCTTTTTCTTACCCGTATCTGTCATACAGTGTGCAGATGTTTGTGATTGTAAGGATACTGACACACACATTCTATAATATTGAACTGTAAACTAAAGAAACCATTACAAAACAACTTATCAGGGCAACATTTTAATTTGAACACTTACCGATCATGTGCCATGGTGAAACAACTTTGACGGGCTTCAACTCCGGTGCCAGTCTTTGCCTTCTCAAACTTCTGGCATGCTAGACAGGGTACTGACCTTGTTGTGCTCTCTGATTTGACAATTGAAATCATAATAATTTCAGATATAATAGAATGTGATTGATAAATAAAAGGTTATTTCACTTGCCCAGCTGTCCACCTCCTTGACAATTCCCTGTCAGAAGAAGCGTAGGTTGATTTTGGAATTCATGCGCTTCACTCCAAAATGTCCAGCATGCATCTCTGTCAGCACGGCCTCCTTCTCCTCCTTAGTAAAAATCCCCCTCCTGTGTGGCTGGCCACCCTTCCCCCGTAGGTAGAAATTATTGCCTAACATGTTGGAAGAGAAGAGTTGTTGAAATACTCAAGTCTAAGAATATTTGCACTGCTGTCTTTTTCTCTTTCTCCATCTTCCACACTCTTCCCACCTCTCACTCCCTCTCTCACTTTCAGCCTTTCTTTCTCACTTTCTTTCTCCCCCTCTCTGTGTCTATCTAGCGAAGACACCTAGTTTAAACCTATCCATTTGATTGATCAGGTTTAACTTATAGCTAGACACCTCAATATGACAGACATATAATTATATCAGTGGAGGCTGCTAAGGGGAGGACGGCTCATAATAATGGCTGGAATGGAGTCAATTGAATGGTATGAACCACATGGAAATCACGTCGTTGATGTGGTTGATACCATTCCATTGACTCCATTCCAGACATTATTATGAGCCATCCTCCCCTCAGCAGCCTCCACTGAACTATATGTATAGCTAACAACTACTATAGCTAACGTTAGATGGAAAATGGTTGTTGAAAAATGAGTTATCTAATTGAAGTTAACTGCTGAATTGTGAATTTTAATGTTGCGCCTCTTGTCGAGATCAGTGGTGTCTTCATAGTACTTCGTCAGGTTGGAAAGTTAAAAGAAAATCCCTGAGGGATGCTATTGAAGTGCAAGCTACATACAAACAGAAAGCTGCAATAACAGTTACAGTAGCTTTCTTGCTAGTTAGCTAGCTAACGTTAGCTAAATAAAACTGTCTGGCTTGCTGGCTAGGCAGGCTGAGGTATATAAATACAGTAGCTAGCAACGTCAATCTATAAAAACAGCTTAAATTATTTATTCCTATTTAACAATATGTAGAAATACATGCTAAAGAAAGTGTTCTCTTTCCAGTCCTCTGAAGCAGCAGGTAGTCACTGTCAAATACACCATCCTTGGAGAGCAATTCTGAGGTAGTAATTTTGCGCGGACTGAGCGAGTGTTTATGCGGTGAAATAGAACCAGTATTGCCAACTCGTCAGTAAGGAAAGTAGCTATTGGCTGTCCGAAAAGACGCTAAATGACGTCATCGCCTAATTTGCATAATTGGCCGTGTGCATGTAATTGTGATGGATGCTGTAGGAGAGAGGAATAACGTCGTGGGAGAGACAAAAAGTGAGTAAAAAAACCACCCTAAATATACTGCTCAAAAAAATAAAGGGAACACTTAAAAAAACACATCCTAGATCTGAATGAAAGAAATAATCTTATTAAATACTTTTTTCTTTACATAGTTGAATGTGCTGACAACAAAATCACACAAAAATAATCAATGGAAATCCAATTTATCAACCCATGGAGGTCTGGATTTGGAGTCACACTCAAAATTAAAGTGGAAAACCACACTACAGGCTGATCCAACTTTGATGTAATGTCCTTAAAACAAGTCAAAATGAGGCTCAGTAGTGTGTGTGGCCTCCACATGCCTGTATGACCTCCCTACAATGCCTGGGCATGCTCCTGATGAGGTGGCGGATGGTCTCCTGAGGGATCTCCTCCCAGACCTGGACTAAAGCATCCGCCAACTCCTGGACAGTCTGTGGTGCAACGTGGCGTTGGTGGATGGAGCGAGACATGATGTCCCAGATGTGCTCAATTGGATTCAGGTCTGGGGAACGGGCGGGCCAGTCCATAGCATCAATTCCTTCCTCTTGCAGGAACTGCTGACACACTCCAGCCACATGAGGTCTAGCATTCTTGCATTAGGAGGAACCCAGGGCCAACCGCACCAGCATATGGTCTCACAAGGGGTCTGAGGATCTCATCTCGGTACCTAATGGCAGTCAGGCTACCTCTGGCGAGCACATGGAGGGCTGTGCGGCCCCCCAAAGAAATGCCACCCCACACCATGACTGACTCACCACCAAACCGGTCATGCTGGAGGATGTTGCAGGCAGCAGAACGTTCTCCACGGCGTCTCCAGACTGTCACATGTGCTCAGTGTGAACCTGCTTTCATCTGTGAAGAGCACAGGGTGCAAGTGGCGAATTTGCCAGTCTTGGTGTTCTCTGGCAAATGCCAAACGTCCTGCACGGTGTTGGGCTGTAAGCACAACCCCCACCTGTGGACGTCGGGCCCTCATACCACCCTCATGGAGTCTGTTTCTGACCATTTGAGCAGACACATGCACATTTGTGGCCTGCTGGAGGTCATTTTGCAGGGCTCTGGCAGTGCTCCTCCTGCTCCTCCTTGCACAAAGGCGGAGGTAGCGGTCCTGCTGCTGGGTTGTTGCCCTCCTACGGCCTCCTCCACATCTCCTGATGTACTGGCCTGTCTCCTGGTAGCGCCTCCATGCTCTGGACACTACGCTGACAGACACAGCAAAGCTTCTTGCCACAGCTCGCATTGATGTGCCATCCTGGATGAGCTGCACTACCTGAGCCACTTGTGTGGGTTGTAGACTCCGTCTCATGCTACCACTAGAGTGAAAGCACCGGCAGCATTCAAAAGTGACCAAAACATCAGCCAGGAAGCATAGGAACTGAGAAGTGGTCTGTGGTCCCCACCTGCAGAACCACTCCTTTATTGGGGGTGTCTTGCTAATTCCCTATAATTTCCACCTGTTGTCTATTCCATTCGCACAACAGCATGTGAAATGTATTGTCAATCAGTGTTGCTTCCTAAGTGGACAGTTTGATTTCACAGAAGTGTGATTGACTTGGAGTTACATTGTGTTGTTTAAGTGTTCCCTTTATTTTTTTGAGCAGTGTATGTTTAGAACTAAAAATGAAATTTCTTCTGTCGATTCTTGGTTTTTTTAATGTCACAATTCCAACCCTCCTCCTTTATCCGGGCTTGGGACCAGCAAAAATGACCCAAAAGAGACACTCTGGCGGTGTTACTTCGTTTTTTATTGAATTTTTTATTTAGTTTTCTTAATTTGGTTTTGTTTTTAACCTTATGGTCCACTTAGGAGCCTACAACAAGTCACAGTAAAATATGAACATATTTAACCATAACATTTTTTGTATACAATCTAAATGGACCAAAAAGAGACAATAGAAAAAACTGTCAATGGCAATGTGAGAAAATTATGGCAACTAGTCTGGCCCTAATTCAGGTTAATTGTTTTTTTCCCCCCCAGACACACAGGGTGTGCTGGCTCACAGAAAGAGTGGGTCATCGTCATTTTGGTCAAGGCTCTCTATGGCAGGTTCAGCAACTGAGGGAGCTGACTTAAATGAGTAAGCAGCTGATATGCCAAAAAGCTGCAAAACATTATCAGGCAGCTGGTGCTCATAGCAAGCCTCACCAGACAGCTTCAGTCCATATCGAATGTACAGGATGGAGTTACGGGTCTGCAAGGACATTCGATTTCTAAGTTTGCTTTTTACCACACTCATCTGGTTGAATGCTCTCTCGACTTCAGCATTTGAGTGTGGCAAGGCCAACACAGACACAGCAGCCATGGCAAGTTCTTGAAACGGGTTGATATTAGCTGCATCCCTGAACTTCCAAATCTCACTCCAGAAGCCCAGTGTGTTTTTTGTCTCATTCCATTTACTAAGATGGATGGCACGCCATTGCTGGACAATCTTGTCTATCTCTGCAGGGGAGTAGCCAAGGAGCTTGGCTATTTTTTCTATTTCTCCAGGGCTCTTATTGTGCTTTAGTTTCCTCCACATTGAAAACTGACATGTACTGCAATGCTTCAATGTTGTCCGGCAGTCTCACCCTCAACTCATTAGTGAGGGAGATGGTGAAGGCTACACACCACTTTCGGACATTGTTTTCATCCTCAGGTGCAAGGTGAAGCTCAGCTGCCTTTGACTCAAAAAGGTAACCAAGGTACGGTTTGGGACTGATGTATGCATCTATTGGCCCTTTGAGTACATCAACATTTGCCAGTGGATTCAGCACCCTGCTGCTCACAGACCTGATCAGGCTAACCAAGCTGTCAAGTAGCTTAAGAGGATCTACTTGCTCCCCCTCAAAAGCTTTGATGGCCAACTGTACCTCACCCAGCACTGACTTCAAAAAAGTCAGATACAATATGTTTTGAGGATCACTGTACATGGAGTATAAAACCTCAGCCATGTAGCAGTGTTCACTGGACTTGGTGACTGCGAAATGCAGCCTAAGCTCCTCCCACTGGTCCAAAATACATGAAACCGCGGGTTCAATGGAGAGCCAACGTGTGGCACACACCTTGGTTATCTGTAAAGGTTTCTCCCCACAGTTGATGGTCTCATATATGGCCTTGTAGGCCTCCCTGCGCTTTGGAGACACCGAAAACCAGTTATAAGTCTCTCGTACCAAGTACTCCACCCTACGGGGGATGGTGTCATTGGAAGCATGACTTACAGCAAGCTGCAGAGAGTGGCACACACAGCGACTAAGAACCAGATTTGAGGCCATACTCCTCCTTCAGTACTTTATGGACCCATTGTTAATCCCCATCATAACAGAGGCATTGTCAGTCCCTATCCCCAGGAGTTTCTTTTTTAAGACAACACTTCGAGGAAAGCCACAACAGCACGGGCTATAGGCATCTCCTCCCTCCAACTCAACAAGCCCCAGAATTGTTGATACAATTGTCTGCTTGGTGTCACTAAAGTACCTTATCACAACCCCCAGGTACTTAGAAAACACTTACATTCGTGGACTCATCGAGGAGGAGGCTGAAACGCTGGTCACCCACATCTGCGACCAACTTTTTCAGAAAGTATGGCACTAGAACACCATTAATCATTTCTGTGCACTTTGTCCTGTGCATTTTGAAGTGGGTAGCAGCAGTGGAGTCTTGAGAAAGCAGCTCTACATGCTTCTTCAATGTGATCACATGCCAGCATGGAACAGTGTTCAGCGATAGCTAATGTCATGGTGGCCTCAGCCTTTTTGCAGAGTGAATTTTTTTTTACCATAAATGGCAGCTTGTTTTGGGTGGAACTGTTATAGCTTTGCCTTTTGAGTATGTTTTTGAGTTGTCGTGTTTTTTGTGTGTTTTTTTTACATACAAGTCTGGCGTAGAAATCAGCCTTACAATACAGGCAGTATGCCTGTGTATCATCTCCAATAAACGGCTTCAACCAGCCTTTGAATTCAGGGTTTGATTCCCACTCCTGTCTGTATTTTTGAGTGTACAGTTTAGACTGAGACATGATGAGCTAGCCAGCTAGATGTTTAGCTTATGTCACAGAGAGGCACACACACAGTGGACAAGATGAGCAAGTGACTGAGGCTGTGTGAGTCAAATGCAGTGACTTATTTTTGTGCAGTGATTTATTTTAGACAAAGAACATTTTACATCCCGCCCTTAATGTAAGCCAGGTCGGGATCAGCCAGCGGCGGCTTCCCGCATGCGCAATTCATTTTCAGTCCGGACGTGGAGGACTGAACATCTCCTGCTCTGACGGACTGCTGCGCGAGGACTGGGCCGCCTGTGTGTGCTTTGGGACAGGGGTGGGGTCCACGGCAGCACCCGCTGCTCGTTGAGAAGAGTAAGAACGATACGTGCTTTCACGTCAGAGTCTCCAATAACACCAGAAAAAGTCGCTAGATTTGTCGCTAGTCGATTTAAAAAAAATGTGTCGCTAAAGGGGTCTGAATACTCGCTAAATATAGCGACAAAGTCGCTAAATTGGCAACACTGAATAGAACTAGAACTGCCCGCATCCTCCTACGAGGTCAAATAGAACCAAGCAACCAGCATAACAAGGACGCTTTGGTTCATTACGTAATCCGGTCAGAATGTTGCAAGTTCTAGAAACAGAAGCTAGAACTCATCGAATCCTATTGTGAGGGGGAGGAGAGACACTATTTGGCATGACAGGCCCTAGCCCAATATTGGACTCTAACGTTTCTCCTTAGTCCAAGGACCTTCCTTACATTTCGTATGATATGTTACAAATTGCAATGTGTATGATATGTTACGAATTCCAATTTGTTGTGGCTAACTTTAGCTTGGTAGTTAACAGTAATGTTTGCTAGGCTAGGAGTTAGGGTTAGAGTTAAGGTTAGCTAACATGCTAAGTAGTTGCAAAGTTGCTAATTAGCTCAAATCCTACAATTATCCATGTTGAGATTAAACACACAACATTTAGGTTGCTAGATGTTCGCCATCCTCCTTTCGTTTGCCTTAAGTAACCGTCTGTCTCATGTAAACATACCAAACGTAACATATACTAATTAGAGTGTCCCGGATTTTATGTACCATTTTACCTCTAGGCAATGAGACCAGGCTGTCCGTTTACACACAGGTGTTCAGAGAGGCAGATGGCTAATTAGCAAAGGTCGTTCAATATTTCTTCTCTGTTTCTGTACACAAGCGCAGTAACATGGACATATGGCCATCTGGGAACACTAACCCTATAAAAGGTGTGTATCAATTGAACCTTTGTTTTTCGAAAATTATTTCTCACTGATCGTTAAGATAGTTTGTATGCTTCCAAAACCATACTGCAAGCAATGCATTGTTTAAATGTTTTTATTTAACTAAGCAAGTCAGTTAACCAATTCTTATTTACAATGACAGCCTACCCCGGCCAAACAGTAACGACGCTGGGCCAATTGTGCGCCGCCCTATGGACTCCCAATCACGGCCAGCTGTGATACAGCCTGGAATTGAACCAGGGTCTATAGTGACGCACGCCTCTAGCACTGAGATGCAGAGCTTTAGATCGTTGCGCCACTCGGGAGCCCCATAGGGTTTTCCTTGTTAAACAGAAAACTCCACCCAAAAACTATATTTTGGCATTTGTTTCATTAGGTAGAGATACTCTCAATGATCGGCTATGAAAAGCCAACTGACATTTACTCTTGAGGTGCTGACTCGTTGCACCCTCGACAACTACTGTGATTATTATTATTTGACCATGCTGGTCATTTATGAACATTTGAACATCTTGGCCATGTTCTGTTATAATCTCCACCCGGCACAGCCAGAAGAGGACTGGCCACTCCTCATAGCCTGGTTCCTCTCTAGGTTTCTTCCTAGGTTTTGGCATTTCTAGGGAGTTTTTCCTAGCCACCGTGCTTCTACACCTGCATTACTTGCTGTTTGGGGTTTTAGGCTGGGTTTCTGTACAGCACTTTGAGATATCAGCTGATGTAAGAAGGGCTATATAAATACATTTGATTTGATTAGTCCGTTGTTGACAAGCAAAGCACGTTGGGACTCTCAACAATGGACTAATTACACAAATACCAATAGTTGTTTTGGTGGAATTTTCCTTTAATGTTCAGACCTAGCTTCACAGCTCTTAACAAAACTCCCCCTTCATCCAATGTGTGTAATGTAATGGAACCAAGGGCTAATAGGGCCCATGAACAATCTACCGATTTTTGGCATGCCAACCATTTGTTTGTTGCCGCTAGTTTCACTCTATTAGTCATGTTTTTTGTGTATTAATGTTACACAGTGCACATGTTTTGACAATAAGATCTATATTTATGTGATAAGTAATGGGTTAAAACGTACTGTAGTTTAAGGGGTGAAATGGTTATTCTGTCTGTTCAAGTTTTATGGTCTCTGTTCAGGGAGGCAGTGTGTGAACCTGGGATGTGTTTCCCAAAAGCATCCTAGCCCTAAAATAATCTTTCGTCCATTTAGTTTCTATGGAATTAAGATGTGTTACGATGCTTTTGGCAAACCCAGCCTAGCTGCGTTCGAATGCCCCAATTATCAGTGGGTAATGTAGCCTAGCTAAAAAGAGAGAAGTGTACCCGTTTATTTACTGCGTTAGGCAGGTTAACACCACTATAGTAGTGTGTAATTATATGAATGCATTACCTTAAGGTATATGTGCATTGTATGCATTTATTTCCAAATGGCAGTTGTTGATAGACCTCCAAGGTGAGGCTAACAACCTACCTCACTCTCAGTCGCGCGGTTGTCTCCTAGCACGTAGCCACTGCGGTTTTGCGCAGACGCAAGTGCTTCCCTTTTCGATGTCCCTCTGAATCGGTTCCTTAGCATACGACACCATTAGCCACTGATTCTTACCGGTCGGCAAGATGTTCAGAGCCGTTGTTCGACTTTCAACCTCTGGGGTACGGAGTTTAGCGCGGATACGACCATGTTACTCGGGTAAGACTGACGGCAAAGCCTATTAAATTGTATATTTATTCATACAACTGTTTGCCTTTCGTGTTAGCCAGTTGTTCATCGCAAATAGCCATCAAGCTAGCTAACGTTAGTCGTAAATGGTATGTAACGTTAAGGTAGTCTCACAAACTCGACAGTTTACACTATTAGGCTCATTCAATGCATTGCTGCAAGTATATGAAGTCACATACTGTAAGTTGTGTATTGTGGTCCTACACATAGATGACATTCGCTATGTATGTAGCTAGCTTAAAGCTAAGTCAATGGGACTAATGTTTGCGTCAGGGTGACATTGATTTTCATTTGATTCAAAGTAACATTTATTGGTGCCCTTAGTGTAGTGTCATCACGTTCATAAATTGGTCATATCCAGTGTAAATGTATAGATCCATGAGACAGCTAGTGAACTTTAGCATGTGTCCTTGTGATGACCCACGCTTCAGTTTTTCGAGGGAGTCACAAGTGCACAACAATGCGCAGCAATTCTAGACCTTGCGGTCAAACCAGTTTATGGTCATGTCCTACACCATCGACTGCTCTTGAGATCTGTACACTCAGTTATGGCTAGATTTGTGCTGTGAAAATAAACTGAGTGTCTTGGCATTGACCTCTGGCCCAGTTAGCCAGATTGCTGTAAATAGACATTCCTTCCCTGCAAAGCTAAGGGGATATTGCAATTATGCATTTGACATATACAGGTCAGTTTCCCATAGAATAGATCTTAGTGGAGTACACAGGCAAAGTACTCAAAACATACTGGGCTGCAAACACACAAAAATCACATTTGAAATCAGCTGGTAATGAGATGACATGTGACACAAGGTGTAGGTTATGGCTCAGCTGCTTCTTCATGAGAATGGAAGGGTGTATATGTTTTTTTCAGTCAAGCATCTACGAATAGTCCTTGACCTCCTATATAATCTAGAATTAGTTTGTTTTCTATGTTGCAGCTCCTTTGGCCTCCCGATGCTACTCCCATGCCAAGGTGGAGACAGATGAGGAGTTTGATGCCCGTTGGGTCACTTATTTCAGCAAGCCAGACATTGATGCCTGGGAGCTGAAGAAAGGTGATCTTCTAATGATTATTGAAAATAAGTTTGCACTTTTGCCAAAGGTCTGTCGTTTTTTTCAGTCCTTGAGTTGGAGACTAACGGATAAAAAAAACGATAAAATTTGGAGAAAAAAAATGTATAATGGAGTATGCTTGAATCCCATTCCACATCCCATAGGCATGAACACATTAATTGGCTACGACCTGGTACCTGAACCCAAAATCCTCGACTCAGCTCTTCGTGCTTGCCGAAGGTTGAATGACTTAGCCAGTGCCATCCGCATCCTCGAGGCAGTCAAGGTGAGCTACACAGCTTCCCCTACCGACTTCTAGTGAAGTCATATCTCAATAAAATAAACGTATGTATTTTACAGCGCAGTCGGGAAGTGTTCAGACCCCTTGACTTTTCATACATTGTTACGTTAGCCTTGTTCTAAAATTGATTAAATGATTTCCCCCCCCCCAATCTACACATAAGTGACAAAGCGAAAATGGGTTTAAACGTTTTTGCAAATGTATTAAAAATAACATACCTTATTTACATAAGTATTCAGACCCTTTGCTATGAGACTTGAAATTGAGCTCATGTTTCCAATGATCATCCTTGATGTTTCTATAAATTGATTGGAGTCCACCTGTGGTAAATTCAATTGATTGGACATGATTTGGAAAAGCACACACACCGGTCTATATAAGGTCCCACAGTTGACAGTGCATGTCAGGCCAAAAAAGTCAAGGGTTCTGCGTACTTTCCGACTGCACTGTATTAGGATCCCCATTAGCTGTTGTGAAAGCAGCAGCTACTCTACCTGGGGGGGTCCACACAACATGACACAATACAGAACATTAATAGACAAAAAACGCTCAAGGACAGAACTACATAAGTGTGGATATACTCGCTGCTTTTATCCATGTCAAAACGGAAAATCTCTTTCCATTTCAATTTATGCCATTTGGTTAAAGGAGCTACATGTAGAATTTTTGCATTGTAATTTCTGAAAATGTCCATAATATACTGATCAAAAATTTAAATGCAACATTCCCTTTTGTGGGGGAAAACTCATTCTGATTAGGTGGGCCTATTGCAATTCACCTAGCTTCCACATGGGTGAGACATTCTACATGTTGTAGCACCTTTATCATATTCAGTAGGTGTTTTTGTTCCAGATAGTTAAATTAGAAAATTGTACAGATGGCTGAGCATAAATTAAAATGAATTCCATTCAGACAAATCCACCAAAAGCACACTTTGTAACATTCCAGTAGCTTTGAAAATAACTGGTTCCCCTGAAATATGCATACTATTGACTTTTAGGGTTTGAGCTATTTCTTGTATTTGGTGGAAGCAGACTTTAATCCTCACATGAGCCACCTAGCTGTACAAAAATAACAGTCAAACTCCTTAATTAGTAGGTGTACCAATTCCTCACCCTTTCAACGTAGCCAACTATTTTTTGTTACCTTTTATTTAACTAGACTAGCTGGAAGGTTCACCGCATAATCTATTTTTATTCTATACTAAGGAAATCAGTCAATTTAAAATGAAATTAGACCCTAATCTATGGATTTCACATGACTGGACATGGGCCCATCCAATCAGACTTTTTTTTCCTTTTCTTTCTCATACAAAAGGGCATTATTACAGCCAGAAATACTCATCGGGTGGCTGGTCTCAGACAATCCCGCAGGTGAAGACGCTAGATATGCAGGTCCTTGGCTGACGTGGTTGTGAGGCCGGTTGGACGTACTGCCAAATTCTCTGAAATGTTGGAGCTTATGGTAGAGAAATTAACATTAAATTCTCTGGCAACAGCTCTGGTTGACATTCCTACATTCAGCATGCCAATATCATGCTCCCTCAACTTGAGACATCGGTGGCATTGTGTTGTGTGACAAAACTGCACATTTGAATGGCCTTTTATTGTCCCCAGCACAAGGTGCACCTGTGTAACGATCATGCTGTTAATCAGTTTCTTGATATGCCACAACTGTCCGGTGGATGGATTATCTTGGCAAAGGAGAAATGCTCACTAACAGAATGTAAACATTTTAGAAAAAGATGCTTTTTGTGCATATGGAACATTTCTGGGATCTTATTTCAGCTCATGGGACCAACACTTCACATATTGCGTTTATTTTTGTTCCGTATATGTCACTTTCTTGTGAAAAAGGGTTTAACATGTAAAATAATTTGGATTTAATCTCCTTTGAATTTATTCACATAATATATTAGTATTTTAGGAAACGTATAGAATGGTACACAATATTCAACCTGTATGCCTTTTTTGTAATATTCCCTATGGTGAACTTCATCATCCTCTCTCTGTAACAGGACAAATCTGGCCCCCACAAAGATATCTACCCATACCTGATTCAAGAACTGCAGCCCACTCTGATTGAGCTGGGTATCTCCACACCTGAGGATCTGGGCATGGACAAATTATAGACATCCTCTGGGTGAGTGCTTACACATTGAAAAGTGAATGCTCTGGGGCCGGTTTCTCAAAAGCATCTTAAGGCTAAGTTCATTGTTACAACCTTCGTAGGAGCATTGTTAAATCTCTGAGCTGTGTCCCAAAACGTGTGTTCATAAAGTTGCACTTAAACGCATGTTATTTACAAACTTCCTCAGACCATTCGTAGAACAGCGAAGTGCATCGTTAAATATGTTATACAGATCTCCACTAAACATAGAATCAAGATGTTTCAGTCTGTGACCCCATAACTTCACAACGAAGTTGAATACAAATAAAGTTGCCAATGTCTCTGCAAATATTAAACAAGCAAAGGATAAAGATCTTCACATGAAACCTGAGATGACTGCATTAAAAGACAAATAGCCTACCAACAGTATAGGCTACATAGGCCTATATTTAAATGATATTGAAATCAGTTATGTTTATTCAATTGAGTTTTATTTAGTGCATTATAGGGTAAGCATTAGAATAAGCTGCCTCAATATTAGCAGCCATAGGTGATAATATCTCTAGGAGCTGATACAGCGTCAGTATTGTGGAATAATTCTAATGTTAAAGGTGCAATGTGCAGAAAATCGCTCCACCATTTCCTGGTTGCTAAAATTCAAATAGTTTGCCTAATTTCAATTTGATAAAACAAGCAGTCATTGTGTAGAGAATCATTGTACTGCTCTGAAATAACTTTTCCATAACCAAAAATATTGTCTATATCAATGTGAAGCTGGTGTACAAAACCAAGACCCTAAAACTAAACTTGAGAACTGGAAGCATAGATATAGCGCACATAACAGATCTACCGCTTCTTAGGCTTGCTTTCAATGAGTGACAGATCCATAACCCATTTCTATGTGAACTTGGTCTGGTTGCCCAGAAAGTTACATACTGCAGCTTTAAGGTAAGATTACAATGGAGAAAGCTGGCCCGAGAGCAGCGCTGCCTTTCTTTCGATCCTATCAGTATTGACACATGCCTCAACGACACGATAAGCGAACGTTCTCTCTGCATGGTCTTTTGGGAAACGCATGTTGCATCTTCGGGCCCTTTACAGTTCTTCATTTTTAATCAACTAATGAAATGTTTCCTTTTCATTTCCCCTCAGGTCATCTGGTGGCCAACGAGATGAAACATTTCTCTTCAAGTCTCTGCCTTGTCCTGGTGTCTGTATGATGTTGATTTAATCCACTCTCTCCTGTTGTGTACAAAATTATGGATTTAATAAAGCAATATCTATTGACGCAGCTGTCTCAATGGTAAGGTTGATTTACTGGCGTGTAACCCATTAATTCAAAAGGTGTCAATGTTCAATTTCCAAACAAACTTTTGCTCAATTAAATCAATTATGGGCTTCAGACCACTGACATACACATGCACAACATAATCTTATGTTTACATGAACATATGGCAGACCCAAACATTTAACCTAACTAGTAGTATGTACTTTGATGCATCTCATAACACTGCTGGGTCGAAACTGATGTAAGATGGTAGTTCAAGAAAGTTGAGGACAAAGGGATTAATTCCAACAATGGGTTTGGTCAGAATTCACCTTGATTCAATGCAGAGGGGTCCTGTAATTCTGTCAGGTTTTGCACTAGCTCTCAAACCCTTCTCCCCGTAGCGTAGTGTGTGTTCATCGGTTAGCTTCGCCCACGGCTGGCTGTTAAACGTCAATGATTGCTTGTGGACCGGTTTTCAAAATATGTCCCTTCTCTCATTTTAGCGAGAAATATTCTTAAAACCCTATCAACTAGCAGATTTGAAAATATCCATATGTTGCGTGCCTCCTCCCAGTTAACGTTACACGTGCTAGATTGCTAATTAGCACTGGCGGTCGTCTTCATTAAGTGCTGTAACATGGTGATATGGCCGTGAGGGAACACTAACCCTAAAGGTGTGTAGTAATTTAACATTTTGTTTTCTCAACATTTCACGCTGATTATGAATGAACATACGTTCCTTAATTCCAGAACCTTACCGCAAGCGATCCGTGTCAAAAGGTCCCCGGGAAGAAGTTTCCTTCATCATTAGGTGCTAGCCAAATTGTAATTTTGCACTAGCCCTGTTAGGTGGCGCCTTCTTTTGTTGAATATTGCAATGATCAGACAGAATTTGTTATTGGTAATACTGTCACCAGAAAGTTTCTTACCTCTTTGCTACCACTGAAGTTCTCCGACCTTGTGGTTTCTGATGACTTGGGGTAGGGATGAAGGAAGGACGGTGAAAGTAGTCCAAGGCTTCTGTTGACAGGAAGCGGAAGTGATACTTAGACTATCTAGCAGGAGTAAAAAACAGCAGTGATAACAACACATCCTTTCATGGATGGTTGGAAATACAGTCAACATGCCTGTTTTAGCGTGTAAAGCGTGAACATTCCCACCAACATGAACAACATTATGGAGGAACAGGAGGAGAGGGATACTCTCCTTGCTGCAGTCCCTGAGTCCCAAGTTTTGACGCCGGTAACTATGTTTTGGCTAGCTAGCTAACCAATAACACACGCAATCTGATTTCTGGCAACTCTGTTTTCAAATGACAGCCAAATGATACCATTCTCTCAGCGTATAACGTTACTCGGCTTGTTGTTTACTGCTAACGTTAGCAAGCTAACCATGTTAGCTACAGATTGTACACCAGATACTGAGAACGTTATTTACATTTGTCATTTAGAAGACGCTCTTAACCCTAATTGCTCCTGCAAATCGCTCTGGATAAGTGCCTTGCTGAAGGGCACATCGACATATTTTCCACCTGGTCGCCTCGGGCATTCGAACAAGCGACCTTTTTGTTACTGGCCCAACGCTCTTAACCACTAAGCTACTTGCCCTATCCAGCAACTTGTTTAGGTTCACTGACAAATAGAGGGTATGTTAAACTGCGTAGAATACACACCAATATGTTCTTTTGATATTTCAAAACGTCTTCTATAATCTTAACTATTCCGTTAACCCTTTACACTCGTGGGAATATGCCTATATTGCAACCGAAGTAAAGCCAGATTCAGGTTGGATATTCGCCTGTAGTTTTCCTTACCTCCACCAACAGCAGTTAGCAGTCAACATAGTGACAAATCAAATTTTTCAAATTTCAATACTAACCATTACTCCTAAAACGTTAACTGGTTCTAGCTAACCCGATGGCATAGACACACATTGCACACACTTTAAAAAAACACATTTATTTTACATCTCGCACTATTTAAAATGATTTATTTACATGTTTTTATTTCAATAGCTCCTTGGTCATGTGACCTACTGACTTCAAACAAGGTTCAAAATTTACTCTCAGCACACCCTTTAGTTTGTCCATTATCACCTCACGTTTTTACATTAGTTTTTCAAACTTTATAATTTCAATAGCACCTTGGTAATGTGACCCACTGACCGCAAACTACTTGTCCATGGACTGGCGGAGACAGGTGCCGCTAGGCATCCAGTGCGGTAACGCGACTGACCCCGGAGAAACTGGCGGGAGCCCCGGGGAGAGTTATTTTCTTTGTGAAGGGCAGAGCGGCCTGGAATGGGTTCGCCCCGGGAGAGGGGCCCAAGCCCTGGAAAGCTTTGCGGTTTCGGCGGCGTCCGGTGAGCTCTCCCTGGCCCTTGAAAATCTGGGGGCGAGGGTGTACATCTCACGCCGGGCCGTACCCATATCCACAGCAGGTCTCCAAGGTGAACAGCCGCTGGCATGTTATAACAATGTAGGTAAGGAAAGTTGGCAAAAAAGATCCGCAACTTCGGGGTAAGGATTGGCTCTAAGGGCTGGGTCGGTCGGGCTGGCTGGGGTGCGAAGCGGGGCTGGGCTCGAGCTGCGGCTGGGGGAGCAGTTGCTCTGTCGCCCTTTTTTATTTAATATTTTTTTTATTTCACCTTTATTTATCCAGGTAGGCCAGTTGAGAACAAGTTCTCATTTCCAACTGCGACCTGGCCAAGATAAAGCAAAGCAGTGCGACAAAAACAACAGCACAGAGTTACACATAAACATACAGTCAATAACACAATAGAAAACTCTATGTACAGTGTCTGCAAATGTAGAAGATTAGGGAGGCCCTCCTCTCGCCACCATTGGAAGTTCGTTTTGCGGCCCATCTCATGGTCTCTCGTGCGTGGTCTCGCAAGGGGCTGCGTGTGGGGGTTCGTCGGGGTGGTGTCTGTTGGCCGGGCGAAGGCGGTTGGCGGCGGAAACTCTGGACGCGCTCCTGGCCCTTCTCGCAGATCTCGCCAGCTACGGAGCTCGCCGGCCCCATACATTGTAGGTGGGGAGGTCTCCTCTACGCTCACTAGACTTGAGGCGGAGACTAAACCCATTGGCCCTGCAATGATAGGGCATTGCATGGATCTGGCTCATGCCCTATGAAGTGGGGAGAGGTATCTCCAGCTTGTCTGGGGAAGGAGGGCTACATTTGATGTGTGTAGTACCATCCACACCCATTGATTTGCTGCAGAACAATAAAACGGACGGAAGAAGCTTAGGTTCCCACTGGTCACGGATCACTGAATGTCAACTTGATGAAATTCAAAGGAGCGTACCCACATGTCGCGGTAACACTCAAATCAACCGTGGAGTGACTGTGACCCCCTCATGTCAGTGAGGAATATCAATGAAGCGCTGGTTAAGGTGGTTCCTATGTCTCTGTCCCGGAGGGCTGACTGGGCAAGCAAATAATTGAAAGGGTATGATTCTTTTCTGTTGCTTCTTCCGACACCCGGTCGATGGTGCCGCTAGATACTACGAGGGTTATTTGGTTTTCAAGCCTATAAGTATTGTGCTGGCACTTGAAGTCGATTGGGTGTAAAAACCCAGTTAAAGTCCGCTGAAGCTTAGTAGCGGCAACTGATGTCCAGTTTGTAAGATAGAAAAGCCTCTGATGATGCCACCGGGCGTTACTCAAATGGATGTCAATTTTATGATATCTGACCGTAGCATGCTAGCCTTCGCGGTCGCTCTCAAACTACCTTCAGGGTGGCTGTGCCCCCCTCATGTCAAAGTGAGGAAATTCGATGAAGCAGGGATAAATGGCGGGACATAATTGAGTCTCTTGAGGTAGTCAAATGCCTCGTCATCTAATTAGTGACGCGCATGAATGTAGGAACGAGATTCCCACTGTCCCTACCTACTGTAGCAAAACCACAGTCAAGGTAACGGGCTTGATGGAATCAGCGGGGAAAGAAGACCCTGTTGAGCATGACTCTAGGCTAGCACTGTGAAGAGACATGAGAGGTGTAGAATAAGTGCGAGGCCTTTGTTGCGGGTGAAATACCACTACTCTTGTCGTTTTTTCACTTACTTGGGGAGGTGAGCCCTGGGTGCTCACGCCGGGTGCGACCCGCTCCGGGGACAGTGGCAGGTGGGGAGTTTGACTGGGGCGGTACACCTGTCAAACGGTAACACAGGTGAGCTTATGGAGTACAGAAACTTCCCGTCGAGCAGAAGGGCAAAAGCTCGCTTGATCTTGATTTTCAGTATGAAAAGTGGGACCTCACGATCCTTCTGAATTTTTGGCTTTTAAGCAGGAGGTGTCAGAAGTTACCACAGCGATAGCTGGCTTGTGGCGGCCAAGCGTTCATAGCTACGTTGCTTTTTGATCTTTCGATGTCAGCTCTTCCTATCATTGTGAATCAGAATTCACCAAGCGTTGGATTGTTCACCCACTAATAGGGAACATGAGCAGGGTTTGGACCATCGTGAGACAGTTTAGTTTTACCCTACTGATGATGTGTTGTTGAAATAGTAATCCTGCTCAATACGAGAGGAACCGCAGGTTCAGACATTTGGTGTATGTGCTTGGCTGAGGAGCTAGTGGTGCGAAGCTACCATCTGTGGGATTATGACTGAACGCCTCTAAGTCAGAATCCCCCCTAAACGTAACGATATCGTAGCGCCGTGGATCTTCGGTTGGCCTGGGATAGCCTCCCTCTTTTTGACAGGTGAATAGAGCCGTTTGTGACGAGGTTGGGGTGCGGCTGGATAAGTTGCTGCCCCTCTCCTGATGCGCACCGCATGTTTGTGGGGAACCTGGTGCTAAATCACTCCATAGACGACCTGATTCTGGGTCAGGGTTTTGTACGTAGCAGAGCAGCTCACTTGCTGCGATCTATTGATAGTCAGCCCTCGATCCAAGCTTTTGTCGGGGACCATCCTCCTTCTTTACTTACCGGTTACCAGGTGCACGGAGAAGGGCCAGAGGCCAGACAGTGTGAGAGAGCCCAGGCAGGCAGGTAGAAGGCATAAGACATTGTGCTCTGGATAGGTGGGGGCTAGGTGGTGGTCGCCCATCCGCCAGGCCCGTCTTCTGGTGGGATTGTGAGTCAGGTTGGGGCTCGCTGTAGAAGTCAAAAGGTCACCAGGTGCACGAGGAGGCCTCCCCCAAGGCGGGGGGCACTCAGAGTCCGAGCAGGGGCGGCCGGACTTGGGCTGGGGGCATCACTCGGGCTGTGGAGGTTGGGGACTTAGTCTCTGAGCGGATAAAAGCGGGCAGATTCCAAGCGTTATTATGAGCCGTCCTCCACTCAACAGCCTCCACTGCTATATGGAAACAGCTGAAATGAAATGTTTCTTGCACAAGAAATATGAAAATCATTTGCATAAGCATAGCTATGGTAGGAATTGAAACGGAAGAGTTTCACAAAGTTAAGAACACGACTGAATCCAAACATTACACTGGTAATTTTATGATATAACCAAAGATTTTGGGTGTCCGTTACTGGACAGCCCTATACAAACCGCCAGCATAGATTTGAACTAACCTGTATTTGACAATACTTTTTATGGTCTCGATTTGGGCGTGACCAGTTGCAGGTGATTCGTTTGAATTTAGAAAATCCTCAGTTATTAAAATAAATGTTTTTCTCCATGAAGTAATCCAACAATGTTTATGCTGCCATCTTGTCTATTTAAAATCTTCTCTCATTGAGCGACACTGGTGAGTCCCGTCATGACATGACATGCAGCACTTTGGGAAGTGTCATGATCATGATGGCACTCAGCTGTGACAATCAATGTGAGAAGATTTTAAATAGACACAATGGCGGCATAAACATTGTTGGATTACTAAATGGAGCAAAGAATTCATTTATTTAAAAAAAATGGATCATTTTCTAAATTGGTGGCAATATACTTGGCTAGTTATCTTTTTGAGTCAAATGAGAGGCTAATGGCAGGGCTAATTTGTAGTTGTGTAGCAGCATTAGGGCAAGGCTGTTTTCCTGAAGTGGTCTTCCAGGGATTCTCTATTTGTAACAGAATCCGCCATGACATTTCATACATTCTTGATTTTCACATGTCAAGGGTCCTGGCACTGGCAGCAGCTCAAGACCAAGGGCTACAGATGGGGGCATCAGACCTTTGGAGAAGAGGGGACCCTACATCATGTCCAAAGCCCCAGCCATTCACATGAAACTACGTAAGCGCATTCCTGGCCCTAGATTGACACAATTCCTGTTTAAAGCCTTCTGATGTTTCAGTGTTGTCATAGCCTATGTTTTTATTTAAAGTGTTGTTCTTCTGCATGTGACTGAATCCTGACTTTAGAGAAACACCGTGAGTTGGCCCGCAAAGCAATGAAGAAAAAAGGACTTACCTCAGGGGGTCCAGTGATGCAACAACCCAGGCAAGGAGGAAAGCGGTAAGAGGGGGGAGATGTATGTTTGTAGGCGTGTATCATTGGACGCCTACAAACATGGAATTTGAGGTATTCGAGCTGTTACAATTCAAGTTTCTCTTGTTCCTCTTTGTAGAAGTGTGAAGTTCAACAAAGGCTATGCCGCTTTGAGTCAGCACGCTGAAGAGACACTGGTAGCATTGGAATCAGACAGGTAAAGGACTACACACATAGCACCGAATGTTGATTTTCCAATCGTTCGGCGCGCTGTGATTTAGGGACCACACGCTGGTGGATGTCTGACAGTGCGCAAATTATGGCTGGCACTCTGTTTAGAGGTGCTAAGTACTCTCTCTGGCAAAAACTATTGGCAAGGCACTACTGACTGCAGACAGAATCTCTAAAGACCCTATGTTTTTTTAGGAAGTTTTTTATTTAACCTTTATTTAACCAGGCAAGTCAGAACAAAATCTTATTAACAATAACGACCTACCTCGGCCAAACCCGGACAACGCTGGGCCAGTTGTGCGCCGCCCTATGGGACTCCCAACACAGAACTGGTAGTGATTCAGCCTGGAATCGAACCAGGGTCTGTAGTGATGCCTCTACACTCGAGCAGTGCCGACCGCTGCGCCACTCGGGAGCCCGTATAGGGCTGGAATTCAATCCAAGTGCGCCTGGTCAGCAATGCACATTTTAAAAGGCAATGTTCCCATGTTTGCATAGATCACATTTACGGTAAACGCTGCATATGTTGACTCAATCGTAAATTACCTTTAAGTGGCACATTGTCCAAATCCGTGATCGGATTGAATCCCAGCCTAAGAGTTTTCCTAATGACATTATCTTGTCTTGACCTTGCAGTAATGATGAGCTAGATGTCGAGCAGTATTCCTCAGGATATTCTTCAGCCGAGGTGAGTGTGCCCAGTGTGAAACAGTGTATACTATACTCAGACCATGCTTCTACATAGAAAGGCTCGTTCGTTGAGCAGCAGTGCTCTCTGTCAGAAACAGGGTTCAGTTTCCATATAAAATAGTTGCCCTTTATAGTCAACTGCACATCTATTCATATTTAAACAAGATTCAATGCAAGTATACACAATGTAAAAAAAATCTGAAATCCACCTACAATTTATATTCTCCTCACACCTTTTTCTTGCACCTCCTGTCCGCATACCTCTTGAATTGTCATTCCACAGCTGACCTGTTGACCTCTCTGTGCAGGTACACCCAGACCTGAGCAGGCAGCTGCTGCAGGATGGATACCGGCTGGATGAGATCCCTGACGACGAGGACCTGGACCTCATTCCCCCTAAAGCCATGGGTTCCTCAGCCTGCTGCTGCGCTGAGGCCTGGTCGTGCTCCGTGCAGTGAGGAGGGCACTTAGTGCTGTGACCTGGCTGACCCTGCAGCTCTGTGTTTAAAGACTGGACCTCTGTTACCCTGACCTTAGCCACTGTTTAAGTCAAGGAAGGCCTCCTGTTACCCAAACCCTACCACTGTCTAAGCATGGAACTCCCCTAGCACTTTAAACGCCTAGCCACTGTTTATGCAGTGCTCTCTATACCCTAACTAACCTTAAGCATGGACTGAAGTCATCCTAAGCCTTAGCCACTGTCGAAGCAGGGCTCTCTGTCACCCCAAATGTTGACCTCTGTGTTATTTTGGATCTAGATGAAATGCTAACCATGCTGCAGCCCCTCTGAATAGACAGGTGCCGGGTGATTAATCTCTGGACATGCACTACACTCATTCACCTGATGGAGAAGGTCACTGTCTTGTCCTCTTTAGCATATCTCTCCCAGGTCTATTTAAACACAGAAAATTGATATGCAAGGTAATATGCATACAGCAAATGTCCTAGAGCGGTTTGAACGCTAAAGCTTTTTCCGCAAGCTTGTCTTGCTCCAATTGCCTTTTTTCAAAGTAAGCCCTTTGAAAACAAACCTGAACATTCCCTAACTTTAGATTGGCATTTTTAATACATCTTCCTAAAATTCCCTGTTTTTGTTGCAAATCCTTGGTATTAATCTTGGGTCTAACCTCAAACCCTTGTCTATGGCTTTGACACTACATGGTTTACTTGTATGTGAATTAATGCTTTAAATTATATAGGGACACTAGCACTTACTCATGTCAAGCTGCCTTTCAATGCTTTTTCCCAAAAAAGGGTTATATGTTAAAGGGTTACAAAATGGCACTGTTTTTACTGTAATGTTACAGCAATGAGAACTGGTTAATCTTGTCTTGCGTGTTAGAGGTAACATTACAGCCCATGGTATCACTGAGGTTAACCACTGCCAGAGGTTAACCACTACCTCCTGGCAATGCTGTACCAACACAATAACCCACTTGATCCTCTCTGTCTACTACATATAGTAGTTACTAGATACTCACAGGGACATGCATACGATATCAGAAGGCGATCTGAACAGACAAGTCACCTCCTACCTGTTGTTACATTTTGATCACTCTCACTCGCATGTCTCTCAGCAAATTGTCAATTTTCCCACCCTTATGTTAGTGTTTTGGTATCTTCTGATTTTTAAAGCAAGCAGTGCATGTCGTCAGTACACTAAACACTTTGAAGAATTCTGTCTGTGTTGTCAGGCATTAGAATGAGTGATTCTCATCACTCGAGCCCTTACATGTGTGGCTAAAGATGAGAAGTGTGTTTGTGTTTGCTAGTTGCTGTTTATCAGTGCAGACTTAATGTGGAAGTGTGTGTGTCAATCTGGCTGAGTTTACACAAGCGACCCAATTCTGATATTTTTGTTCACTAATTGGTCTTTTCACCAATCACGTCAGCTTTGAAAAAGAGAAAGTTCTGGCATGATTGGTCAAAAGACCAATTAGTAGAAAGAATATCAGAATTGTGCTTCCTGTTTAAACGCAGCCATTGAGTGCTAGATAGATAAATATTGCACTCAACACCAACCGGTGCGTCAGTAGCCAGTACCCTGCAATCGCCTGTACTATGCAACTAATGGGCCAATCTGCTTCTGTATCCTAGTTAAAACAATATACCAAGTGTTACTGAGTGCTAAATGTAAAAAAAAAAAGCGTGAAATATTATGTATAGGAAACTATTTTTATTTGATTATAAAGATCGTTTTGCTATATTAATTATATTGAAAACACACGTCCTTTTGTAATTTTCTTCTGGTTTGCTGGAGGTGATGTTACACCATTGAAAGTTGTTCTCACAGAATTATCAATCTAATCTCTGTCAAATATTTGTTATGTAAAAGAGCATGGATGTACAGCATTGAGGAAGCAGAATATGTTTATGATGAGTATATTGGAAAGACATCTTGATAAAGCAGGTTGGTTATGTTAGATCAGGGGTGTCAAACTGGGCTGCCGGTTTTTGTTTTAACCTTTCAATTAAGACCTAGACAACCAGGTGAGGGGAGTTCCTTACTAATCAGTTACCTTAATTCCACAATCAAGTACAAGGGAGGAGCGAAAACCCACAGCCATTCCGCGCTCCGTGGAATGAGTTGGACACATGTGGAATAAATAGATCGTTAACTGAACGTAGAGACCACACAGACAGTGGGGCCATAATACCAGACCAGAGCATTTCCATTCACATCCATTTGGGGGCAGTATTGAGTTGTCACAATATTATTTAATGGCGAGGGAAGTAGCTAACAGGCTGTCATTACTTGCGTTACGTACATGCATCACTGTATAAATGTGTCTTTGTAGGTAATTTTATAGTTCACCGCTCAGCAGAGTAGTTTTTATCTGGGATTATAAATTGCATTAGTACTGTACCTCAATAGTTATGTCATTTTACCTTTGCATTATCAATGTTTGCCAAAAATGTAGGGCCGGCCAATTATTCAACAGGCAAGTTATCCACATGTTAAATGGAATGGTATTGATGGAAACCGCCTGTCAGCATAACGGCCACACGCGGTCTATTATGTACTATTTAATAGGCTCTAGTTTGCATGGACTGACAATGTTGCCATTCTCATAAAATTGCCATTCTCATGAGATTTGCATACCCATAGTAACTATTCAGCCAATGTAGCGCTGGAACTCTGGAACTTGTTGCTGTCACTGGGCGGGCCCTAATGATGTTGTACGCCTAGACGGGGGGGATGTAATTCAAGTGAAGGAAAATCGAGTCAAGGGAGTTACCTCAACCGCTAGTTTTTCGAGATATGAGATCGGGTCATATTTCATGTTCGTCTTTCTCTAAATTAAAAAAAGAAGTGGAGAAAGATACAATTGAGAGTTACACAGCCAACATTCTGCCTATCAGCTGGTGGACAAATTTACCCCCCCCCCCCCGTGCATGCACAATTTCTCAGTGTTTACAAGTGATAGAAACCGTGCCAGCGAAGAGGGAAAAGGATAACCTAGGAAGGAGGGATGGTGGACAATTCCGGTAGCAGCAAGGCACAAATGGTGAGTTGTTTCCCCCTGTTTGGCGCTGTGCCCTGGCTAGGTCTCGGCTGTGTCATAGCCTATAGGAGCGAGGTAGCGAACATTTATTTGCAGAACAATATAGGCTAAAAGCACGAGACTATCAAAAGTAACGCTTTTTAAAAATTGAAATCCTTATTAATATTTGGTTTTGATAGTTCAGCGTACGTCATTGCCAATTTCATGTTTTAATTACAGTGGTAAATCCGACTGCAAATAATGTATAATGCGTAACTCAATAAAATAGATCAAATGCATGCATATTATTATGCACTGTAATCTGCGCCCCTAATATGATAGGGGGGAAAGTATATATATATATATATATGTGCGTAGCCTACAAACTAGCCAGCTACGATACTATACGCTGTTTACTCATGTACGTTTTCTGGAACCTCGCCATATACATCCGGAAAGCTAATTTTGACTGACTGCACGAATAGAAGAGAAGAGGCTGTATGCCTGTGTTTTGGATAAAGTTCGAATATAATTTTATCAGTCATCTAATTTTGAATGTAGGATACATCTGGGTTGATTTATTGTTTCGGATTTAAGCTAAATGGACACCTTTTGATGATAAGAAACAACTGTACGAGGCTACATGGTTCACCATTGTTTCAAAGTTGTTATTGTTACAGATGTTTCTGTCAAAATCGAATGGTTTACATTGTTTTAGCTCATTCTTAAAGTGGTGCATATCTATTTCAATTGAGTGTTGTGCGTTAACTCGAATTAATTTTTTAAAATAAGAAGCATAAATGCAATATGCTGTAGATATGTCTACAGGACAAAACGTGGTCCTGTAACTTCTGTATTATGTGCAGCTGTGCTGAACATTGTATAATTTGCCTATACTACACCTACGTATAAATATGTCCTGCATTTTACTACTGTACTTTTAAACGTGTAGCACCAGATATTGCATACCATACAATCCTTTCCATGCATTACATTTGTTTTGTACTTTTTTTTCTCTGTTTGTTTATTAACGGTATTTTGCCTGTCTTCTCCCCTTTCCCCAATGTCAATTAGCCTTTCCCTCATCTATTGTGCTCATGTTGAAACTTACCCATGTTATCCTCATGAAGTGGATGGTTTGTTGTAGCCTACTGTACTAAGTCTGGTGGTGACTTCACTCAAATCCTGACAGATGGGACTTCCCTGTTTTTTATGTCTAAATAGTCCACTTTGTGTAATGCATGTTTTTATTAGAACCTGTAAAGCCAGACATCCAGTGGTAATTTGAGTTGTTGGTTTATGGTTGGCTATTGATGTCTTTCTCACTTCCTCTCCCAGCCCAGCATGTCACAGGAGAGTGGTCTGGGGGGTGTCTATCCTCAGGGAGGCACAGCAGGAGGAATGAAGCTGGAGGCTGTCATGGAGCAGCTGCAGCGCCAGCAGCAGGCCAGGCTGGAGATGGAGTGCAAAGAGAGGCGGCTCCGCGAGGCCCACATCATGTACGCCCAGCAGGTAGCAGCGCAGCAGGCCATCCTGGCCGCGGCCCGGGCCTCTGGAGCTGGCTTCATGGGCAAGGCACTGGTTGGAGGTGGAGGTTCTGGGATACCCAGAGGAGGCCCACTGTCCCGGGTCTCCAACCAGAGCAGTGTGGACTCAGAGAGGGAGGATGAGGAGGACAGAGGCCGGGATTCAGGGGATGATGAGGAGATGATGGATGGAGACGAGGGGAGCGAGGAGGAAGAGGGAGGGGCTAGTGGTCTTGAGTACCTCCGCAAGCAGACACTGGCTCTACAACAGGGTGCCTCCCGCCTCCCAGCGCATCCATTTGGCAGTTACTCTACCTCGGGCCCCCAGCAGGTGCCATTGCCACCTGTCAGGGTGAAGCAGGAGCCTGACGAGAGCCGCTCTCCTGCAGGGCCCCATTCTGCCACCTCCCCCAACGGGCAGGCTGACTGGAATAGCTTTGAGGATCAGTTCAAACAGGTAAGGCCACCTTGGCTTACCGCCAATCTACTCTCCTTATTAATGTATGTCAGTTCTCCTTTCTTAGCTATATTCTCAAAATCCAATCCCCAACTGAATTTTATGTCTGCCCTTGACATTAAAGAATAGACTTGTCCACATGAAGAAAGATTGCCACATTTCTCTGAATATTTCTCCTCGGCAGCTAATCTGGTATCAAAGTTGTGCTATCTCTTCCCCAAACACAGTGAGTCAACACAAAGCTGTATAATGAAAACACAAATGTCCCCCTTGGTAAGTAAGCGTCATATAGTGGGAAAGCCTTTCACTATTTTTCAGTCTCCTGTTGTGTTTTGTCTGATTTGTTTCTGCCCTCTCCTGCTGTGAGCGGGTGGGTTAATCTTAGCTTCGACACAGACCTCTCAGCCAGTATCTTTGTGAGACACTTACAATCACTGGGGAGGGCTGAGCCGCTCTTTGGCTTTTGTGGCCAAAAATCCTAGAAGTGTGCACTGGCAGAGGGCCAGGCACGTGTGTCGCTCTCACTCACTCTGCGCTCTCTCTCTCGCGCTCAGTGATTTCTCTCTTGCGCTCTCCTGGCAGACATGCAGCACACGGGGTGAGAAGGTAGAGGTATCCTAAGGCACAGTAGTGGTGCTACCCATCTGAAGGGTTTCAGCACTGTGCCAAGTGTACTTTTTCCATTGAAGGTAAATATTTCCTCACGGCGCGACAGAATGCAGAGTGGAAGCCAAGCTATCCTTCATGGTTGAGTCAGCTCTAGGGAAGTAGCATGTGTTGTGTAACAGCCCACCAGTGGTTGATATAAAAAGCCATGTTGCAGTGGAGTTGACAGATGTAGGAGGCAGAACAGATCTGTTGCTGTGACTGACTGTTGCATTGCGTGTGCTGCACTATCATTTTCCAAGGATGTCATTACTGTCTATTTAAAGGGGAAATAGCTTTGGGACTGTCACTCTGTCTATTTCCAAATTTAGCTCCACAGGAGGGATGGTGGAATGGGAAGTAAATAAATGACAGCAGACTGAGCCCTGGATTAGAGGCAGGCAGCAGTGCTATGGTTAGAGTTATCACAGAGAACAGACAGACAGGATAGAGGGTGGAGTAGACTTCTAGCTTCCACATTACTAGATCACAGTGGAAACGACCTGAATGAAAAGAAGTTTGACCACATTGTTATGTGACTGTGAACAAAAAAAATGCGTCATTGGTGGCGATAGGTTAGAGGTGGTCGACATGTCTCTGTTTAGGCCAGCTGTCAGACAGCCACCAGTGATCAGAGCAGGAGAGGTGTCGCATAGCCCTGGCCTGGCTATCTGTGGCGTGGTTCTTTTATTAGGAGAGGGGGTTGAGCCTGGGGGGTTGGAGAGGCATTGTCAAACTAGAATTGGTCTGCGCTTTTTTTTGTTTCCTCTCTTTTGTCTTTCCTGTCATTATGTCAGCTCTGCAGTATTTAATGACGGCTCATCTCTTGTGGCAGTTTTAGGTTGCACTGCTGAAGGGTGACTTTTTTGATGGTATTGTCTTCAAGAGGCTGGAGAGAAGCCTCAACAAATACCATTCTCTGATAGTGTTGATAATATTTTCAAAAGCAATGGCACACCATAACCTGAGTGTTAGAAGTTAGAAGTAGCCTATTATAATATAAATTAATAAGGTTATAAAAACCAAATAGAACAACCTACCACTGATTTGATATTATGCAATTGTTATATTAGCCAAGAATGGGAAAGGGGATACCTAGTTAGTTGTACAACATAATGCATTCAACTGAATGTCTTCTAACAGTGTTTCCCAACTCCAGTCCTCCAGTTCCTCCAACAGCACACATTTTTGTTGTTTCTCTGGACAAGCACACCTGGTTCAACTTGTCAGCTAATCATCAGGCCCTCAGTGAGTTGAATTAGGTGAGTTTGTCTGGGGCCCCAACAAACATGTGTGCCGTTGGGGGAACTGGAGTTGGGAAACACTGCTCTACAACAGCAGAAGGAGTGTCAAAGGAGCATGGCGTAAAGATCGGGGGTGGAGAGTTTCTGTCTTTTCTGTCATTGATGCATGTGTTGTGACCTTGCCCTAAACAGCAGAGTAAATAATTGTCAAACGAGAGGATGGACAAAAGCATTGTGTGGAGTGTTGGCCGGAGTGTTATTGGGCCTGGGCAGCACGCTCGCTCGCTCGCTCTCGCTCTCACTGCCCCCCCCCCAGTCTGGGCTCCGCTGTAGGCCCACTAATTGACCTCTCATATCCCTCTCCTCGTGGTAATCTCCCAGTGATTAGTAGAGTAATAATCACGCCTGTGGACCGTGCCCTGGGTGTCGGGCAGTGATAGTGAACTCCCTCTCTAGCAGCTCCATACTGGAGGGGTTGAGCTGAGCATACTTGTGGTAGTTTTGGTTTCGCTGGTTTATCTGCCGATTCTTCATGTTTACATCTTAGATGTTCCTTTTTTTTTCTGGTGTCAAGGGAGACCTATTCAACAAAATGGAGACTGTAACCAGGGCTTCATTTGCATTGTAGTGATGACCGAGTCAGGGAGTGCTAAGCTGGGTCCAGGAGGAAGTATAAGCCCCTCTCTCATCGCATCATTAAACTCCAAGCGCTGCTGGTTTCTACAGCTGGCTGCTGCTAGTTACTGGCCAGGCATTAAAACATGTTTGTTGAATGCATGCTGTTGCATAATTCAGCTGTCGCCCCAGCAACGCATCAGTCAGGAAATGGGGAGCTGGCTGCACAGCTGCAGCTGCCTGCGATGCGATCGATGGAGGTTATGGGAGCTGCTTTTAGAGCAGGGAGGAGGGGGTGAATGTTAGGTCTCATTTATGGCTCATGGATGATGAATGAGGATGACATATTTAGCCGACGTATTCCACTATGCATTTTGACAGTGAGATGTGAATCAAATGCAGCCTGATGCATCTGTCCAGCAGAGTGCTGGGAAAGCAACTGGAAATGTGTGTGAGATGGTTCCTTTGCACTGTGACATGGCTTCAGTTCTCAGAGATAGAGGCTGTGGTTGGAATCATGGGGCCTCTCTCCCTCCTTGCCTAGTCTACAGTACAGGTGTACGGCATCAGTATGACCTTGTTAAAGGCTTCACAATGTTGCCTTGTTTGTATTCACTATCCAATGCCACTTACTACCTGTTTTTCAATGATGTTGTATACTTGTTCAGTTTGAACCCTCCCATCTCCTTTGTTTAGCAACATCCTGTTTGTTTTCTCCTATAGACGGCTACTGCTAGGGATCTGTAGCTATTACAAGCCAGATTCTTGCCGTGTTTATTTCAGTGAACACATTCGGCTTTTAGTTTATTTTCTTACCTGCCGCAGGCTAGAGTTCTTCTCACAAGCATTTTTCAAACAACAGAATTTCCTAGCCTAGATAATTCTTCACGTCTATTTATAGAACCATTGTGCCACACCTATTTGTTGTACAGCTGAATGGTGTCTAATTAGTTCTACATAGGTTTTCTAATGGTTGTGTTTAAAGACTGGTTGAATAAGTATAGCCTAGTCCTGTTGTAGAATGTTAGTGTACAGTCTTCTGTCCACTCAGATGGATGTCTCTTGTGGAGCTGGCAATACAGGAACTAACTTTACTTTTTTTTTCTGGTGTTCTATTGAGACTGAATTGTTGGTTACATAAGATCCATTACTGTTTTGTGGAGCATCAAGATCACCAATGTGCTGGAGTTTCTTTTCAATTCAGAATACAGGAACTAACAGAATAAAAACGGATCACGAACACGCATCCTATGATCTGGGCTTTCTTGACGTGTCCTAATGTGATTCATGTGATTGATAGGCTGAGCGCTAAGGGGTTAACATTGCCTAATTTGGCCTGTTAATTTCAGAGCTTGTCTCAAAACAGATTAGACTGCTCAGGGCCTCCATGATTCCAGCTTTATTTTTAGTTTGTGGTGGACAACTACCCGGTGAGATTGTGGCTGGAGCCAGGATTTCTGATAATACAGTTTGATAAGTTTATGATTATTTAAATTAGGATATCAATAGTTTATGTTGCTCTTGTGTTAGGCTGATTTAAGATGTGGCTTTAACAGTGTGTTTGAACTAACTGGCTTTGTATACATTTCTATTTTCATGCTTCAGGCAGTTCACATTAATGAATTATGTATGTTGATGTTTTTCTTTAGTATTTTAATCCAGAGTCTTTATTTTCATAACCTGGGTTTCAGTGATGTAGCATTTCTAACTCTTTAAACAGACTCGGGCGCTGTGTTTGTACGTTTGCTTCACTTGGTGCCTTGCTTCTGTAGTGGGATTTTCTGTCTATGTTTGTGGCTCAGTGCTTTGTCGGCCTTCGTTGTGCCTCATTAACACAGGGCCCCGGCTGGGTGGTTTGGGTGTAGGAGGCAACACGCGATTAGCACCGACTCCACCATTCTAATAGCATTCTTTCCATCAGAGAATAGTCTGTACTCAATGTAACTGTGTTAGTTTGTCTTGGTATAGAAACCAATACAGAACCTGTTTTAGGTGTCAGATATACAGAGATTTAGAAAGGAGACTTGAGCCTGACTAATCTCGTGAGATGATCTAACCATGGCGCTATAGGAAGGCTCCTTTGTGGGAGTTTGCTTGCGGTATCCTGCTCCTAACAGTCAAGTGTGGAATATTCCGCTAACCTAGAAATAGAGGTAGAGAGATGAAGGAGGAGGGGGAGATGTTGTAGAAGGTGGAGGGGTGGGGTCAGGGGGATATTGGTCTGTCTCAACATTGCACTGCCCCACCCAAAGGAAACATTCCAGACGGAATTAAAGAGTTAACTCTTCAAACAGTGAGCATTCCCACCGTGGCTCCTACAAGAGGCTGGGGGGGGTAGCGTATCTGTGCTGTTCTGTCAGGGCCGTGATTGGTGATCTTTTAATTTATTTCAGTCATTGTCACAGGGGCTGTAAAAGAAAAAGGAGCGTGAGGGGAGGGCTGCTGGGCTGGTGCAGGGAAAGACACTTATTTTATTTATCCGTCTCAAAGGGCACACCTGCTGTTGGGAGAGAGCCCTCCCGGGGAGGCCAGTCTGGTCTGGGGGAACCCTCATGGCTCCTCTCCACTTCTCTCTCAGACAGACAGACAGACAATGCTGTGCTAAAGATGTGCACCAGCTGACCTGACCAGAGCTTGGCCCACTCAACCTCCAATTTATTGGCAGTGATGAGTCTACCGACCATGGATTGGCATAGTGATTTTTGTCTGAGGCTACAGGGAAGAAAGGAGTTGTTCAATTTCAAGATCCGTGCTCTTGATTGCAGCTCCAGCACTATGGCCACATGAACCAAAAAGAGGCCAAATATTATTAAAGATGGTGTTTTCTGCCACCATATGTGATAATAATAATTTGGTGGGTGTTGCTATATATGTCTTATTTTATACATGTACAAGTAGGGTGCGGGGCGATATGACCTTAAAATCATACACATGGCCAAAATTATTTGTTTAACGTCTCATTCCAAAATCATGTGCATTAATATGGGAAGGCTTTCCACTAGGTTTTTGAACATTGCTGCAGGGACTTACTTCCATTCAGCCATGAGCATTAGTGAGGTTGGACACTGATGTTGGGCAATTAGGCCTGGCTCGCAGTCCGCGTTCCAATTCATCCCAAAGGTGTTTGATGGGGTTGAGGTCAGGGCTCTGTACAGGCCACTCAAGTTCTTCCTCACCGATCTCACAAACCATTTCTGTGTGAACCTTGCTTTGTGCATGGGGGCATTGTCATGCTGAAACAGGAAAGGGCCTTCCCCAACCTAGCCCAAACCATTAAAAACAGCCACAGACATTATTCCTCCTCCACCAAACATTACAGTTGGCACTATGCATTGGGGCAGGTAGCATTCTTCTAGCATCCGCCAAACACAGATTTGACCGTCGGACTGCCAGATGGGGAAGTGTGATTCATTACTCTAGAGAACGCGTTTCAACTGCTCCAGAGTCCGAAGGCGGCGAGCTTTACACCACTTCAGCCGATGCTTTGTATTGCACATGGTGATTTAAGGCTTGTGTGGGGCTGCTTGGACACGGACACCCATTTCATGAAGCTCCCAACGAACAGTTCTTGTGTTGACGTTACTTCCAGAGGCAGTTTGGAACTCGGTAGTGAGTGCTGCAACCAAGGACAGATGATTTTTAAGTGCTACGTGCTTCAGCCCTTGGTGGTCCCGTTCTGTGAGCTTCTGTGGCCTACCACATAACGGCTGAGCCGTTGTTGCACCTAGACGTTTCCACTTCACAATAACAGCATTTACAGTTGACCCGGGCAGGTCAAGCAGGGCAGAAATTTGACCAACTGGAAAGGTGGCAACCTATGACGGTGCCATGTTGAAGTCACTGAGCTCTTCAGTACGGGCCATTCTACTGCCAATGTCAATCTGTGGAGATTGCATGGCTGTGTGCCTGATTTTATACACCTGTCACCGTGTGTTGCTGAAATAACCGAATCCACTAGTTGGAAGGGTCCACATACATGTAGTGTATCCCAATTTTAATTATTTGTAACTTATGGGTGATTTAATTATATATCTCGATTACAATACATTTCTTTTCTCTAAATAAGCTTTATTGTACAATTTAAAGGTAAAATACGCTGCATTTCAAACAGTCAGCAATAATCTATTGAATTCACCGCTTGTGAAATTCCACCTAGGCTTTCCACAACCATAAGACCCACTAATCATTTAATTATTGTTCATTTAAGTTATGAACACACCCTTCTGTCCGTCTCTGTTTCAACAGCCTGTGCATTTTGTTCAGATGTTGAAGTCAAGTGGCCTACCTTCTTTTTTTTCTCAGAATGAGAACAAGTTGCCATATTGCACATTTATAAAACAGCAACTAGACAGCTAGTATAACAGTCTTTGGCTAAAATGCTCCTAGTGGTACGTGGTAACGCAATGCCACACGTGACAAACTGAGCATTACATTTCCAGAGTCAATGTTCATTGATACAACCACCATTTGAGGAGTTGCGACATGAAAAAGGGTAACTTCCCCTTTATTACGGTAAAATATTGTCTCAATGTGTTTCGGTGTCCGTATGAGTGATTCTATTGGACCAAACCTCAAATGCAAATAGCGAGTTGAAACCGCTTGTCATAGAGGAAGAAGTGATCTCATCTTTGTTAAAGGTGTGTGGCAGGGGGAGGAGCTTGATGTGTTTGTAAATGGGAAGACAACATGGCCATAAACGCTCATAATAAAAATAAAAAAATGACCTAGATTCTTGCGATACAGGTATTTGGAATATTGCGTAAAAACATACATTCAAATTAATTCGATATATCGCCCAGCCTAGTGTGTATTAATATGCATGTGTGAATTGGAAATGTGTTTTTCGCATATCCCAACTCTCCCTGAGTCACCCTCTGAGAGTTGGGTCACAACCTGCCATGATCAACAGTGACCCCAGAGCAATTAGTGTTAAGTGCCTTGCTCACGGGCACCTCGGCTGATTTTCCACCTTGTCAGGGATTCGAACTAGCGACCTTTCAGTTAGTGGCCCATCGCTCAAACCACTAGACTACCTGCCGCCCTAGCCTTAGTGATGTTTGAAATGTATGTTCTTGATAATGACAATAAGAGTATGGCTTGCTTAAATCTGATCTCAATTTCTTATCGGTTGCAATGCTGAGCACAAAGTTTACCCAGGCAAAGGTTCTCACATTTTAAATGCAAATGGCGCATGCCTGTTTGGCTATACCCCCCCCCCCCCCCCCCCCCCCCCCGGCCCTTAATGGAAAGGGAGCTACTGATGGCTGGTGTAATCTGATCAGTCAGCAGCAACCGCAAGCCCCGCTCCCCATCTCCCTCTTTCTCTCTCTCCCTCCCTCCCTCTCTCTTCATCCTCAACGACCATATCCTTCCCACTTTGACATATCTCAACACCTGGTCTTTAATGAAGCCCCCTACGCACAGACAGATGAGAGGAAATGGCGGAATGAAACAAAGCCCTCCACCAGCTGCAGCCAGGGAGCAGAGCCAAGCAGAGCTCCTATGTCACAGCAGAGCCTCGTCATTAAAGTTAACATTTCTATTTCCATCTAAAAGTGAGTGAATTCTCACTAACACCACTGATTATTTAGTATCCGTAGCCTGTCTTTAGAACAGACCGGAGTGGAGGGTGGTCTGGGTCGGGTCTGTCTTCAGTTTAATCCTGGCGTGTCGACACCGGGCTGCGCTCCCTATTGAAAGCACAGTGCTGGCGTGGAGGTGAGGAGTGAAAGGCGTTTCGCTATTGTTAGTGGCAGTCTTGGCCGTCTCCGAACCCTGGCGGTGGTTTGGCTCAGGTCCAGGCCAGTGGCAGGCGGGCCCTGAGTTGCTAAATGACCCACTGTGTCAGAGGCCCTGGGTAAACAACACTGCAGCAGTAGCGCAGCTGACTGGAGCCTGGCACCCAGCCAGGCAGAGGAGCAGGAGGTGTGTAGGAGGGAGGCTTTCCTTTCACTGCTGCCTTTCTCTCCGCCTACCTCACCGCAGCCCACCCCCTGCTCTAACGGCATGTGCGGACGACCTGCCTGCCAACCTCCTGTGTAGCGTACAGTACATTACAGCACAGAAGCGTGTGGCCAGGTTGTTAATCTGCCAAGTCTTCACAATACAGGCCTCCGTGTAATCGCCCCCGCTTGTCAGCACCAGTCTCTTGCAGAGGAGGGAAAGAGAGAGAATTGGCCACTCGTTTATAGTGGTAAACGTAATATTTCGCAGCAAAACCGATGTCTGCTTTGCTGTGCCAGCTGATGTTTTCACACATTCGGAAATCTGAGAATTTTCAACATGAGTCGTGTTTCACCCTGTTTCTAAACTAAAAGAGTTCAATATTGCGGTCTCAGTGCTGTTGTGAAGCAGTGAAACTCAACTTGCAAAGGTCTTTCTTGAGGCTCATCTTTCTGAGCTTACGTTTCTCAACTAAAACAACCCTACTCCTAGTTTGGAAATCAAGCAAACTACTTTCGTCTGATGTCCATATCAGTCAGAATATGGTGAACAGTTCCTTTTCTCTAGAGATTCAGATTATATTAAATGTGATATATAGAAATGGGGGTTTGATAGATTAGGAAATACAACCTGTGATTAATTTTTTTGCTGATCTAGTTAGTAGACGATCACATTCTCAATAGAACTATGAACCATGTCAACTGGAGTCAATTTCAAAAGCCGTGTTGGTAAATGATTTCAAAAGGTTGGTACAAAAATGTTAATTATTAACCTCAAGCCTTTGAAGAGAAAGAGTTGGGACTGCATTGAATGGTAAAGATTATGTTCAGTATAAAATAGAGGATACTGTGGTATACCTGATGAAGTAGGATGATAAGAACATAAACTGAAGAAACGCGCCATAGCAAGTTTTGGATCCATGCAGATTTCAGAAATCAGACATTTGCATGGATCTAAATGTGAGGACTGTGGAGGCTGTTTTCTTCTCCCACCTGAATTAAACCTAGATTGGTCCACCGTCTGGTCAAACAAAAGACATCCAGTCAGACCAGCCTGACTCAAATAAATGTGATTTAATCCTCCACGAACCATTAACCTAGAATGGTTGACGCGACTATCGTGACTCACAGCGCAGGGAGAGCTGTGACCGCACTGGTCTGGAAAGGAGGAGAAACAACATGACACGAATGGAATGAAATGGAAAAGGCTTTGAAAAGGTTGCGGTACACTCAGTGCACCGTTGACATTTTAGAGATGCGCTTGTTTTTGTGAGAAGTCTGAAAAATAACAGGAATTTCACATTATGAAATGTGTATACCAAAATGTATCTCTATCTTACCTCAATTTTTTCATGTCCTCTGGATTCGAGAAGAAAAATGACAAGTTCAACAACAGTTAGCCTTAATTATCGCACAGCATCTAGCCTAGTTTACACAATGCTATTTTCCAGAATTTTCTCCGGCCTACATTGATTTTGTCACCCTAATGTTGGCCATCCTACAAGGGTAAAAACCAATAATGAATTGTGATAGAGAGATTAGGTTTGGACGATTGGTTTTTATTTGCTTAATATGAAGAAAGTACAACATTTCAGGAGCATTTTTGTCAAACTTGTTTAACTGTATTACTCAAATGTTGAAAGTGTCAGTTTATCATTCTGCAGACTTTATAGCATCAATATAGTAAATGTCAGTGGGTTGTTTACTCTTATGATTTAACTGCTAAATAAATAGTTATTTCCTTATTTAGCAGGAACTCTATTTTTGAACCACCCAGTAGAGTATGTGAAAGGAAGGCCCGGAAAATGATTCCTGCCACCCAAGCCATAGTGTTCTCTGCTTCTTCACGGCAAGCGCTACCGAAGCAACAAGTCTGACACCAACGGCTCCTGAACAGCATCTATATCCTCCAGCCTTAAGACTGCTAAATAGCTAACAAAGTGGTTTCACCGGCTATCTGCTTTGACCCTCTATGCACACTCTACACACTCATTCACACGGACACTCCAACACACTCCAATGCTTACTTACAAGCCCTTCCCAAGAATCTAGAGAGAAATAAATAGAAAAATAATAACACAAGGAATAAATACACAGTGGAACACGGGATACCAGTACCGAGTCGATTTTCAGGGGTACTAGGTAATTGAGGTTGGTAGATGTATACAGTGCCTACGGAAAGTTTTCAAACCCCTTGACTTTTTCCACATTTTGTAGTTTGTCTTATTCTAAAATTGATTGTTTTTTTCCGCCCTCATCAATCTACAAATAATACCGCATAATGACAAAGCGAAATGTTTTTTATAAATTAACACATTTATAAAAAGAACACGTCATATTTACGTAAGTATTCAGACCTTTTACTTAGTACTTTGTAGAAGCACCTTTGGTAGCGATTACAGCAGGGGTGGGCAACTCCAGTCCTCGAGGGCCTGATTGGTGTAAACTTTTTCTCCACCCCTAGCAAATACAACTGATTATTCAAATTACATTCTAAACTGAAGATCATGATTAGGTGATTATTGGAGTCAGGTGTGTTAGCTGGAGCAAAACTGTGACACCAATCAGGCCCTCGAGGACTGGAATTGCCCACCCCTGGATTACAGCTCGAGTCTTCTTGGGTATGATGCTACAAGCTTGGCACACCTGTAGTTGGGGAGTTTCTCGCATTCTTCTCTGCAGATCCTCTCAAGCTCTGTTAGGTTGGATGGGGAGCGTCACTGCGCAGCTATTTTCAGGTCTCTCCAGAGATGTTCAATCGGGCTCTGGCTGTGCCACTCAAGGACATTCAGAGACTTGTCCCGAAGCCACTCCTGCGTTGTCTTGGCTGTGTGCTTAGGGTTGTTGTCATGTTGGAAGGTGAACCTTCGCCCCAGTCTGAGGTTCTGAGCGCTCTGGAGCAGGTTTTCATCCAGGATCTCTCTGTACTTTGCTCCGTTCATCTTTGCCTCGATCCTGACAAGCCTCCCAGTCCCTGAAAAACGTCCCCACAGCATGATGCTGCCACCACCATGCTTCACCGTAGGGATGGTGGCAGGTTTCCTCCAGACGTGACGCTTGGCATTTATGCCGCAGAGTTCAATCTTGGTTTCATCAGACCAGAGAATCTTGTTTCTCATGGTCTGATTGTCTTTAGGTGCCATTTGGCAAACTCATAGCGGGCTGTCATGCCTTTTACTAAGGAGTGGCTTCCGTCTGGCCACTTTACCATAAAGGCCTAATTGGTGGAGTGCTGCGGAGATGATTGTCCTTCTGGAAGGTTCTCTGGTCTCCACAGAGGAACTTTAGAGCTCTGTCAGAGTGACCATCGGGTTCTTGGTCACCTCCTGACCAAGGCCCTTCTCCCCTGATTGCTCAGTTTGGCCGGACGACCAGCTCTAGGAAGAGTCTTGGGGTTTCCAAACTTCTTTCATTTTAAGTATGATGGAGGCCACTGTGCTCTTAGGGACCTTCAATGCATATTTTGTTAAACTATTTTGAGTAAATAAATAATTATTTGGTCTTATTGTGGAAGTCTTGTATTTAGCCTATGCTATGTATAATTTCACAACCCCTGAATTCGTTCAATTGTTGCTGACTGTTTTTGAAATGCAGTGTATTTTACATCAAAGCTTATTTCGAGAACATTTTACGAAATCAAGATCTATATCGTGAATTGCCCATAACTTTTAGAAAAAAATAGAGACCAGATTTTTATGCCATTTCGCCAGCCTTACTTGGATGGCTGGACTCTTTGACAATTGGTAGGGCTTTCCTCTGACACGGCCTGGTACAGAGGTCCTGGATGACGGGGAGCTTGGCCCAAGTAATTTACTTGGCCGTACGCACTACTCTCTTTATCGCCTTGCCGTTAAATGCCAAGCAGTTGCCATACCAAGCGGTGATGCAGCCAGTCAAGATGCTCTCAATGGTGCCGCTGTAGAAATGTGAGAATCTGAGGGCCCATGTCCATGCCACAGTTGTGGTTGAACAGGGAGTACAGGAGGAGACTGAGCATGCACCCCTGAGGGGCCCCCGTGTTGAGGGTCAGTGTGGCGGATGTGTTGTTGCCTACCCTTACCACCTGGGGGTGGCCCGTCAGGAAGTCCAGGATCCAGTTGCAGAAGGTGTTCAGTACCAGGGTCCTCAGCTTAGGGATGAGCTTGGAGGGCACTATGGTGTTGAATTCTGAGCTGTAGTCTTTAAACAGCATTCTCACATAGGTGTTCCTCTTGTCCATGTGTGAGAGGCCAATGTGGAGTGCAATAGAGATTGCATTATATGTGGATCTGTTGGGTCGGTGGGTAGGGTGTACATAACACGCACACACATTCATACTCACTCTCTCTCTATATATATATATATATATATATATATATATATATATATATCTCACGCATACAATCACCAAATATGCTGCTGCTACTCTGTTTATAATATATCCTGATGCCTAGTCATCTTACCCCTATACATATCTACCTCTATCATTCCAGTATCCCTGCACATTGTAAATATGCTACTGGAACTGACCCTGTATATAGCTTACTTATTTTCTCGTGGTCTTATTTATATTTCTTGTGTGTTTTTGTTGTACTTGACTTTTTCATAAAATGTATAGTACTGCTGATATTGATTACTGCATTGTTGGGAAAGAGCAAGAAAGGCATTTAACTGTACTTGTGCATGTGACAATAAAAACCTGAAACATGAAACCTAAAGGGCATGTACAAGTTAAATGCTTCACATTGGACCTAAATAAATCTTTAGAATGTTGTTTCCACGTGCCGCATTGTGACTTCTGTTACTCAGTGTTGTAACTAATATTATACCGCAGGCTATAGGAAAGTATGACATTTCACTTGACATATGGATGGCTGTTATCAAACTTTAATTATTATGTGAGACTTTAGCTTGATGTAACACACTTCCCTTTGCATACTGTATTATCCCGCCACATGAAGTGACTTTGTAAGAATGTACAATAGAGCTGCAGTAGCTGGACTCCCCTCAGCTGCCTCCCTGGGGCCTGGAGATGGGCTCCAGATGCGTGGCGGCCAGGCCGAGGCCTGGGTGAACGATGCAGGAGCCGCGGGGCCGCAGCTCCTCTCAACTCAACACCGGCAACGGGCCACAGTGGAACACCAGCCTGGGTCCTCTAGGGAGCCGACCAGACTGTCAGAGGTGGAACACCCCCGCACACTTAACACGAGCTGAGACAAAACCGATACCCACAGCCACTGAAAAGGGAAATCAGTCCCTATCGATTAGACCTTGCCATGTTCTGCTCTGCAAAAGGGCTGTGTTTGAATTGGGAAAATTACTTGCGCCATCTGATACTTCAGAATGGGGAAAATTCTTCTTGCTAGCTGCTATGTGACATTAGGAGTTAAGAAGGAAAGCCTCTGCTCTGAATGAGGCACTCCGTTTTTTTTATATCCCCACCAGACAAAGAAGTAATTTTCTCATTTAACAGCAGGGTTTGTGGCCCTGGCCCCATTTCATATGTAATTAGATGTGATGTGGCTTAATAGCAGAAAGGCCTTTGTTTATTTCTGAATGTATTGAATTCCTTTGGCTCTGCAGTGTAATGAGACTGGCTATAAAAGCCAACCAGTGACATGTGATGTCTACAGCTACCATTAGCACTGGGGTGAGGTGGATGATTGATGTGAGAATGCAACATATTTTTAGCCAAAGCTTTTAACCCAAGAAAAAAGGCTGATGGCTCTTTTGACTTGAATAGAGCAGTGTTTGCTCGGAGCAGTCTTGACTTTAATGGCATCAAATAAATGTAGTTTTATTCTACGTATAATGATTTTAGTCTTAAAAGCTCCCACTTGTTTGTTCACTGGATCTGCTTTAGCACTATCGTCTCTTATCGCGCTGCCCCACCTCTGAGAGCACTTCATATAAAATGATCACTACACTTCAGAGAACAAAGGTAATAGCTCCAAATCCAATTATATTAAAGGGGGTCTCACGCAAATCTGTGCGTACAGTAGTTAGGTTTGGAAAAGTCAACACATTTCCAGTTTCAAGGTTCTCAGACATTCACTCATAAAGTGGAAGTGGTATGGTGCATGTTGAACCACAGATGGGATTTGGTAAGTTTACTCTGGCTCTGAAAGGGTCTTTGAACCAATGATTGTGAACTTCTGGCCACGCCAGCCTGTAAACTTTGCATTTGCGGGGGAAGGGGGCAGCGGGTGAGAGAGAGTGAGGCAGTGGGGGAGGGGATCTCTCTGCCTGAGGAATGTGGTGTCTTGGTGAAAGGGTTGGAGCTGAACAAATGCAGCCTGTTTATTTGATGAACCAGACTTACTGGTCACCAGCAGTAGAAATGTTTATCCAGAATGTTGATACACCCTGGCTTTCTCTAAGACGCTGCCTTTGTCCTCTGAGTTTCAAACCCGTATTTCTAGTGACTATGTGGGTCTGAAGAAGCAAAGTAGGAGAAGGTGAAAAAGTTGGTCAGTCAGTGTCTGGTTTGTCCTCTGTCTCTCTCTTTGCTCTGTAATTGGAGTGATTTTTAATGGAGGATGGTGGTCTGTCCTGGGGCCTACCTGCCTTTCACATGCCTCTTCTCTTTAGAGGTGCAAGACAAAGTGCAGGATGGGCAGGTAGCGACATGCTCTCCCCTCTGGACGTTTGGCCCCATGTCCCCGGCGCCCCGCCATTCTGTCTGCTGCTCCCCAAAGAAATACATCTCCCTCCAACATGACTGGACATCCAGAGGCAGGCAGGCTCCGATCTGATTCAGAACCCTGCTGCGTTTCATGTGGTGATGTATGAGCTTTTGAATGTGTTGTGGTAGTTCTAAATGGGAACAGAGAGAATCCGGTCGTGGGTGTGTGTGTGTGTGTGTGGAGGAATTCCACCATATGTTCCAGCGTTGGCAGTGAGATTTACTCCCTGTGCACATGGAATTGTGATTACTGAGAACCTTTGTGCTAGCATAGCGTATGGCCAGCTCACCATGAGATCCTTTACAGCCCTATCCACTCAGCACCCCCCCCCTCCCCCACCACAGCAAGAGGCTCTATAAATAATTATATGAGTCCCGCATAGGGATAAAGCCCAATTATTTGATTTGGATTAAAGATGGCAGCCCACTGCAATGCCAGTTTTTTTTTATTTATTTTTTTAAGTGTGCTGAGAGAGCGGTATCACTGTCCAACATAGGGAAGGGGATTTGCAGCTGTAGGGAATACCAAGGAGAGTGACAACGCAGTATGAGTTCAGTAACACAGAAGGTGCTTGCTGTACACATAATCTGCTTTAATCCAAGGCTTCACTTCCCAACCAGTAATTGAGTAATGTACAAAGCAAGTCATTGGAGTTTCAACAACAACAAAAAATCACAATGGTGGAACCAAGTTATATTATAGAAAGACTGGGAAACATTCTGTTTGACTAGCTGTAATTTCATTTTGATAACTTAATTTTATAGGCATTTACTGTTAATGTGAGACACAACATAAGGAAAATTTAACCACTGCATGTTTATTTTAGCACAGGGTCTTTTGACCTCATAGAAAGAACCAGACTTAGCATAATTCTATAAATCTGGTGTATAGAGTTCACTTTATGGAGATGTACATTTGCATGTTTCTTGTCATTTATCTCCAGCTTTTGGCTGGGTTCCAGAACTGTCTCAGAAGTCTTGTGGTATGCTTAGCCCAGACACAACCTTGAATATGATTCAATTACCTCGCCTTCCCATGTCTGTTTTAGAGATTTCCCTCAATCTTTCAGTTTGACAGCTAGTAATTTGAAGGGAAAAGATTAGTAAGGGGAGTGTGATCTAGAGAAGGCTGTGAGATGGTGACTGCTCTGCTCCCCCAATATTGTGAGGTCCCATGACTGTGTGTAGATTTACAGTGGGATGTGAACCTGTTGCTGTATTTTAGTGAAGTCTGCCTGCCATTGTTGACTAGGTCAAGCTGGGAGTACAATGGCATTTCTCTAGCCATGATTTACAACCTGCGGTTACCATAGCGATATTGTTTGGGTAGCCATTTGATTAGGTGTTCAGACTATTTGCTTTGCCCCCCTCCTCCCCCTCTTTTACACCATTGCTACTCTGTGTTATCATCTATGCATAGTCACCATAACTCTACATACTACCTCAACTAACCGGTGCCCCCGCACATTGACTCTGTACCCCCCTGTATATAGTCTCGCTATTGTTGTTTTACTGCTGCTCTTTAATTACTTGTTACTTTTATTTCTTATTCATATTTGTATTTTTTTACTGCATTGTTGGTTAGGGGCTCGTAAGTAAGGATTTCACTGTAAGGTCTACCTACACCTGTTATATTTGGCGCATGTGACTAATGAAGTTTGATTTTGATGTGTGTGTGTGTGTGTGTGTCTTTTGCAAAGGATGGTTGTGGCTCTTTGCTCCAGCTTGTAGATGATTATGGGTTTTATTATTAATTCAGCCAGATAGGGGACAGGAGTTTTTCCAATGGAAATCCCCCAGTCCCAAACTTTAGGCTCTTGCTCAAGGTGATTGGTTGAAGTCACACCAGTCGTCGTCGCAATGATGTTTTCCCCAATCTCAATTTCCCTGGTCATAGCAGTAGTATGAGGATGATGAGTATTGACCCGTGCTGTGAGATTGTGTCCGGAGGGGGTTGGGAACTTCACCATGTTTGCACATCCAGAGCTATTGATCGGGCCTCTGTTCGATCGCTGGCCAGGCCCCCGGGGACGGAGCCAGGGCCTGTAGCATGAAGCTGTAGGAGGGACTGTGGCAGCTAGGTCCAGCGGCGCGGTGGGGTTAGGGGGCTGCAGCAGCTCCGGCCTGCCTCCGGTTAAATACGACTATGATATGTCATCGACACGCGTGCCTTTGTTGATTAACCCTAGCCTAGCTCCATATGAGCATAATGCAACTCTGGAAACCAGAACTGCAAGCCACCCAGCCAGACACGTTTAAACCAACCAATGAGAAAATGATCTTCCCTGCACTCCACCCCGTCCCACAAGCATGTTCAGTGTTAACTTAGAGGATATCTACAACATGACAATGACCTAGTTTAATAGGATGTTCTCTTGCAGTATGTGCTGCAGGTTGACTTGCTTTAGTGTGCTTGTGCAGTTTTGCTGTAGAGTGGATTTGCCCATGTATTTCCCCTTGTAAGCACCACACCTCAGAGCCACACCACGTCACGTTGTGAACTAGCGCTGTCCCTCGAAGCCCCTCTGGAGAAATGAAGGAAAATCACAAAGTGCTTTTATTGCAAACTAGCCTCTTCATCTAATAACAGCTGCTTATCAAATTGGAGAACTGCTGTCAACATCCTGAGCAATCAATTCTGTCCCCTCCCCCCTTTCAAGCTGCCTAGCGCCTGCCATTAACCCCTCCTGTTCCAACTCGCCTGGCTTCCTCCACCAAAATGGAGGCGTGACTCCAAACATTTGTTTTTAATGGCTGTTTTGTGTTCCCCCCTCAGGTATGTGTCGACATTCAACTAGGAGGAGGGATTGTAAACCTGTTTGTGTGTGTGAGATGTTGATTGAAGCCTATGTAAAGAATATAAACACATTACACACTGCAATACACACTGCTTATTTCCCAGAGATGTATTATCCATTTACAGTCAAGTCCATTTCAAGTATTATGTTTACCACTCAAAATAAAACACACTGCATTTGTTTTGCCAGAAATATGCTTTTTTTTTCAAATGATTTGCATTTCTGGCATGGTTCCTCCTTCTCAACATAAGTGTGGCTCTTTGAGCTGCTCATCAAGTGTCCGTGTGTGTGTGTGTGATCGTCCCTGGGCGTAATGCTCTTTTGTCATCAGTCCAGTTCTCTCCTCTCTGAGGTGTAGTTCTAGCTGTGGCAGACAGACTGCTTGTTTGTTCCCTCCTGGTGACTCACTAACACATGGATGTTCATCTGGATGATTCTCATCCCTTATTTGGTGCTGGGCCAGTCAGACACGTATGGCCATAATGTGATTATCCCTCCCACCGCCTGGCCAGTAAACCTGCTAACAGCATTACGCTGGAAGACTAGAGAGGGAGAGGGCCTCTGCAACACACACTCATGTCTCATACATGCGTGTGCACACACACATACACCAGACCACATTAGAGGTAGTAGTTATATGTTTTTAGGATGTGGGAGCCTCATGATAAATGTGGAACTTGGGGTGGAGTGTGTACTTGTTGATGAACGGGCAGAGATGGGCAATTTATACAAAGTGGTCCAAAAGGCTGTGCTCCACACTAAACACTAACAACATAGTTTTAACATTCCTGGGCTGACCATTTCCCTACAAGAGCCAACATGTCTGCCCAAGAGTAGGAGGTTCCTTTTGTATTGGCCCATATTAGATGTCTATTTGGGATATAGCCCTACAACTGGGGTGACCAACCCTCCTTCTGGAAAGCTGCCCTTGTGCAGGGTTTTGTTCCAGCCTCAATCTGATTTATACTAATCGTTTTGAATAGTTAACTGAGTCAGGTGTGTTTGTAGGCCCGGAGCATTATCACAATCACCTTCATCCAGAATTTGACTTGGTGAAGTGGTGCTGCTAGCAATAGACAATATACAGACAGAATATAGACCAAGGAATTTACAAGCCTGTATACACATTAGCTGTCCATTAGGAGGGGAAGTCCAGAAATCCTCTGGCCCCTGGAGCAGACAGTCGGTCAGACAGGTAGGCAGTACCCTAGACAGGGGTGTGGGTCAGTGGACAGGTGGGCTGGCCCAGATGCTGGAAGTCTGTCATTTAGCCGCGACATTCTATCACACAGACCTTTGTTCCCTGTGATGCCACACACACCTTGACCCCCGCTCTCACAGCGCAGTGCAGCACGGAGTGTCCCTTGGGGAGATGTGTGCACGTGTGTACTCTAACAAATGGCGGCCGAGATCCCAACTGTCACTGCTCACTGTCAATAGTTATCATATTATATATTCACCCTATGGAGGGAGGGGGCTACTGGTAGTTAGATCTTCAGTGATGAGTCACTCACACATTCAGATTTGGTTCACTCAAATGTTATTTTTTTCCCCCTCGGTTTGAGAACTCGCTATGTTTGGATTTGAAAATCCAGCCGTTGTAATGGAAGGGGGCGGCTCTCGGGGGGGGGAGCTGTGCGTCTGGGTGTTTGAGTGAGAAAGACAGAGGAGAGACAACCAGTAAAAGCACAGCCCCCTTCTTTATCAAAGCATTGTGCCGATAACATCAAAGAGCCATTCCAGACTCTGAAGTCAGAAGGACTTTGAGAGTTCGGTGTTAGCCAGACTAGTGAAATGATTGAGTGTGACAGATAAAGGTTTATGGCTTTTTACATCACAATGGAAAAGATAACAACAATGTTGTTTATGAGATACAGATCGCAACATTTTGAATGAAAAAGTAAATACACTATGTGGGATTCTGCATGGCCATAATATGAATTATCTTATCATTTCTAACGGTCCAACTTGAACAAAAGCAACCAAATAGTGTGCACGGGGGGGTCAATAAAGATTTATAAATGTACTATTTTGCATGTGTACTTTCTTGATGGTCCTGTTGTAATCTCTGTTACTTAAGGATCGCACACATTGCACCGAATGTGGGTCTAGCGTCCATCTGCCGATTGTTAAGCGCGCTGTGTTTTATGGACCACCCGTTGGTGGGTGTCTGACTGCTGACATTTTCACAGATTCTACTTGTTAAATTGGTGTGCAAATCACAGCCGTCGCTCTGTCCAGAGGTGCAAAGTACTCTCAACCAGCCAATGCTATTGGTGTGTCTGAGCCCTTAGTGGAAATTTACACCTAAAGTGTTTGATAAGGAAAACTATGCAAGATTTTTATTGTAAAAAGATATTTGTTTGACCAGTTACTTAGAAACACGAAGAGTCATATTTGGATCATAACTGGATTGAAATCTATATGTGTCGTAAGCTGATATCAATATTTATTTCAACTGCATGACCATTGGCAACCATTAAGATATAGATGTTCACATGCCCAGTGAGTGAGCGGGTGAAAATAACTTACTCTCTGGGGCCTTGACAACCTTTGGCCTCCTGCCTCTCGTTTTCAGGAGTTTTCTTCCACACTGACCAATGGGCTTGGGGCTATTAACAGCCCCTCTCTTCTCTCTCCTGTCCGGATCTTGTTTTGATTCCTGATACTTTTATTGGGTTTGTCTTAAAGGAGAAATTCCTGTTCTGCACATCCTGTTTTACCTTCTACCCCTATGTTCCTTTATCTTCAGTCCTGTGGGGCCACTGAGTGACCCCCCCCCCCCCCTTCTGACCAATCCGCCTCTGGTGAGGGCTACTGACCAGCCTGTCTGTCAGCCCTGCTACACCCCATTAACCTGGCCGCCTGCTGCAGCTGCTTTTGGGTTGAGGGGTGGGGGTGGCCCAAGGTATCCAGCTGGGTTGGAAGGCCTGGTGGGGGCAGGTCTGGGTCTGGGCCCAGATGTAGATGGTTTAGGTGAAATTGAGATGTTAGCTAATGGGGGAAGGGAAGGGCACAGGAGCTTCTGAGGAACACAACTCCTCAGGCTTCACTCACAGATTCCAAAGAAATGCTTTGCTTTGTGAGTGTTTGTAGGGCTGTCGCGGTGACCGTATTACCGCCACACTGGCAGTCATGAGTCATGACCACAGTCAAATTCCACGTGACCGTTGAGTCACGGTAATCTCCTCTTATGCACTCTGAACATGTATTGGTAGTATCTAACTTGCTAACGACCATCAGGTCCTAATGGCTGGTACTCAGGGCTCTATTGTCCCTCTAATCACTCTGACATAAATGCAAATGCAAATCCAAAATCACATCACTGCATATTACCCACAGAAGAAAAACATTAAAAAGAAAAAGATTTAAGATGTCTTTGGTACATAATTGGTCTATCCTATGCTCCAAAATGTAAAAAAAATAAATTGTAATCGCCTTTGAGTGTGGACTGTATTATTATGCATATCCTACTGGATGGACTAGTTACCTTATGAAACGCTCCAAACTTTATGTCTATGAGTCTGGGAGAGAACGTATAGGCCTAGTCAATACTGTTGGTTCACTGAGTTGTGCAGGGCGGCTTACAGAGTTTGCCTACAATTATAGTGAATTTGTATTTTATTTTAAATAGCCTAGTAATAGGTAGTGATGCACCGATATTACATTTTTGGCCAATACCGATATACAATATTTTTCTTGCCAAAAAAACCGATACCGATAACCAATATTTAACATTTTTGCGGCCTTTTAAGCATTCTAGTACAGTTAAATAGTTAACACACACACATGGACGCAGCAGTCTAAGGCACTGCATCTCAGTGCAAGAGACGTCACAACAGTCCCTGGTTCGAATCCAGGCTGTATCACATCCGGCCGTGATTGGGAGTCCCATAGGGCGGCGCACAATTGGCCCAGTGTCGTCCGGGCCGTCATTGTAAATCAGAATTTGTCCTTAACTGACTTGCCTAGTTAAATAAGGGTTACACATATACACAGCAAACTGACCAAAAATATATTTTGTTGGCATTCACGTATGTCCCCATTACCAGTAAAACATAATCAAAACCTATCTTTTTCACTTACATGCTGTGCTGTTTCGTTGTTCATTTGTTCAGTCGTTTCATTCTCAACCAGGATTTCTATGGAACACCGTTTGGGTGTTTGCATGTGTCAAAAAAGATACATGTCAAATAACACACTTTGACGTGTCAAATAAGCTTGTTGACCAATCAGGACCTGAATGTGACTGCACGTCACATAATAATTTAACACGTTCATACATTTTTATGTAGTTATTACACATAGTGTAATCAATCACTCGTATTTCATGTCACAATGATTCATCGATACGTATGTTCTGATGCTGGTAAAGTTGTCTCGAGGCACCTACAGTGCTGGTCATAAAAAAAGCTAGCTAGCTGATGGATGCAAACAATGTTCTTCCCCCAAAACATAGCAAAACGACATCTGTTTCAGTAGCTATAGTTAGCTAGCTAACTATATTGCTAGGTGTCATCATCTAAAATAACCCTAATTTATAAAACAGTTATTTTTTGATTAATGGTGGTCGGACCATCTATGTGAAGCTAGCCACGATAAGGATTAACCACACTAGTGGACTTTGCAGTTAGCCTTCAAAATAAAATGATGGCATAATTCTACTATTTGTATTAATTTGCATCACTGTCAATGGCATACTTTTATTTTGAAGGCAAACCGCAAATTCCACTATTGTGCCTAATCCTTATTGTGGCCGTGAGCTTCACAACACATAACCCGGTCTGGTGAAGCCAGATGAAACTAGCTGGCTGCTTATAACATTAGCTTTGGGCAACAGGGTTGAGTAGCTGGCTAGCTATTTATTTTCATGAACTGAAGTTCAATTTCAATAGGGGAACAAAAAGTGGCACCCTAGCTAATACTTACTCACAAGGATTCCTAAATCATTGCTAAGAATAATGAAAATGACTGCAGTTTCTACTGGTCATTGTTTCCAGGCTGGTTGTATTGGTGCTATCTAGGTACCAAGCTAAAGCTAGCTACCCCAGAAGTTGCGGTCGAACAAATGATGCTTTATTATCAATGCGGTATTGTAGACACATCGTTCATGGCAGGTCTTTGCTTGTTTGCAGATTTTTTTTGTACACCTTTGACAGTGCTACTATAACTTTTTGACACGCAAAGACCCAAACGGCATTCAATTGTATGTATGTCGTGAAGCTAATAGCAGTGACGGTATTACTGTGTAACTCCGGTAGGGCAACATCTGAAAAATAGCGCACTTGGTAGTGTGTCCCGGTGCTTGACCAGTCGGCGAAAGCCAACATCACGCACGACAGAGAACGGTTGATTGTCAAGGGTAATGAATTCCGTTATTCAATCGATTTCGCCTTTGAGTTGTCTCAGATGTGCTCAATTGGATTCAGGTCTGGGGAACGGGCGGGCCAGTCCATAGCATCAATGCCTTCCTCTTGCAGGAACTGCTGACACACTCCAGCCACATGAGGTCTAGCATTGTCTTGCATTAGGAGGAACCCAGGGCCAACCGCACCAGCATATGGTCTCACAAGGGGTCTGAGGATCTCATCTTGGTACCTAATGGCAGTCAGGCTACCTCTGGCGAGCACATGGAGGGCTGTGCGGCCCCCCAAAGAAATGCCACCCCACACCATGACTGACCCACCGCCAAACCGGTCATGCTGGAGGATGTTGCAGGCAGCAGAACATTCTCCACGGCGTCTCCAGACTCTGTCACGTCTGTCACATGTGCTCAGTGTGAACCTGCTTTCATCTGTGAAGAGCACAGGGCGCCAGTGGCGAATTTGCCAATCTTGGTGTTCTCTGGCAAATGCCAAACGTCCTGCACGGTGTTGGGCTGTAAGCACAACCCCCACCTGTGGACGCCGGGCCCTCATACCACCCTCATGGAGTCTGTTTCTGACCGTTTGAGCAGACACATGCACATTTGTGGCCTGCTGGAGGTCATTTTGCAGGGCTCTGGCAGTGCTCCTCCTGCTCCTCCTTGCACAAAGGCGGAGGTAGCGGTCCTGCTGCTGGGTTGTTGCCCTCCTACGGCCTCCTCCACGTCTCCTGATGTACTGGCCTGTCTCCTGGTAGCGCCTCCATGCTCTGGACACTACGCTGACAGACACAGCAAACCTTCTTACCACAGCTCGCATTGATGTGCCATCCTGGATGAGCTGCACTACTTGAGCCACTTGTGTGGGTTGTAGACTCCGTCTCATGCTACCACTAGAGTGAAAGCACCGCCAGCATTCAAAAGTGACCAAAACATCAGCCAGGAAGCATAGGAACTGAGAAGTGGTCTGTGGTCCCCACCTGCAGAACTACTCCTTTATTGGGGGTGTCTTGCTAATTGCCTATAATTTCCACCTGTTGTCTATTCCATTTGCACAACAGCATGTGAAATTTATTGTCAATCAGTGTTGCTTCCTAAGTGGACAGTTTGATTTCACAGAAGTGTGATTGACTTGGAGTTACATTGTGTTGTTTAAGTGTTCCCTTTATTTTTTTGAGCAGTGTATTTTGCCATACCCGAGCTATACAATATAAACCACCTAGTTTATAATAACCCTTTAGACCCCAATAGAATTCTAGAATGCTGCTGAGATTATTGAGAATTTTCAAGATGAAGCAAATTTTCTCAAACATTTCAAACAGAAATATCTCTTAAACAAAGAACAAATGACAATTAGAAGTTAACTTAGTTTTAAAGATGTACATTCATGTCAGTAGGAATAACACTCATTTTGTCTACAATCACTATCAAAAAAACACTCAACAAACCCTAGAGTATTTAAATTGTAGTACGTTACTCACTAAATGTACCAAGTATAATATATTATACTTATAAATATTATTTACATTTGAATATTTAAAAAATAATCAGAAATGTGACCAGAGAACAATATTCAGAAAGTATTTCAAAATCCACACAAAGTAAGCTATTTGATTTACTACGATTTTTTCTTCTGTAAAAATGTCAAAATGCAAACAACTATTCGGAGACTATTTCAAAATGTTGGTAACCTCTCTCAATAAGATTTAGTACAGACTAGGCCTGACACAAAATGTAGAAATAGTAGCCTACTTTGACAACAATTCAGTGAATTGGATGTGGTGGCAGACAGGCTGGTGTTAAACAGCAGATGTGAAGAAAGTCTCCTACAACTCAAATACCCCCTCCACTGTCACTTTAGGCCCAGGTTGCCACAGGGTTCAATTCTCGGGCCGACTCTTCTCTGTATACATCAATGATGTCGCTCTCGCTGCTTGTGATTCTTTGATCCACCTCTATGCAGACGACACCATTCTGTATACCTCTGGACACTGTGTTAACTAACACTGTGTTAACTAAGCTCCAGATGAGCTTCAATGCCATGCAACTCTCCTTCCGTGGGCTCCAACTGCTTTTAAATGCAAGTAAAACTAAATGCATGCTCTTCAACCGATTGCTGCCCGCAGCCCGTCCGTCCAGCATCACTACTCTGGACGGTTCTGACTTAGAATATGTGGACAACTACAAATACCTAGGTGTCTGGTTAGACTGTAAACTCTCCTTCCAGACTCACATTAAACATCTCCAAAATTAAATCTAGAATCGGCTTCCTATTTCGCAACAAAGCAACCTTCACTCATGCTGCCAAACATACCCTCGTAAAACTGACCATCCTACCGATCCTCGACTTCGGCGATGTCATTTACAAAATAGCCTCCAACACTACTCAACAAATTGGATGCAGTCTATCACAGTGCCATCCGTTTTGTCACCAAAGCCCCATATACTACCCACCACTGCGACCTGTATGCTCTCGTTGGCTGGCCCTCGCTTCATACTCGTCGCCAAACCCACTGGCTCCAGGTCATCTACAAGTCTCTGCTTGGTAAAGCCCCGCCTTATCTCAGCTCACTGGTCACCATAGCAGCACCCACCCGTAGCGTGCGCTCCAACAGGAATATCTCACTGGTCACCCCCAAAGCCAATTCTTCCTTTGGCCGCCTCTCCTTCCAGTTCTCAGCTGCCAATGACTGGAACGAACTACAAAAATCTCTGAAGCTGGAGACTCATATCTCCCTCACTAGCTTTAAGCACCAGCTGTCAGAGCAGCTCACAGATCACTGCACCTGTACATAGCTCATCTGTAAATAGCCCATCCAATCTACCTCATCCCCATACTGTATTTATTTATTTATTTATTTATCTTGCTCCTTTGCACCCCAGTATCTCAACTTGCACATTCATCCTCTGCACATCCTACCATTCCAGTGTTTAATTGCTATATTGTAATTACTTTACTTATTATTGATTGTATGTTTGTTTATTCCATGTGTAACTCTGTGTTGTATGTGTCGAACTGCTTTGCTTTATCTTGGCCAGGTTGCGGTTGCAAATGAGAACTTGTTCTCAACTAGCCTACCTGGTTAAATAAAGGTGAAATAGAAATAACATTGAATAAAAGGTGGTGTGGTACAATGGTGAGTGGTGGGACTTGGGGCAGAAACACTCCATGGAAATGTAGGCTCCCCTCTCGGGTGTGCTCTCCCTCTGCTTCCTCTTCTCCATATTCCTCTACCTTCCCTCTCCTCTACCTTCCCTCTCCTCTGCCTTCCCTCATCACTCCTCTCTCCCTCCCTCATCATGCTCCTCTCCCTCCCTCCCTCATCACGCTCCTCTCCCTCCCTCCCTCATCACGCTCCTCTCCCTCCCTCCCTCATCACGCTCCTCTCCCTCCCTCCCTCATCACGCTCCCTCTCCCTCCCTCCCTCATCACGCTCCTCTCCCTCCCTCCCTCATCACGCTCCTCTCCCTCCCTCCCTCATCACGCTCCTCTCCCTCCCTCCCTCATCACGCTCCTCTCCCTCCCTCCCTCATCACGCTCCTCTCCCTCCCTCCCTCATCACGCTCCTCTCCCTCCCTCCCTCATCACGCTCCTCTCCCTCCAGACCTCCCTCTTCCTCCTCGTTCCACATCTCTATCTCTCCAATCATCTCTAACTCCTCTTCCTCCCTGCCTTCTGCTGCAAAGCCCTGACTCTCCACATCACTTCCCTCACTTTCACTGACCTGGAGGGAGGGAAGCAACAAATGGGAAACAATTGTGGTCAGGAACATAATCTCTCTCCCTCTCACACTGTCTCTCTCTTCCTTCCTCACTTTTTCTCAACCATACACATACTCTCTTCCTAATAATCACCTCTTAGGGGTTTCCATAATAAATTGTGTGGTAGTTACATGCCTCCCATTTTACTTACACACACACACACACACACACACACACCGTGAACAGTATCATCATGATGCTGTACAGCACTTTAAATCAATCAATCAAAATTATTTTATGAAGCCCTTAGTGGCCAGATTGTTTCTCAGTTCATGGTGTGCATATGTACAGTACCAGTCAAAAGTTTTGGACACTACTCATTGCAGGGTTTTTCTTTATTTTTACTATTTTCTACATTGTAGAATAATAGTGAAGACATCAAAACTATGAAATAACACACATGGAATCATGTTGTAACCAACATTTTTTTTAAACCAAAATATATTTTTATTTATAAGCTGTCATCAAGGCAAAGGGTGGCTATTTGAAGAATCTGAAATATTAAATAATTATTAAATATATATGGATTTGTTTAACACCTTTTTTGGTTACTACATGATTCCATATGTGTTATTTCATAGTTTTAATGGCTTCACTCTTAATCTACAATGTATAAATAGTTGTTTTTTTTTATTAAAAAAATTTGTAAGTTTGAATGAGTAGGTGTGTCCAAACTTTAGACTGGAACTGTATGTCAGGCTGATGGATAACCAGACAGGAGTACAGAGACGTTCATGAATATGAGTACACGAAGACGTTGATGAATGTTTATAGATAGGTCAGATTATAACCATAAAGACTATATACGGCAATTCAAGACCCATGGTCAGATTACTTTTCATAGATGGTAAGAAGTCAAAGTACAGTTGAAGTCAGAAGTTTACATATGTAACAGTATAGCTTCCGTCCATCTCCTCGCCCCAACCTGGACTTGAACCAGGGACCCTCTGCACACAGACAACAGTCACCCTCGAAGCATCGTTACCCATCACGCCACAAAAGCAGCGGCCCTTGCAGAGCAAGGGGAACAACTACTTCAGGTCTCAAAGTGAGTGACGTCACCCGATTGAAACGCTATTAGCGCGCACCACCGCTAACTAACTAGACATTTCACATCGGTTACACTTACACCTTCGCAAAATACATTTAACCTCACTAGGGTAGGGGGCAGCATTTGGAATTTTGGATGAAAAGCGTGTCCAAAGTAAACTGCCTGCTACTCAGGTTCAGAAGCTAGGATATGCATATAATTGGTAGATTTGGATAGAAAACACTCTAAAGTTTCCAAAACTGTTAAAATAATATCTGTGAGTATAACAGAACTGATATGGCAGGTGAAAACCTGAGGAAAATCCATCCAAGAAGTGCCTTTATTTTGAAATGCCTGTTTTTCCATTGAAAGCCTATCCACCATACAAAGACTTATCGATCTCTATGCCTTCTACAACATGTGGCCAGTCTTTAGGCATTGTTTCAGGCTTTTACTCTGAAAAATGAGGGAGAAACAGCACATTCAATGAGTGGACAGTGGAAATTTCCAGACATGAAGCCAGTGCACGATGGGAGCGCACCTTTCTTGTTTTTCCTTTTCTATTGACGAAGCTTTTGTCCAGTTGAAATATTATCAATTATTTATGACAAAAACAACTTGAGGATTGATTATAAACATCGTTTGGCATGTTTCTACGAACCTTTATGGTACTTTTTTGATATTTCGTCTGTCTTTTGTGACCGCGCTTCGTTCCAATGGAATACTGAACAAAACGCACCAACAAAACGGAGGTTTTTGGACAAAAAGAGGGACATTATCGAACAAAACAAACATTTATTGGGTAACATGGAGTCTTCGGAGTGCAACCATATGAAGATCATCAAAAAGTGACACATTTTAATGCTATTTCTGACTTTTGTTACTCGTCTACTTGGCTGCTAACTGTTTGTAATGATTTGTCTGCTGGGCGCTGTTCTCAGATAATTGCATGGTTTTCTTTCGCCGTAAAGCCTTTTTGAAATCTGGATTAACAATAAATGTATCTTTAAGCTGGTGTATAACATTTGTATGTTTATTATGAGAATTTCTGTTTTGTTGAGTTTCACGCTCTGCAATTTTACCGGCTGTTGTTTGAGACAGTGTTTTACTGAACAAAACGAGCTAACAAAATGGAGGACTTTTGATATAAATAAGATATAAAGAAGAACTTGATCAAACAAAACTAACATTTATTGGGTAACTGGGAGTTTTGTGAGTGTAACCATATGAAGATCATCAAAGGTAAGTGATTCATTTTATCGCTATTTCTGACTTTTGTTACTCGTCTACTTGGCTGGTTACTGTTTGTAATGATTTGTCTGCTGGGCGCTGTTCTCAGATAATCGCATGGTTTGCTTTCGCCGTAAAGTCTTTTTGAAATCTGACACCGTGGTTGGATTAACAAGAAGTTTCTTTAAACCCATGTATAACACTTGTATGTTTCATAAATTTTTATGAGTATTTCTATTTTTCAATTTGGCGCTCTGCAATTTCACTGGATGTTGGCCAGGTGGGATGGTAGCGTCCCACATACCCTAGAGAAGTTAAACTCAGTTTTTCACAATTCCTGATGTAAAAATTCCCTGTTCTAGGTCAGTTAGGATCACCACTTTATTTTAAGAATGTGAAATGTCAGAATAATAGTAGAGAGGATGATTTATTTCAGCTTTTATTTCTTTCATCACATTCCCAGTGGGTCAGAAGTTTACATACACTCAATTAGTATTTGGTAGCATTGCCTTTAAATTGTTTAACTTGTGTCAAACGTTTTGGGTAGACTTCCACAAGCTTCCCATAATAAGTTGGGTGAATTTTGGCCCATTCCTCCTGACAGAGCTGGTGTAACTGAGTCAGGTTTGTAGGCCTCCTTGCTCGCACATGCTTTTTTAGTTCTTCCCACAAATTTTCTATAGGCTGGAGGTCAGAGCTTTGTGATGGCCACTCCAATACCTTGACTTTGTTGTCTTTAAGTGATCATTGTCCATTTGGAAGATACATTTGCGACCAAGCTTTAGCTTCCTGACTGATGTCTTGAGATGTTGCTTCAATATATCCACATAATTTTCCTACCTCATGATGCCATCTATTTTGTGAAGTGCACCAGTCCCTCCTGCAGCAAAGCACCCCCACAACATGATGCTGCCACCTCCGTGCCTCACGGTTGGGATGGTGTTCTTCGGCTTGCAAGCCTCCCCCTTTTTCCTCCAAACATATCGATGGTCATTATGGCCAAACAGTTCTATTTTTGTTTCATCAGACCAGAGGACATTTCTCCAAAAAGTACGATCTTTGTCCCCATGTGCAGTTGCAAACCGTAGTTTGGCTTTTTTGATGGTGGTTTTGGAAATGTGGCTTTTTCCTTGCTGAGCGGCCTTTCAGGTTATGTCTATAGGACTCGTTTTACTGTGGATATAGATACTTTTGTACCTGTTTCCTCCAGCGTCTTCACAAATCCTTTGCTGCTGTTCTGGGATTGATTTGCACTTTTCGCACCAAAGTACGTTCATCTCTAGGAGACAGAACGCGTCTCCTTCCTGAGCGGTATGACGGCTGCGTGGTCCCATGGTGTTTATTCTTGCGTACTATTGTTTTTACAGATGAACGTGGTATCTTCAGGCATTTGGAAATTGTTCCCAAGGATGAACCAGACTTGTGGAGGTCTACAATTTATTTTCTGAGGTCTTGGCTGATTTCTTTTGATTTTCCCATGATGTCAAGCAAGGAGGCACTGAGTTTGATGGTAGGCCTTGAAATACATCCACAGGTACACCTCCAATTGACTGAAACAATGTCAATTAGCCTATCAGAAGCTTCTAAAGCCATGACATAATTTTCTGGAATTTTCCAAGCTGTTTAACCCTTTAGAACCCATATCGGCTGTCAACGGCCTTTCTTTAAATAAATATAGCGCCCTCAAACTGCCTTTTTTTTCTACACAAATATCTGTGTCTCGCTATCTAGCCTGTTAGGCAAGAAAAGTTGCATGTGTCGGTAAATTTGGGCTGCGTACGCGAAGTGTCAACCTTGTGCTTTGCTTGCGACGCCGTCACTTGGTCATCTCACTCCCTCCCTACAAAGACAACCAGCTAACTACGACCATAGAAATATATTAAGAATTGCTTTAAACCTGTTAGCCTAAATTGCAGAGGGTCACCTTTGCAATCTTTTACTTTCAACATTCAAAAAAAATAAGCAATAGTTGAAGTGTTGAATCTGTAAACCGTTGTGCTACATACAATTGAGGTCAGAATTTTACATACACTTTAGTTGGAGTCATTAAAACTCATTTTTCAACCACCACAAATTTCTTGTTAACAAACTATAGTTTTGGCAAGTCAGTTAGGACATCTACTTTGTGCATGACACAAGTAATTTTTCTAACAATTGTTTACAGACAGATTATTTCATTTATAATTCACTGTATCACAATTCCAGTGGGTCAGAAGTTTACATACACTAAGTTGACTGTGCCTTTAAATGGATTTATTATCCTTTTTTTCAATGTAGATGTTCCAAAGGCGCGCATCAGCGGCTTGTATGCGTGGAGTCTTTGAAATGCTAAACCTGTTTTTTATTTTTTTATTGTCAGTCTATTACTGTGACACTGGCAGTCATTTGCATGATAATAGCCGGTGGACAAAATTTCATGACCGCCACAGCCCTATGCGTGTGTATGTTTGGATGTACTGGATGTTAATTCTCTGCGTCATCTCTCCGCAGAATGGGAGTGGTGCATGGGCAGATGAGAATGACAGTGGAAGAGGAGGAAGAGGAGAGGCCTCCAGAGACTTTGCTAAGGTACGTATCTGGTCTGGAGCACATTATGGCTGAACCAGGCTTTGGTTAGCACTCAGAACACAGCTCCAACAGGTCATCAAATATAATCTCATAGATAAGGTCACAGGTCAGATTTTATATAATGAACCCTTACTATTTATTAGTATTGTTTGCTTGATGATACTTCCTGCTTTCCTTTAGTTAGCCAATTGATTAGAAGCAATTCAATAAATACAAATGCATGTTGGACTTGAATCCTTTATTTAAAAGTATCAAAAGATAAGACTGACTGGAACTCAATGGTTTTTACCTTCAGCTGTATGAGCTTGACAGTGACCCCAACAGAAAGGAATTCCTGGATGACCTGTTCACCTACATGCAGAAAAGAGGTAAGAAGGCTGACATTTAGAAAGCAACTTTCCCCTACTACTTCCATTTAGACTTTATTCATATCCTCTTCTATGTGCTATAGTTCACTTGTAGAGATACTGAAATTCTCACAAAGATTGTGTCTTGCCTGTATGATTCACAACACCATAGTTTCTCTTCCACTTTCAGTCGCATGCAAGCACACACACACACGAAACAAGCCCTTTCACAGAGAAAAGAGTAGTCAACTAGAAAATAGACTTAAACTATAGAACACTGTAAATCCTGTTTCGCTGTGTTAAAGGTGTTCGAGGGCTTGTCAGGTGAGATCAGTCTCCTGCTGTCCCCTCTGACACACACACACACACACACACACACACACACACACACACACACACACACAAGTCTCAGACCTGAGAGGACCTGTTTAGGCTGTGACTAATTCACTAAGCAAACAGCCTGGAAGGCTCCACAATCAGTCTGCTTTCTAAACATCGCCCCTCAAATGAGAGAGACCACCTCAGACTACAGAACTGCTAAGGGATAAAAGGCTCAGTTCAATCCAACCTGTAATTTGCAGTATTTTCCCAGTATCTTATAAATATAGCTTTTTCCCTGTGGTCATATCACATTTTCAGAATGCTTTTAGGTCATGTTCAATTCCCAGGCACACTCCTCTCTATATGTATTTGGACAGTGAAGCTACATTTTTAAAATTGTCTCTATACTCCACCATTTTGGATTTGAGATCAAGTGTTTCATATAAGGCAACAGTACAGAATGTCACCTTTTATTGGAGGGTATTTAGAAATGAAAGCACTTCATGTATCTAGTCCCCCTATTTTAGGAAGTCACGCATTTAGACAAATTCACTAAAAGTGTATTAAAGTAGTCAAAAGTTTAGTATTTGGTCCCATATTCCTTGCACTCAATGACTACATCAAGCTTGTGACTCTCCAAACTCGGATGCTTTTGCAATTTGTTTTGGTTGTTTCTGGTTATATTTTGCGCAATAGGAACTGAATGGTGACCAATGATTTGTCATTTTGGAGTCACTTTTATTGTGAGTAAGAATAGAATATGTTTCTGAACACTTCTACATTCATGTGGATACTACCATGATTATGGATAATCGTGAATTAATTGTCAAAGGGGTTCAGTGAGAAATTGAGGCACAAAGAACGTTACTTCCTTCTTTTCACTCTTTAATTTATGTTTACATTTACATTATTTAGCAGATGCTCTTATCCAGAGCGACTTACAGATTGGTGCATTCACCTTATGATATTTTTAGTATTGTGGAGTAATTACAATGTTGTTGATCCATCCACAGTTATCTCCTATCACAGCCATTAAACTCTGTAACGGTTTTAAAATCACCATTGGCCTCATGGTGAAATCCCTGAGTGCTTTCCTTCTTCTCTGGCAACTGAGTTAGGAAGGGAGCCTGTATCTTTGTAGTGACTGGGTGAATACTTTCTCAAGGCACTGTACCATGATGAATTTAATGAATTGGAAATTATTTAAATAAATAAAACAAATATATAAACACGAATAAGAATTGTATATAAAATTCAATTTTTCAAATGGAAAAGTTTATATTGCAAATTGACGAGATGAGCATCTCGCATGTGAGTGTTATTTTTCAAAGCCAGTGATAATTGGTAATGGTTATATTGAGCTCATTTTTGAGAGTTCAAAGACAACTTTGGTAGTATTATAACTTTGAAACAACTGGTTTGTAGTAGGCTACAGAATTAGAGAAACGTTGTTTCTCTGTACCTCAGGCAGTAGACTCAAACAAGCCTGTTTCTCTCCCCAGTCAAAGGCAGCCTGCTTGTCTCATAGACTCTGACCAGCAGCAGCAACCTATCCTCCTTATTTATGTTTAGAAAACAATTTTGAAGGCCAAAATGATGTTCACCCAAGATGAAAGGGAGCCATGACTGAAAAGGTTTGTGAAGCCCTGATCTAGCTAATGATTAGTACAAATACCATGTTTCAGTCTATTTATTTATAGCCACTATGCTGCATCATTTGGGCTACAGGTGATAATGCGTATTGCTAAATAACACACCAGCCTGATAATAATCTGAGTACGGACCAATATTTTGTTAGGCACATTTTTTCAAGGAGAAATTATATTTTAAAGGTGTCACCATTTTACTTTCATTCATTTTGTAGTAGAAAAGTCACCAGGGCTGCATTCAGTACAAAAAAACCCGTAATACAACATAAAATTAAATGGAAACGTGGGTGTTCAGAATGACCGGTTGAAAACGGTGAGGGATTCTGTTGTGGGTTCAAAATGCACCGCTTCCCTTCAAATATGTCACTCATTGCTTCAAGTCACACCTCAGCACACCTACCAAACGGAGCAAATGTAGGCTACCTTAAAGTCTGTTCAAGAAAGTTGAAGAACGTTTTGGGGAAGCGTCATTCAGTACAAGCCGTTACGCAACGTAGCAAACATTCAATCAAACCCCAGAACTGACTTTCTCAGTCGTTCTACCAGGAAATTGTCAAGCATGGTTTCTTTCTTAATTGTTAGAGTTAGACCAACAGTTTAAAGTAATACAGAAATGGTTGGGATATATTGACCAAATTATCAGGACATTTTTGGATGTATTTTCCCTTAAAAATACACCAGAAACATTTCAAGGCTATTTCTTCTTGTTTTATTATCCTGCCCCAAGAAGGGTGTTGAACCCGGAACCCATTGACCCTGACCACTCATAATATGCAACACAAAGTTATGCACTTAGCAAAACCTAACACAACCAAAACAAACTGCAAATAAATCCGAGTTTGTAGAGTCAAATGCTTGATGTAGTCATTGTGTACTAGGAATATGGGCCGAAATACTAAACTTTTGACAACTTTAATACACTAAGTGAATTTTGTCCAAATACTTCACTTCCTCAAATGGGCGGACTAGATACATAAAGTACTTGCATTTCTAAACAGTAAAACAGATATGTATGAAAATACCCTAAAATAAAAGTTGACATTCTGTACTGTCACCTCATATGAAACATTTTGATCTCAAATCCAAAATGCTGGAGTATAGAGCCAAATGTAAAATGTTAGCTTCACTGTGTGTGTGAACTAAGATCCTGTCAAAACATTGTCACGGCGGATGCCATCGACTCCGATCCTAAGACAGGCAAATGACTGAGTCCCTGTAGAGAGAGCCTTATGTGTGTCCTCACACGGCCAGTGAAACCAGCGGTAGCTAGTGACTCCCCACCCTGGGCCTGGCTGGCCTGGCTGGCCTGGCCTGGCACGTGTGTTTTAGATGTCTTGTTGGGAGATAATGTATTAGTTAGAGAGGGAGAGGATCTGTCATTGGTCAATTAGCATGTCACTGCTCTGACAGTGGGGAGTGGTGGGCTGACCCTTGTACTATGTTGGTCAGATGGGAATCTTCATCAAGCCGACTAAAACTGGATAGATGATGATTTAATCAGTTGTTTTTTGTGGTTTCCTTTTTTATCCACTCATACTGCAACTGTGTTGTTTTCACAACCAGTCAAGTTCAATCTGGTTTCATTCATGATGCCTAATTTTGTTCAGAACATGGTGCCAGGATGAGTTTCAAAATCAAATTTGTTGTCACATGCTTCGTAAACTACAGGTGTAGACCAGTAGTGAAATACTTACTTACAAGGCCCTGCAGCGAGAAAGAAATGGAGAAATAATAGAAAAGTTAAACATGTAATAATATATACACAATGAGTAAATAACTTGGCTATATACAAGTGGTACCAGTACCAATTCGATATGCAGTGGTACAAGGTAATTGAGGTAGCTAAAGGTGTACAGTACCAGTCAATATTTTGGACACACCTACTCATTCAAGGGTTTTTTATTTTTTACTATTTTCTACATTGTAAAATAATAGTGAAGACATCAGTACTATGAAATAACACATATGGAATCATGTAGTAACCAAAAAAGTGTTAAATAAATCAGAATATATTTTAGATTTTAGATTCTTCAAAGTAGCCCCACTTTGCCTTGATGACAGCTTTGCACATTCTTGGTATTTTCTCAACCAGCTTCATGAGGTAGTCACCTGGAATGCATTTCGATTAATAGGTGTGCCTTGTTAAAAGTTCATTTGTGGAATTTCTTTTCTTAATGCGTTTTAGCCAATCAGTTTTGTTGTGACAAGGTAGGGGTGGTATACAGAAGATAGCCCTATTTTGGTAAAAGACCAAGTCTATACTATGGCAAGAACAGCTTAAATGAGCAAAGAGAAACGACAGTATATCATTACTTTAAGAGATGAAGGTCAGTCAATCTGGAAAATTTCAAGAAATGTGAAAGTTTCTTCAAGTGCAGTTGCAAAAACCATCAAGCGCTATGATGAAACTGGCTCTCATGAGGACCGCCACAGGAAAGGAAGACCTAGAGTTACCTCTGCTGCAGAGGATACGTTCATTAGAGTTAACTGAACCTCAGATTGCAGCCCAAATAAATGCTTCACAGAGTTCAAGTAACACATCTCAACATCAACTTTTCAGAGGAGACTGCATGAATCAGGCCTTCATGGTCGAATTGCTGCAAAGAAACCACTACTAAAGGACACCAATAAGAAGAAGTGGCTTGCTTTGTCCAAGAAACACGAGCAATGGACATTGGACTGGTGGAAATCTGTCCTTTGGTCTGATGAGTCCAAATTTGAGATTTTTGGTTCCAACCGCTGTGTCTTTGTGAGATGCAGCGTAAGTGAACGGATGATCTCAGCATGTGGTTCCCACCGTGAAGCATGGAGGAGGAGGTGTGATGGTGTGGGGGTGCTTTGCTGGTGACACTGTCAGTGATTTATTTAGAATTCAAGACAAACTTAACCGGCATGGCTACCACAGCATTCTGCAGCGATACGCCATCCCATCTGGTTTGCGCTTAGTCCCACTTTCATTTATTTTTCAACAGGACAATGACCTTAAACACACCTCCAGGCTGTGTATTAGCTATTTAACCAAGGAGAGTGGTGGAGTGCTGCATTGGATTACATGGCCTCCACAATCACCGACCTCAACCCATTTTGAGATGGTTTGGGATAAGTTGGACCGCAGAGTGAAGGAAAAGCAGCCAACAAGTGCTCAGCATATGTGGGAACTCCTTCAAGACTATTGGAAAAGCATTCCTCATGAAGCTGGTTGAGAGAATGCCAAGAGTGTGCAAAGCTGTCATCAAGGCAAAGGGTGGCTACGTTGAAGAGTCTCAAATACAAAAGCTATTTTGATTTAACTCTTTTAATGGGGTTACTACATGATTCCATAGTTTTTGATTTCTTCACTATTATTCTACAATGTAGAAAATAGTAAGATTAAAGAAAAACCCTTGAATGAGTAGGTGTGTCCAAACTTTTGACTGTTACTGTACGTATAACTAGGAATAAAGTGACAGATGGTAAACAGTAGCAGCAGTGATGAGTCAAAGAAGTTATTAAAAAGTAATTCAAGATAATTGTGAGTGGTGATGGGTGAGTCCTGATTTATAGCTGTGTTGCGTTTCCAATAAGATTCACTGAGAGAGTGATAACCCCCAGGCTTCTTTATTGATGATATCACAGGATCATTCTAGAACCAGAAGGTCAATGCTTTTAGCTGAGATGTTCTCTATCCCGTCATTACCATGGTGCAGCAAAGAATTTCACCTACGTGGCTACCCTGTCAATACCTCTTTCTGGCCTGAGAAAGAAAGAACCCCCCTCTCCTCTTTTCTACTTCAATAAGCGGCACTTGGCTGACCTCCGCTGTCTCCTAAATCGGGGCCTTAATCATGGAGAACAAATTGCTTGGCTGTCTTCCCACTCGGCTGTGAGAACAGGGCCACAGCACACATTCCCCAGGACTACCGTGAGATGCAGCCCTCAGCCGCTTGCCTCGCAGACCAGGCCGGTGATCTCTCTGACAAAATTATGTCTGGCCCTGTTATGAGGCACTGTACTCCATTTTTGGTTTGTTTTTGTGGCTTCTGCTGCACCATCAAATGAAAATACAGATTTATACTTGGATACTGCATTTCATTTTCAGTTGTTCTTTGTTCTTTGAGTGTCAAACATTTTTCTCATTATATTACCAGGTTTTGAAGTAGGAGAAAACACTCTAAGCTAATGATATTGAATATATTTGGACAGCTGACAGCTGATCAAAGATGTTAGTTGGAGAAGAGAGTGTGAGTTTCTGAGGAGTGAAAGGAGGAAATGGGAAGGTTGAGAGGCCCAAAGGGAGGAGCAATTACCCACTTCATGCCCCCACCAAGTCCTTGGGAAGTGGGAAATAACTGAAAGGAAGCTTACGAGAGAATCCCATTTGGCCTTGTGTGCCTAAAAACAGGCGTGTTTGTGTTCATTGTTGAGGAATTTCACCAGCTGTCATACACCCAATGAGCCTGTGAAGGGGCCCATTGACGCGCCCCACATCAGAGTAGCAGCAACAGCAGCAGCATTTCCTCTTCAATTGGTGGCTGAGGACTCAGGAGTGTTTAGCTGCCATGTTTTCCTGTAGCCTTATTGTTTATCATATCCGTTTCACTTCCTGCGTTCTCTCTCGTTGGGAACGTGGAGAAAAACTTTGACACTGTCGTGTTGCTATTAACTGTCTTAAAGGCTTCGATTTAAGCAGATGGGTGATTGTTTGTTTTTTGTTTGACACTCCCCCCCTCACCTCTTGCTCTGAGATGGGATGGGGGCTGGGAGGGAGGGAGGGGGTAAGGGAGGTGGAGGGGGCAGGGAGGGAGACTGTAGGAGAAACGGGCACTTTATGAAGAAAAAAAACCCCAGTGCAAAGCAGCCACATGCCTGTCACCGCTGTCCACTTGAAATGATTAATGGTGCCTAGGTCTGATGGACAGAGCGAGTGTGAGAGACTTCTGTTTAGGGAATCACGGGACGGAGAGAGAGTGGGGTTAAGACAAGTGTTTAACACCCCCCACTTCTCCAACAAAAAAGATAGACCCCTCCGAACTAGTGAGTGGTTTGATCCATCCCAGTTGTCTCTGCTGTCTGTGAAGCAGTGTCCTGTCTTGTCGTGTAGTTATTTTTATTTTTTTATAATTTACTTTTATTTATTCAGGGGAGACCAATTGAGACCAGGATCTCATTTTCAATGGTGCCCTGATGACATAAAAGATAAACTACAAGATAGAATAACAAGTGCATTACATTAGAACATTACAAACATCACAGCCATTATAAATAAGTTATTAAAGTCAATATATCAAAACAGTTGCATACCTTGGTCAACTCATTTATCATCAGGGGTTTAAACTGCGCTAGGGGCACCAGGGAATCCAAATGTAATGCATTTTGTAAGTGATTCCAAAAAATGTGGAGCGTTAAAACTAAAAGCGGATTTACCTTGTTCGGAGGAGACCCGAGGAACGTCAAGAGTTAAGCAACCGTGTTAACGGGTTTGGGATCTCATGTTTTTATACTTTAACAACAAAGTTTAGTAATTGGGAAGCTTGTGTAGTAGAGCTTCTAGTGTAGTGTAGGGTTGGGCGGTATCCAGACTTTCCTACTGTTTCTGTACCACACCGGGGTGGGTATACGCTATTACCGAATGTGGTGAAAAAAACAACACCAGAAATGTAATATATATGAATATCTTTTTAAATACACACAAAACAGTTTTGACAACAAGAATCTTGATCCGTGAGGTGATTTAATGTCTTTGCTGTAACCAAGAAGCTTGATCTTGACATCTAGCCACTTAGCTAGCAAACCAAATGAATAGTTGGAGCCCAGAGCAGGATATCATTCATTTGACACATCTTAGATTTCTTATATTTATAATCAGTGGTGTAGCGTGCACCCTTGCAGCTGGGCCCCTAACTCCCTAAAATTGTATTGAAAATCATACCGTTGGTATTATTAAATACCTTAGTATACGGTGGCGGTGTCAGAGGAAGTCCCCAAAAATTGTCAACGACACCTGTCACTCAAGTCATAAACTGTTCTCTCTGCTACCTTATGGCAAACGGTACTGGAGAGCCACATCTAGGTCCAAAAGGCTCCTTAACAGCTTCTACTTCCAAGCCATAAGACTGCTGAACAATTAATCAAATGGCCGCCACCCAGACTATTTGCATAGACCCACCCCTGCCCCCCTCTTGTTTTTACACTGCTGCAACTCAGTTTATTTTCTATGCATAGTCACTTTACCCCTACCAACATGTATAAATTACCTCAACTAACCTGTACCCCTGCACATTGACTCGGTAGCCCCTGTATATAGCCTCATTGTTATTTTTTTGTTACAATTTAGTTTTTGTTTTTTACTTTAGTTTATTTAGTAAATATTTTCTTAACTCAATTTTCTTAACTGCATTGATGGTCAAGGGCTTGTAAGTAAGCATTTCCCGGTTGTATTCGGTGCGTGTGATTTGATTTGATACAGTGTAAATGGTAGTCTTGGCCAAAAATATTGGCACCCTTGCACTTTTTTGAAATAATGCACAATTTCTTCCAGAAACCTGTTGAAATTAAAACATATTTTGGTATCCACATATGTATGTCTTCGGTGTGCAGTTGAACAAAAAAAAAAATCTGATTAAGTTACTAAATCTTAACTAATTCCACAAATAAATCCTAAAATGGCCCGCACAATATTATTGGCACCTTCTAGAATTAGTTAGAAATAACTAGATGTCAAGCAGGTGATTCTCATTTACTTTGGAATTGAACTCACCTGTGGTGAGTTGAAGGTGGCTGCAGTATAAATATCCCGTGTTCAACCAGTTTGAATAGAGAAAAGGACTCATTCTCCTGTTTTGTGTCATTGTATGTACCGCAATGAGCATGGACAAAAGAAAGAAAACCAGATCATTATCTGAGGAGATCAGATGCACAATTGTAGCCAAGCATGGACAATCTCAAGGCTACATGTCCATCTCCAGAGACCTTGATGTTCCTGTTTCCACCGTGCGTAATGTTATCAAGACGTTTAAGGCCCATGCCACTGTAGCCAACCTCACTGGACGTGGCCGCAAGAGAGAACTTGATGGTAGATTGCAGCGAAGGATTATTCGAATGGTGGAAAAAGCACCTCGGTCAACTGCCACACAGATTCAAGCTGACCTTCAGACACAAGGTACGACAGTTTCAACTCGCGCCATCCATCGCCAACTCAATGAAAGGGGGATATATGATAGGTAGAGCCAGGGGGACCCCACTGCTGAGAGAAAGACATAAGAAAGCCTAGCCTGACTGCAATTTGCCAAAACGCTAATCTGGGAGAACAGGAGCAGTTTGCACAAGAGGAGTGCCAGTACAGATGTGCAGGAAGCTCATCGATGGTTATAGGAAGCGCATGATTGCAGTTATTTTGACCAAAGGCTGTGCTACCAAATATTAAGTCTAGTGTCAATAATTTTGTCCATGTCATTTCTGTTGATGGATATATTAGGTTCTGAATCAAAAACAAAGGTTCTGCAATATTAACAGTGAAATAAAGAAATGTGGAGACCAAATACTTTGTTCAATTTCAACTTATTTTTAGGGAAAATTGTGAGTTACTTGAAAAAAGTGTGAGGGTGCTAATATTTTTGGCCACGACTGTATATCACCCAAACATGGTTTAGTGTCAAGTGTACTGTAGTAAGTTGATGCGTCAAAAAAACAGATGCTGGGGGTTTGTTTGGCTATTGGAGTAAGAGCTCTGTATGACACACATACACAATACATGTCTTAATTGTCTCAAGACTTAAAAATCCTTCTTTAACCTGTTTCCTCCCTTTCATCTACACTGAATTGAAGTGGATTTAAGAAGTGACATCAATAAGGGATCATAGCTTTCACCTAGATTCAGCTGGTCAGTCTGTCATGGAAATGTTTTGTACGGTCAGTGTATATATGCCGTCTTGTGATCTTTTTCTATTCTATTATTTTACTTAGTATTATTTTATTGTTTCATTCACTTCTTTTTAACCTGTATTGTTGGAACTCTGAGCTTAAGTATCTCTCTGGTCACCCCCAAAGCCAATTCCTCCTTCGGCCGCTTCTCCTTCCAGTTCTCTGCTGCCAATGACTGGAACGAACTACAAAAATCGCTGAAAATGGAAACACTTATCTCCCTCACTAGCTTTAAGCACCAGCTGTCAGAGCAGCTCACAGATCACTGCACCTGTACATAGCCCATCTATAATTTAGCCCAAACAACTACCGCTTCCCTTACTGTATTTATTTATTTATTTTGCTCCTTTGCACCCCATTATTTCTATTTCTACTTTGCACTTTCTTCCACTGCAAATCTACCATTCCAGTGTTTTACTTGCTATATTGTATTTACTTTGCCACCATGGCCTTTTTGGCCTTTACCTCCCTCATCTCACCTCATTTGCTCACATTGTATATAGACTTATTTTTCTACTATATTATTGACTGTATGTTTGTTTTACTCCATGTGTAACTCTGTGTTGTTGTATGTGTCAAACTGCTTGCTTTATCTTGGCCAGGTCGCAATTGTAAATGAGAACTTGTTCTCAACTAGCCTACCTGGTTAAATAAAGGTGAAATAAAATAAAATCTAAAATTACATCTGCGACCCTGTGCATGTGACTAATAAACTCTGAATTGATTTGGATTTGTTGAAGGCAGGCTTCTCTTTGAACTACAGTAGCTCCACCAGCCGACTCAGCACAGCCAGGCCTATTAGCTAGTGACTGAATCTCGAGGCTGACAGTAGTTGTGCCCTAATCGTCTTAATGTTACCAGGCTGTCGGTCAGTCAGCTGTGTTTACTGAGGGCCGGCCACGTTGGCTTGGCGACGTGTCGGCGGCCAGGGCTGCGTAGTGTAGCGGCGTGGGAACAGTGGACGTGAGGAAGTCCCTAACCGTAACCCAGAGACGGAGTGCTCTGTCCACACCAATTACACCACGAATGGGCTCCAGGGGATCCATGTATGCATTACATTACCACTCTGCGCAGGGCTAACACTCACGCTACAGAGCTCCCACCCCCCCATACAGGACAGGGAGGCTCGCTGTGCTGTACACACTCACACACACTTTAGCAGAGCTACAATGGGAACATTCTGAGGCCTGTTTAATAGGGCTTTATTTTCATTTAACAGTTTCTGGAAATGACTTGCCTGAGAGTTTTACCAGCTCTTTCATATGAGCACATCTGTCCATACTATTATAGTAAGTGTTGTGCGAGCAAAATGGTTTCCAACTGAATCCAAACCTGTTGAATCTAACCTCCCCCGCTGGTCTGAAAGGTGGTAAAATGTCAGGCTACTCATATGGTGCATTGATTTAGAAACCATTTATTTGAATTTCATTCTGGTTTCACTACACTACTAACTCAAAACCATGAGTGTAGCAACACGTTATATAGATGACTAGCTCACAGATTCAGTTCCTTATGAGAAATGTGTGAAACATGGCTGTAAAGAACAGTGACTGGGGCCAGAATAGAAATGTAATGGTACTGGAAAATCTCTCCTCTGTCCTCCTCCCTCCCCCGCTCCTCTCTTCTCCCCTCACCCCCTTTTCCCTCTGTTTATTGTGCTACAGTTACAGCCACTGAAACTTGATAAGACCGTGGGGGATAGGGGCCGAGGGTAGTGCGCAGGGCAGGCGGTGGAGGGAGGAGCTGGATTAAGGGGCCTCCTGTCCTGAAGAGAATGATTAATGAGCCCCTAAAACTGGGATGCCCCGCCTTTTTGATAGGGGGAACACTGACGGACAGCAGACTAGGGAAAGACCGCCACGTGTCTGGACTGCAAGGGAGGAGGGCATGAGGGATAAAGGTAACCGACAGACAGAGGAGGAACAGGGAAAGGAGAGAGGGTAGAGGGTGCCACAACTACAGAGGCATCAGAGGGGAAGTGGAGTGAAGGGAGGCATCAGGCCTGCGTGTGTGGAAACAAGGCCACAGTCTTTCATTTCCCCTGGAAATGGGCGATCCATCACTGGGGCAGACACTGGGGGTGCGTCCCAAACAGCACCCTATTCCCTTATAGTTTACTACTTTTGACCCGAGCCCTATGAGCACTACTTTTGACCTGTGCCCTGGTTAAAAGTTGTGCAATATATGGGGAATATGGTGCTATTTGAGACGCAATTTGGGTCTGGGGCTGGTCCAGACAGGCTGGGATGGGCTGGCAGAGTAGAGTGGGCCCCTGAGGGAGGAAAGGGTGGGAACCGCAGGGCCAACCCCAGCCCAGCGCTGTCAGAGCCACTGCTTTATAATAAATGCCTTATAGAATCTAGACAGATGCCAAAAAGGACAAGTATTCTTAGCTGCAGACATTTCTCTCTCTTTGATCAAAGATGTGGTCAGCGTGCTTATATGTTAGAGGTCTGAGATTGTCTTGGGTAATTTTAAAACCCCGCCCGCCCAAATTACAAAGCTGTATTTAGATGCAGGCTCATCCACAGGCAGACCCATCTGTCCTCTGTTTTTCCCCACTTCAAAACCAAAGGAAATTGGGGTTTTCCTGATGTCAGCTCGATTGGAATCAACTCCATCTTATTTGTTTTTAGTTTCGGTACCATCAGGGGCCCGCCCTTCTTTTATGTTTTAGTGTCTTTCTTTCTTCCTCTCCCCACCCCCCACCTCGTCCTGTCTTTTCCTGAATCAATCTACTTGGTTGTGGGGTGTATTCAGTGATGTAAACGTTGCAGACAGAAACAGAATGAATAGAGCTGTGACGATTCCCTACTCTATTTGACAAGGTTTCAACCTGACCGTTGTAAAGTTAATGTAACATCTTAATTTCTCTCTGTGTATTTCTCTCTCTCTCTATAGTTCTCTCTTTGTCCATTTCTCCATATGTGTCCTGTTCTGTGTGCACTGGAGTTGGGATTCCTCTCCATCGCAATCCAGTGATGGATGGACTGAAGTAGTTAACGGCCCCTGAAGGAGATCTTCACCAGCACAATAGCCCTGCACTGACATACAGTATGGTGTATATAGTACCGTTACATACAACTCAGTATGTACTGGTACACGTTGGATTTTCAAGAGAAACAAGGAATGACAGATGTCTGTACTGTCGGGGGATAAAGGATGTCTCAAAAGAGCCTTAGTGCGTTTTGTACTCATTTACGCACACAGTCAGTGGTACAGTATCGATCCTACACCTTCTACTTTTTATTGCTTTCTCTAGGTTACAATGTCAGCCCACGCTACTATGGTCCACGTATATAGGCTGTTCCATTCCAGGGCAAGGTTCCAATCAGCAGTTACCATAGAAGGTTTTGTATTGAGTTGTGAGGGGTACCTGGTTTGCTCTCCTCCAGACCCCATGCTATCCCCAGTCCTCAGCAGCTGATGCTCCTGTATTGATCACCTCTTGCTGGGCTCCAAATGAGGCTCGCCAGCTGATGGCTTTATCTGTCAATCTGGGTGTCCATTGATTGGAGCAGTTATCTATGAAATAAAGAGAGGGGGGGGGGGGGGCAGCGGTCCACTGAGACCCTGTCAGTGGTCCACCTGCCGGTGGAGAGGTTTCTGTCCCCTACCTGCCCTCTAAACCAGCCCTGTTCTAGTTGACCACCTCTGTGGTCACTGCTCTTTTGTTATTTGAGGAGCAGCTGATTTCAGACGTGTCTCTCTCTATTACCTCAGACGAGAATGATGTCGTTTCATATTTTGTCGGGGAGAGTAAACTTAGAAGCACAGTGGAGATCAAAAAGCCGTCTAGTAATGTGCTCATCATGTCAAATTAAAATTTTGATGGAGATTTAGCCGCCAGTGCAATTTGGTTACATTAGACTACTGAAACTGTAACTGAATACAAATGTAAAAGTGTAGGATATGGTTTGATCTCTGGTTGAGATTGAGGGATTTGAGATCAGGGCTAGATCTCTTCCGTCTTCCGGGCCATGTTTACCTTCAGGGGAGATGGGGGGGGGGGGGTGAATCTTCCCCCCCATCACCTCTTTATCTGATGCACTGTTGATTAGAGTCCAGTCAGCCAGTAGTCCAAGCCAGACCCCGCTTGGCCTCGAGGGACTGGGTTACAGGCTCACTTTTCACGCTATCCACATTCCGCCCTTTCAATCCCCCTCCCCCAATTCACCAGGTGACCCATCTTTGTGACCCATCTTTATGACCCGAGAGGAGGGAGTCATGTTTCCCTCTCTCTCCCTCTCTTTTTAATCTTTCTCTCTCCCTCTCTCTTGCTCCTTCTCTCACCCCTCTATCGCTGATCTTCTTACTGAGCTAATTGTTCCCAAGGAGATAGAGATTACTGTCCCCATTTTGGACTGCAGCCAGATCACGGTCTACTCCGTGAGTTGTTACTGTTGTTCCTTTTATCATTGACGAGACTTGACGTATCAAAAGATTTGTCCTATAAATAAAAAGGGCTCTCGTTCCCAGGCCTCAATCTAGTGATTTACATGTTGTGTATTGAGTTTAACATATAATGGACGGTCTCTTTGTAATTTACTCTTCAAAAGCTTGTTGTGGGGTTTATTTTTCATGGTTTGTCATGAGACACTAACCCCCCCCCCCACCTCCCGGCCTGGCAGGCACCAGCTGTGCTTTTATATCCCCGCCTGCCTGGTGTTATTGGCCTCCTACGTATATAGGGGGTGATCTTAACTCTCTCTAGATAGGAGGGCTGTTTGGCTGCTGTGTGTCCACATACGTATTCCGTACCACTTGATCTGAATTGGTCAGTCATGTGATGCATATGAATGGCTCTCCCCAGACTAAAGATAGCTGAAGAATTCCATACCGTCGTTGGACTTTACCTTCTATGTCCCTCGGCCCGGCATTACAAATAAAACAAACGCTGCTCCAGCAGCAGCATAGCAGGCCCTGACAATACCAGGCTCAACATATGAACATGTAAACCAAATGGCCTGGGTCCCTGGGTAAACTAAACATCCAGCAGGAGCAGTCAGTGCTGCTAGTGGACTGTAGTGGGTTTGAGGCAGAACAAAACAGTGGTGGGAAGCTGCAGGCCCTTGTTTGGTCTAATCTTGGGTATTGCTGGTGGTGGGTTGGGAAGGGGGGGCTCCAAAGGGGTTTGGGGGGAGGGGGGATCTTCTGAAAGGACTCAGACACTGACATGAGGCAGAGGCCATTTGTGTTTTGGCTGACACCTTTTTTATAGCAGTAATCCAGGCTTTATCCAGCTGGCTATCCCATCCACCTCATCCGCTCCTTCCCTCTCTCAGAGCATGTGGGGGGGGGTGGGTCCACAGAAAGCGATACATCCTTTAGATAATGATGGGCTTATAAATGTGCTCCTGCCTGTCCTTGTCTCTCATCTCTCTCCATCCTCTTTTTCCTTCCTCTTTTCCTCCTCCCTCACTTCCGAAGAGGTGGAGCAGGATGGTAGTGAAACCCCACACCTCGTGGCAACACATTGTGTGGGAAATGCATTTCCTGTCTCTTCTCCCCAGCCCCTGTCAGCTGGAGTGCCAGTAATGTGTAACCATCTATATATCATTTATTTATTATAGAACTCTTTAATGCAGACAGCTGTTTTACAAAAGAATTGGTCAGGGATCATCATGTAATGACCTTGTTTTTTATCACATGGAGATGGAACGCATCCTTGGAACTGTAGGGAGCAGTGTGGATGGTGCAGGGGGTTAACCCTATCATGTGACAAGGGGATGCTTCAACACCAGTCTCATTGGTGTTTTTTTTTTCAATCCTGGAACTGTGACTCACTGATTTGACTGGTTCAGACTGCAGTAGGCTGGTCTCACTCTCTTTCGGTCTTGTTCTCTATCCAGCACAGTGTCTTCTAAGCTGGACTGTGTTCACTACTGAAAATAATACTTAAATTACTGTACTGTAAATCCCTCCCAGTGGGGTGCCTCCTGGGGGCCTTTCTCTGTTGGGCTCTGGCCCTGTCTGAACACTGGAAGTACCGCGAATGGAGGAAGGAGTTAGGGAGTGGCTCAGGGGGCCTTCACCACCACAGCACTTCCCACCACCGTGACCCCTGACCTCCACAGCCATTAATCACTTGCCTCCTGATGGCCCTGTCCCAGGGGGAAAATCAGTCCAGGGCAAAGGACGATGGGAGGTGAAGCCTGTAGCCAATTACAAATTGTTTCGGTGCTGCTGTGGACAAATCCCTGCTGCCCTTTGAGGGAAAGCAGCCAATAGTGGCCTACATTAACGCTAGCATGAGCTAATGCTTCAGCTGTTCAATATGTGCCCTGCTATCATGGCTACTCTGCTCTGCTACTCATTTCTACATCGACTGACTCAGGGGTTGGGTTTCCCAGATTAAAACATGAGGTGTTTAAAGGGATTGTGCCCACAGGCCTAAAAGAGCTAGGACAGATGTTTCTCACCAAAGACTTCTCACTAATGTTTCTCTATCTCCCCCAGTCCAGCTAAAGGGGCTTTGGTTAATTACATCATTTAATCATTTTCATTAATGGGTTGTTGCAGTTTGCTCACATTTCAGCAGATCCTGTTGAAACGTGTTCATTTGATTCTGTAGCGTTAGGTTTATTGTAGTGTTTGTATTTTGTTTACGCAGGTAGAATATCTACTTCAGAGTAAAAATCTATTGTCTAAATTTAAAATACTGAGTCGCTTCTATACATCGCTTCCTGATGGTCCTATTCCTGACATTGATATTAGTCTCCTGGAATGGAATAGAGGCATTGGTGTGAATTAAAGCCTAAATGCCGGGTTGTCAGTGCAGGTCAGGTCTATTGTGCTTATCTGTTCTGGCCTCATTGTCCAGGGGGGCATACGGCTGGCTGTGTATGAAAACGGCTTCCTGCTGACCTGCACTTTAATTCAGACATCAATAACCCCTGGCCAACCTTTGACCCCTGCAGTTGTACTAATTGTTTGATGCAGTATTGATGTCCTTACAGCGCTGCATTAAATAACTGTGGCCTGACCAGGGCTCAGGCAGGCCTTTTTACACCACATTCCTGCTGCTTTTGATAGGCTGTATGTTCTGGAAGCGCAGGGCTACTGGCTCCTGATCTATCTCCCCTCTACCCGGCCTCTCTCTCGCCCTCTCTCTGTCTCTCTCTCTCTGTTCTCTCTTTGTGCTGGGCTGTGTGGTGGCTGGTGGTAGTGACACTTTGCTCTCTGTGCTAATCAAACATCCTGCCTGATGTCATCTCATCCACCACACAGAGAGACAGGACTCCGGACACATTACTGGGCTGTTGGCACTTCCTTAATCTTACAGGAAACTGATGTTATGTCATAGTGGCCATGTACAATCTATAGTTCATTTTATGTTATGTGTATATTGTACCCTAGTTTTGTGAAATGTCTTTCTCCTTTCAGATTTGTTTTATTTATTACTACTACTATGACGACGACTACTAATACGACGACTACTACTACTACTACTACTACTACTACTACTACTAGTGTACTATAGATGAGAAAGTGGCTATTTTGGCAAAAGTACCTTCTGTTTCAGAGTCTGTTCATTGTCTCTAGAGATCAGAGACCATTTCTGTTACCATTAACTGTTCAAAGCATGTTACAGTGCTATGAACATATTGAGTAAAAAAAAAACATTTTTTTTTAGGTTGTTAAAACGTGCAACAAGCCTCCTCACTCACACCATTCCAGCTCCTTCAGCAATGTAACTTCAACAGGATATTTGGGTCCATATTGATGCGTGTGGTTCTGCCTTCAGGGACTCCAGTGAACCGCATCCCCATCATGGCCAAGCAGGTTCTGGACCTGTACATGCTTTACAAGCTGGTGACAGAGAAGGGTGGCCTGGTGGAGGTCATCAACAAGAAGATCTGGAGAGAGATCACCAAGGGCCTCAGCCTGCCCACCTCCATCACCTCTGCTGCCTTCACCCTCCGCACACAGTAAGTGTCTCTCTCTCACTCTCTCTCTCTCTCTACCCCATTCTGCTTAATCCTGTGTCCCTATGATGTGTGTCTCTTTCTGTGATGTCTGTGTCTGTCTGCATGTGTCCATTCATCCTGACCCTAGGTGTGTGTGTGTGTGTGTGTGTGTGTGTGTGTGTGTGTGTGTGTGTGTGTGTGTGTGTGTGTGTGTGTGTGTGTGTGTGTGTGTGTGTACATCCCTCTCTTTTAACTACTCACCTTCTCCCTCGCCACATTTCATCCTCCAGCCATTACATCACACGTGTGAGGAGCCCATTGATCCAGTAGATTTTGTGATGTGATTTGGATCAGAGTTCACAACAATTGAGGTGGGCTTTCACTGAGGGGCGAGCGCTCTGCGTTCTGTAAGCCCTTGTGTAGGGCTTTAGCTCTCTACACTGCTGCCTGTATACCAGAGAGCCTTAATGAACCTTTTATGTATTTTTAATGCTAGCCTACTCAGCCTGCCTGTTCTCTCCAGCAGCAACGGTCCACTGGTCTTATCTAATGGATAGTGCTCTTCACTCCGTATTGATCCTCAGTGTTCTCTCCCTCTCTATTATGCACTTCGCTTTTATACATTTTTATGGGGTGGAAAAATAGCAATGCTGCTGATGCTATTGCACGCTCATGGGCTGTTACATACCATGGTCTCTGTTAGGTAGCACTTTGACCTCTCTGCCACTGCATCTACACTACATGAACAAAAGTATGTGGACACCTGCTCGTCGAACATCTCATTCCAAAGTCATGAGCATTAATATGGAGTTGGTCCCCCCCCACCACTCTTCTGGGAAGGCTTTCCAGTAGATGTTGGAACATTGCTGCGGGGACTTGCTTCCATTCAGCCACGAGCATTAGTGAGTTCGGGCACTGATGTCGGATGATTAGGCCTGGCTTGCAGTCGGCGTTCGAATTCATCCCAGAGGTATTCGATGGAGTTGAGGTCAGGGCTCTGTGCAGGCCAGTCAAGATCTTCCACACTGATCTCGACAAACCATTTATGTTTTGTGCACAGGGGCATTGTCATGCTGGAACAGGAAAGGGCCTTCCCCATCTGTTGCCACAAAGTTGAAAGCACAGAATCGTCTAGAATGTTATTGTATGCTGTAGCATTAAGATTTCAGACTGCCAGATGGTGAAGCGTGATTCATCACTCCAGAGAACACGTTTCTAGTGCTCAAGAGTCCATTGGCGGCGAGCTTTACACCCCTCCAGCCGAGGCTTTGCTTTGCTCATGGTGATCTTAGGCTTGTGTGCGGCTGCTTGGCTATGGAAATCGGTTTAATGAAGCTCCCAACGTTCTTGTGCTGAAGTTGCTTCCAAAGGCATTTTGGAACTTGGCAGTGAGTGTTGCAACCCCACTACGCCCTACAGCACTTAGCGGACCCTTTCTGTGAGCTTGTGCGGCCTACCACTTCGCGGCTGAGCCGTTGTTGCTCCTAGACGTTTCCACTTCACAATAACAGCACTTTCAGTTGACCGGGGCAGCTCTAGCAGGGCAAAAATTTGACGAACTGACTTGTTGGATAGGTGGCATCCTATGACGGTGCAACGTTGAAAGTCACTGAGCTCTTCAGTAAGGCCATTCTACTGCCAATGTTTGTCTATAGAGATTGCATGGCTGTGTTCTAGATTTTATAGACCTGTCAGCAACGGGTGTCGCTGAAATAGCCAAATCCACTAACTTGAAGGGGTCCCCACATACGTTTGCATATATAATATGTGTGTGTACTCTGATCTGAAGACCCATGGATGCACGCATGACTGTAAGTCGCTTTGGTCTGCTAAATTGCATATCTTATCTTATATCTCAATGTTTGTCTCATTCAGGTACATGAAGTACCTGTATCCCTTTGAGTGTGAGAGGAAAGGTCTAAGTTCGCCAGGCGAGCTTCAGGCGGCCATCGACAGTAACCGCCGGGAGGGCCGTCGCCCCAGCTACAGCAGCAGCCTCTTCCGCTTCTCCCCCAGCACAGCCCCTCACATCCTCTCCCCTCCCAAGATGCACCTGTCTGCACTGGGGGCCGGGTCCGCTGGGAGCCTCAACGGCCTCCTGGCCTCACCCGTCCACTCTCTCAAAAAAGGTGAGTATTAAAGGATCATCAACTTCTCAATAAAAAACTGGAAATAAAAGATTAAGATTGGAAAATAAATCATTATAAATGTATTAATTCAAATAAATACTGGAATTACGATATAGCCTAAACACACAGTAGGCATCTTGGCAAAAGGAAAAAGACCATGCTCTCTATTGGGTTCAAATAAGATAGAAGTGAGAGTTGTGCTCCGGGTTTGCGCATCGGACTGATCGGAGCGCAACCCTCAACAAATATCCATAGTGCCGTAGCGCTCTCTGTCGCAATGGTTAGGAACTACAGGAGAATTTTCTTAAATTGTCTGGATAGGATTAGACACCACAGCCTACAGACTGTAGAGAGTCAGACATTATGTACAGTACAAGTATTACAAGAAGAAATGCTCTGATTTCTTAATGGCCCTTTACAGAAGTATTTTGTACTTTACATTCATTGGCAGGCCTTGTGTTATGTAATCTCTGTAGCACAGGAGGTTGGTGACCCCTTAATTGGGGAGGACAGGCTCGTGGAAATGGCTGGAGCGCAATAAGTGGAATGGTATCAAATACATCAAACACATGGTTTCCACCACCCGAGTGGCGCAGCAGCCTAAGGCACTGCATTGCAGTCACTACAGACCTGGGTTCGATCCCAGGCTGTGTCACAGCCGGCAGTGACTGGGAGACCCATGAGCCGGCACGCTATTGGCCTCGAGTCGTCCGGGTTAGGGGAGGGTTTGGCCGGCCGGGATGTCCTCGTCCCATCGCGCTCTAGCGACTCCTTGTGGCGGGCCGGGTGCTTCAACACTAACTACGGTTGCCAGTTGTACAGTGTTTCCTCCGACATATTGGTGTGCCTGGCTTCCAGGTCAAGTGTTTCCTCCGACATATTGGTGCGCCTGGCTTCCAGGTCAAGTGTTTCCTCCGACATATTGGTGCGCCTGGCTTCCAGGTCAAGTGTTTCCTCCGACATATTGGTGCGCCTGGCTTCCAGGTCAAGTGTTTCCTCCGACATATTGGTGCGCCTGGCTTCCAGGTCAAGTGTTTCCTCCGACATATTGGTGCGCCTGGCTTCCAGGTCAAGCGAGCAAGGTGTCAAGGAGCAGTGCGGCTTGGCAGGGTTGTGTTTCGGAGGACGCATGGCTCTCGACCTTCGCCTCTCCCGAGTCCGTACGGGAGTTGCAGCGATGGGACCAGACTGTAGCTACCAATTGGATAGAACGATATTGGGGAGAAAAAGGGCTAGAAGTACAAAACATGTGGTTTCCATGTGTTTGATGCCATTCCATTAATTCTAGCCATTATTATGAGCCGTCCTCCCCTCAACAGCCTCCACTGTTCTCCAGTGTGTATTGTACTGTAGATTGTGTGACGGTCAATGTGCTATGCACTCCCTTTGTGATCAAAGCTTCTGAGTGTGACTGAGGGTTTGACCCTGGGCTGTTCACTGTCTCTTAACCATTTACTACTGATTAATAACATGTTTCCCACAGACAGCAGGACACTTTACGGCCAGCCTGGATTACAGCTGTCTGTCCTCATCAATAGGATCTGGCTTGATCACTACCATTACCTGTTTTTCTTATCTGATCTTGCCTTTGATGTTATTGGAATGCTGCTCAGTTACAGAAAATAATGTATAATGGCCCACATAATTGCTGTGTTTTTTTTCTTTCTCTAAAAGAGGTAGTTATTGTTTCAACAGATCTCCCTCCCTTTCTTTGGCCTCATTTTACTACGTTAAATTGTCATTTCATCAAATTTTTTCTTCATATTTTACAATACTGAAATTAATCTTATTTTTGTTTCCATGAAAGTGACATATTCTACCTCTCCTACCCTGCCTCTCTTTAGAAGAGATCACCCCCTCCTTGATGGCAGCGGCTCGTGGTTCCTCCATGTCCCTGGCGCTGGGGCAGCAGCAGCAGGTGGCAGGGCTGGCGCGGGCTGCCACACTGGAGCAGCTGAGGGAGAAGCTGGAGACTGGTGAGGGCCCTGAGAGGAAGATGGCACGCCTGGCAGAGGAGCAGCAGCAGCGTCTGATGCAGCAGGCCTTCCAACACAACCTGCTTGCCATGGCCTCCCAGGTTCCCATGAACCTGCGCCTGGGCAACAGCACCACCGCTAGAGGTACGTGCCCAGGCTGACTCCCCCTGGGCACTCTATACAGTTACATATTATAGTCAGTTTGTATCCAACACATGCAGTACATTAGTAATCATTTTCTCAATGAAACGCATACATTTAAGTACACTAGTGATGTACACTGAAGCTCCCTCGATGCCTGACTCTCTGAGCACCATGAAACAACGCACAGCCTACACCAGATTCCCTCCGCTCTCCCGTGAGATAGAGGAGGATGACATTTAGAAGCCATTCTAAAGGCAACGCAGCGGTCACTGCACAACAGAGATAAAGGCTTTCAGCCCACTGCTAGCTGACTCACTGACCTGTGTCTCTTCAGCACAGCCTCTGGCTGTTTGTATATACGTCATAACACATGCTTTGTTTGGTGCCTTAATGTTATCACATGCTGGTTATTCCCCATCTCTCACTCTCTCACTCTCTCACTCTCTCACTCTCTCACTCACTCACTCACTCACTCACTCACTCACTCACTCACTCACTCACTCACTCACTCACTCACTCACTCACTCACTCACTCACTCACTCACTCACTCACTCACTCACACACGCAGTAGAGGTTCAGCCTGTATGGGTGTTGAATGTGTGTGTGAGAGTACAACAATCAACGCATTATGACTGCTACACAAGAAAAGCTTTGAGAGGCGAAGTGCAGAATGTTTTCCTGGGTTTTCCTGGGGTCACTGTGACATGATTGTGTTTCTCTCTCCTCAGTGGGTTATGCAGATGTATGCTGCAAGACACCCACAAGGAAATGTTCGTGACACCCAATTCTCACACACTGCATGCTATTGTACAGTACCGGATTCTGCTTTCTGCCCACAGTGGTTTACACTTCCTCTTTCTCTTTCTTTCCAGATGAGAAGCAGCAGGACATGGCTCTGAGCATCTCCACCAATGGATCTGCTAGCATCAGTGTGTCTGTGGAGGTCAACGGCACACTCTATTCAGGTGTGTGTGCGCGTGCGTGTAAGAAATAAACTGATTTGGTTGTGTTGTTTATCTTGCAGTAATATTCTGTTTGTCCTTCTGTCCTGTAGGAACCCTGTTTGCGCAGAAGTCAGGCGCACCAGGGACTAGCGTGTCCACTGCGGCAACAGTGCCCCCTGCTGGACCCAGCACTGGGTTTGGGTTCGCCACCTCTGCCCACAGTCCCAGCTCCTCCTCTTCTTCCAAGGGGCCTTGCTCAGCCGAGCCCTCCACCAGTGGCTCCCCTTAGCTCAGGCCGCCCTACCACCCACTCTCCAGGCTTTTCCTCAACACCGAGGCCTAGCATGAATACAGTACATTGATAAATCGATAAGAAAAAAAGAAACTGGTGCACAACAAATACCTCATCGCTCCTGTCAACCTTGGCTACCCATTTATGAATACACAATTCACACACCCAATTACATCTCAAGAGAACATGAACACACACACACACCTATGCATTTTACACACATGTACACATACACACATGCATTTCAGACACCCAGCACAGACACCCTTATCCCAAACACATGCTAAACACAATCAAAGAGCTCAGCCAAAACCCACTGACAGGTGTTCACAACTGAACTTGAAGAGTTTTATTTTGTTTGTTTGTTGGCTTTTTGTTTTTTCGAATTAATATTATTATTATTAATACTATTTTTTTAGTTATCTTTTTACATACCTCAAATCAAGTAACCTGCAGTGGTATCTTTACCTCAGGAGCTGTAGTATACTTCACCTGAATTAACTTTATTTTTGTATCCTTTTTGATCTTGTTGAAATCAGGGGAATTTCTGGGAATTTCACAACGGAACCTCACTCACCTCAGCACACCTCCCACGCATTCATACAGTAATCCTATCACAACGCTCGAGTTGCCATGACGACGGGCCGTAGCCTTTTTACTTCTGAGTGCACTACTTTATTGATCCTACAGATCGCCATGTAATACCTCATATACAGTAGTCACTCCCACAATCAATACCAGGGAGTCACCCCCTCATTCAGCCTATTTGGAATGATGTACTTAATCTTCAATCTAACTCAAGAAACTGATGGGCAATGTGTCTAAAGGGCTTTGAGGATCAGAATTAGCTTTAGATATTTTTTTCACACACGGTATGAGGTTATAAGAACTGACTGATCCGCCAATCTATTTAGGACTAGCAAGCCCCAAGCTCACCACCCCTCATCTATCTAATAATCAGAAAGGTAGTGAAGGTGTTCTAGTCCCTGCTCTGGGATCAGTGTGTGTCCCTAGTTCAATTCAACAGAGAGGAGAGACAAATCATCCATCAATGGTTTTCCTCCAACACTGGCAGACCAGACCTGAAGTGTTTTAACCACATACCTTTTCAAACCTCATATTCACCTCTCCGTGTGGGAGAGGGCCCTTTCTCAGGAAGCATAGTGAAGTCTCTTATTATGGACTCGCTTTGTCATTTAAAAAAGGATTCCACCGAAAGAATGCGCAAGTCTAACAGACTGTCTTCAAAGAATACCTCAGACTCTCTAGAAGGAGACGTACACTACATACCTCATAGCTGCAAAGCCAGCGTGACTTGACCTGGTGGTTCGAGTCCCTGTGACGAGCAACGGTCCACAGGAGTGGACTCCTCCGGAATGCTGGACTACATACGTAGACTTGACTACTGGGTTTTCTTGGGGACACATTATTATACCAAGCTGAACAGGGATGGGCTTGCTCTCCCCCGGTTTTCTCTGTATTTGTTTGGTTTACTTCATACTGCGTTTTATGAGATGAAATCTATTTAAGAGTATTGCTCTGCATGTGTACAATCAGGTGGCCAGTATTTTACACCGTAATCATCTACATGTGTGGTAGCCTCTGGCCGTTGCACAGCTGAATACCAAAGACTAGCCCTGTCCCCTGCCCAGGCTGTTATGGGCTAGCTGCTGTGGGTTAGCTGAATAGGCTAGCTGAACCACTAGGTAGGATACAGTGGAGTAAAGAATGGGTTCCATGTTAGCCCATCTTCTATAGTCCCTGCTGTTAAAGTTGTCAGCTCTGGTCATGTTGCTTTATTAGCTTCTTAATCAGACCTTTGCCTACCTGTGATTGAGTCTTGGGCCCGGTATGGTTCTGCCTGGCATGGCACCCATCGCCTGACATACCAGGGATATACCTCAGTGAGTTATGCTGCAGTGAACAGTGCATGACACACAAGGCCCTTTGGCATGACCTCTACATTGAATAAGACAGAAAGGGTAGCTGTTTTGACAGCTGGTTTCTCTGTCTAAATTCAAAGTCCAGGCCTCCCAAATTTCTCAGACACATCCACAGTTACAGTATTTCCATTCTCAAACTGTTCAAGTAATTACTCTGCATTTTTAATAGAACATGATTTGAATGAAATGAATTTCTACCATTATCTGTGAGGCATTTAACTGTTTCTAAACCTTTCACCCCTGATCTCCTGTAATCTCTGAGGTGGGCAGCCTTGTTGCTTTTAGTAAGCTGTGTTTTAGCTGTTATTTGTTGGCTTTTGTGGACTTTTTGCAGTGCAGACCACAGGCCAGGATTACAGGACCACCACAACATATATACAATGACTAAAGAGACACCTGCAATCCCTCGTGATGAAATATTATGTCCACATTTAATAAAGGTGAAAGATGTAGTTGCTGCCTTAAAATCATCTGTGAGAGAACAGTGAACCTTTCAGGAGCTCTCTGCTAGGAATGACTGTTTTATCTTCAAGCTTAATCCTTTGAAGAGTAAACTATTTCCATTATCTTTATGAATTCAATCAGACATTAAGGCATTCATCAATCATGTTATTGGTTTCAAAACCAAGGTATGCTATTTATTTGTGTCGATTTTTTTTCTTCTGATGGACCGAGTTAGCTGGATCACTTAGGTGGTGTCACAAAACCCCTTTTTCGTTTCTCTCGTTGTTTTAGGAACGGACATTTCTGTTTTTTCCAATCAGTCTAGTCAATGACTGTCTGCCAGTGTATCCTTACAGCCTTTGCATGAGAGAGGGAGCGTGTGTATGAGTGTGAGAGCAAGTTCAGAATATGCTGGAGGAGGGTGTGTAACAACCATGTAATGCCATGTAGGAGACTGCAGGTGGTGCTGTCCTCTAAGACCTCACCATGACAAGGGTGGGCAACAAGTTAGAACCACATTTACTGGGAATTCAGTTTACAGCTCGGGCTTATGTGGGTTACAATTGTTGGTGTGTGTGTGTGTGTGTGTGTGTGTGTGTGAGAGAGAGAGAGCTCTTGAAGACCCCCTACCTCAGGGCATTGGGCTGCAGTCATTGTTGCATTTGATATTGAAGTTATGCAATTGGCATGTATACTGAGGGACACATCCAAATGCAAATCTTGGATGACCCAAAAGCTATCTACTGACTTGCTAAATGCTATTTTAGACTGGTTCGGTTTTTGTCGCTTTTTGATTTTTGTCGTCAGTTACAGGCAAGGTCACATCACTCAAGAAACTGTGAAGTTGAAAGTCTGCAGAACCTTGTCCCTGGATGGTTTGGATTTTATTAGATTTTTAATTATTTAAATCTAACCTGATCTGTGTAATACAAGTGCATATGCAAGTGGTTATTGAATACCTCATTAATCAATTCTGTTGTTTTTGGCTTGTACAATGCTCCGTATATAAATCTGTGAGGTTTGTGCATATTTTTGTACTGTTATTATTATTATTATTATTATTATGGACATGATAATGATATTATAGTTTTCTCTTTTGATTAAAACAAAATTGGGACAACGTAAATGCTTGTAAAACTGGTTTGTGCTGATTGTATTTAAAAGAGGAGCACTTTTCCAAAGTGATTTTGTCATTCAGTTTTGTTCACATTAGTAATATAAAGATATGGTTCTCAGGGCTTTAAACGTGTATGTCATGATAAAGTTTTACTTTATATCTTATCTGTGTGTGTGGTTTTTGTGAAGAGTGGCTTGAATTTCCTTCCACTTGCCAGTTGGTCAGCGCATGCTCGCAGTACACGTCCTGGTAATCCGTCTGGCCTTGTGAATGTTGATCTGTTTAAAGGTCTTACTCACATCGGCTGCGGAGAGTGTGATCACACAGTCTTCTGGAACAGCTGGTACTCTCATGCATGTTTCAGTGTTATTTTCTTCGAAGCGAGCATAGAAGTAGTTTAGCTCGTCTGGTAGGCTCGTGTCACTCAGCAGCTCTCGGCTGTGCTTCCCTTTGTAGTCTGTAATGGTTTGTAAGTCCTGCCACATTCGACGAGCGTCAGAGTAGGTCTTAGATTCAATCTTAGTCCTGTATTGACGCTTTGCCTGTTTGATGGTTCGTCGGAGGGCATAGCGGGATTTCTTATAAGCTTCCGGGTTAGAGACCCGCTCCTTGAAAGAGGCAGCTCTAGCCTTTAGCTCAATGCGGATGTTGCCTGTAATCCATGTCTTCTGGTTGGGGTATGTATGTACTGTGCTATTGGCTGTGTGAGAGATGGTAAAATTCCTAAGAAATCTCCACGTGTCATTACGAAAAGAAACTGGAAGCGGTTTGATATTCAAGGTTTTTTACATGTATCTAGCATTGAATGGAATGAATCCCTGATGTTGAACTAGCCTTTTCTTACTTCCACAACGCATTCCAGGATGTATGCAATAGGCATGCCCCTTTAAAAAAAATGCAGGATTAATGGCAGAGAGAACCCTTGGTTTACTAAGGAATTTGCAAAAATCATAAGGGAACGAAATGCTATGTGGGCTAAAGCAAGAGGGACTGGTTTGGCAGATGATTGGATGGCTTTTAAACGTCTTTGAAATATGGGTGTGGCTATGATCCGTAAATTGAAAGCAGACCACTACCTGAAATCTACTTCACATAATTTAATCCATCCAAATTCTGGCAAGTAGTGAAAGGTTTGGAGTGCAAAAAAGATACACAGCTTTCCAAACAATTCTTGGTAGACACACAGATTGTAACTGAGAGAACCTCCATTCTGAAAGCCTTGAATCAGCAGTTTTTAGATGCAGGCAGTTTATTTGAAAAGGTCAAAGGTATAATTGAGCCCCCTATGAATTTACCTGACACCCCTGTGCACTCCTTCACCTGGTTCTCCTTTTCATCCTTCTCTTTCAGAAGTGTGTCAAGCCCTGAAAGAAATTGATGGAAAAAAATCCCTTGGCCCTGATGAACTAGACCCCCGCTTCCTGCACCTAGCTGCAGACATCATTGCTCCCCCCTTAACATGTATTTTTAACCTCACGCTTGATGTTAAGGAAATCCCCAAGTTATGGAAATTTGCTTTTGTACTGCCTCCTGAAAGGTGGAGATCCTTCGCTACTGGACAACTATCGACTCATCAAAATTGTCTGTACTGTCTAAGGTACTGGAGTCCTTAGTTAGTAGGCAGCTAAAGGCCTACTTCCAAGAAAACAACATCTTAAATGGAATGCAATCAGGTTTTAGGTCTGGACACAGCACTGTTTCAGCAACATTGAAGGTTTTAAATTACATCCACTGTGCTCTTGATAAGAAGTTACATTGTGTGTCTGTCTTTATTGATTTGTCGAAGGCTTTTGATACCGTGGATCATGCTGTGTTAGTGCAAAGGTTAAAATGTTGTGGAGTTACTGGTCATGCTCTAGATTGGTTTATAAATTACCTATCAAATCGTACACAATGTGTAATGGCGGATGGTTGTAAATCTGAGTCTATAGACGTGTGTTCAGGTGTTCCGCAAGGTTCTATTTTGGGCCCACTGTTGTTCATTTTGTATATCAACAACATTAGGGATCTTATTGAAACAGCAGATGTTCATTTTTATGCAAATGGTACTCTTCTTTATTCAAGTGGCAGTAGTTTATCTTTAGCTTTTGAAAATGCCCAAAGAGCATTTAACATCATACCACATAATCTGTATGATTTAAAGCTGGTTCTAAATTCGTGTAAAACAAAATGCATGGTATTTTCAAATGTCAGGCATGTTACTAATCATGTCATTGCTACATTGGCTGGACATACTAGAGTAAGTTAAAGTGTACAAATATTTGGGTGTATGGTTTGATGATAAACTGAGCTTCCCTATGCATGTAGAGAACTTGATAAGGAAGCTCAAGTTGAGAATAGGTTTTTATTACCGGCATAAGGCTTGTTCTTCTTTTGAGGCCAGGAAGGAGCTGGTACGATGTACATTACTGACGGTTTTAGATTTTAGTGATGTTATATATATATATATATATATGCAGGCCTCAACCACTACCCTGAGAGCACTTGATTCAGTGTATCATGCAGCCCTCAGGTTCATTACAGATCAATAACATCTAGCACATCATTGTGATCTCTACAGAGCTGTTGGCTGGTCGTCATTGACCTTGCGTGGGCTTAAACACTGGTATACACTGATTTATAAGGCCATATTGCGTAAAATGCCATTTTATCTCTGTTCTTTTTTTAGTCAGGTTGGTAAATAAATATCAATTACGGTCCCATTATCATTTGCCTTTTAACAGTACCAAAAAGTAGAACAGGTCATGGTAGAAATAGTTTTAGTTACTTAGCTCCGTGGTCCTGGAATTCTCTCCTGAACATTTTAAAATTTGATGATCTAGTTTCATTGGTGGAGTTTAAACACTTGATCGATGTATATATCATAGAAGAGTGTAATTGTCTTTAGGACAGCTGTTTTTAGTAAATTCTTTCGTGTTTTTTACCTAAAATGTTTTTGTTGTACTGTATGTGTGTTTATGGTTTTGTTTAATGCTGTGTTAGTGTATGTAAGTTGTTTTGTCTGAAACATTGTTCCCCCTGCTGCTATTGGACCAGGTCTCTCTTGGAAAAGAGATGTTATCTCAATGAGAAAAACCAATATAAATAAAGGTTTAAACATTTTTTTTTTTAAATGTACGGTCACTGTGTGGACGACATCATCGATGCACTTATTGATGAAGCCAATGACTGATGTGGTGTACTCCAATGCCGTTGGAGGAATCCCGGAACATATTCCAGTCTGTCCTAGCAAAACAGTCCTGTAGCTTAGCATCTGCTTCATCTGACTACTTTTTTATTGATCTAGTCACTGGTGCTTCCTGCTTACATTTTTCAGGAGGATATAATTATTGTCAGATTTGCCAAATGGAGGGCGAGGGAAAGCTCTGTATGCAGATACTCTACCTTAGGCGAGCAATAGCTCGAGACTTCCTTAGATATCGTGCACCAGCTGTTATTTACAAAAATACATAGTCCGCCGCCCCTTGTTTTACCAGATGCTGCTGTTCTATCCTGCCTGTGCTGCGTATAACCAGCCGGCTGTATGTTGATAGTGTCATTGTTCAGCCACGACTCTGTGAAGCATAAGATATTACAGTTTTGAATGTCCCTTTGGTAGTTTAATCTTCCGTGTAGGTCATCTATTTTATTCTCCAAAGATTGCAAGTTTGCTAGCAGAATGGAAGGACTTGGGGGTTTATTCGATCGCCTACAAATTCTCAGAAGGCAGCCCGCCCTCAGGCCCCTTTTTCCCCGCCTCCTCTTCACGTAAATCATGGGGATCTGGGCCTGTTCCCGAGAAAGCCATTTAACACGATTTTCATTGGCACATGGAAATTACAGGACTTGGAGCCATGTCTCAGCAGCTGCACCATAGAGATTAGAGTGGGAACGTGGCTCAGGTGCAGTAATGAGGCATGAAAATAGTTGATAACATTTCGTCACAGTTTTTAAAAAGTTCATGATTACAAACCGCTTCCCCCGCTTCCTCTTCATATTGACAGCTTTCACACGGTCTTTATGGGAAGTTGAGGCCTATTTTGCTACAGTGGCCTAAGCCTCCTGTTACTCAAGCATGGATTAGGCATGCTAATAAGGGGCTCTCACAATGAGAGGTGTCAGATTTTTTGTATCGTGGATAACCCTAAAACATTTTGTGGTATTTTTTCACAATGTAGGTTTTGGAAATGATTCAGCATGCAAAAGCCCCCCACCTCCAGAAGAGCTGACTTTCCATTGTGTGGGGTTCCTGTTAGCTACCTACACCTCCCGACCACTCACTTTTCACTCATTGACTCATGTTCACACTTACTCAAACTCCACACAAACCTTTCCATCTGATACACTACAGGTCGAAGCATTAGGGCCCAATTCTGACCCGAGTTAAAACACTTTTCTCTGAGTATTCTGTTAAGCATGATAATAGCATGCTATTCATCCACTATTTGTTTGGAGTGGAGACCGAATAAATGAAGGTGTGATCTCGACTTAATTTCCTAATTTTACCACCTTTACTTGTGAGGAAACCATAAATAAAGTCTAGTGAACCTACCGGTTCCAGGAGTATAAAGCATTACATTTTTTCCCGATAGAATTAACACTGTTCTCCATGCACTGTAATTTACAACATGATAAGAGCTATTAATAAGAGAGAGGTAAATAAGAAATCCATTTGGATAAGGGAATTGTAAATATAAATTACATTTAAAAATATATATTTTACCTTAGAGACAAACGTGAAACCAGTCATATGGCAGCAAACTGGTCCACACAGTATAAGGTTTCCCACAGTGAAGTTGACGAAATGCTGTGCCGTTATGCAGAATTTAAATTGTAGTCTTTTAACTTGCAGGGATGGGCGCTCTTGAATGTCTTAATTCTAGGCAACCTTGACTTTCTCTGCTTCCTGTTAAATAAAAAATAGTATTTCTATGGTATAGCCTACATTATCATGGGGGGCTCTGAGGTACTGGAACACATAGAGAAAAAAGTGTCAAACACAACGTAGCAGCCAACTAGCCTACTATCTATGGAGGTGAAACGGACAGCACTCTCCAAGGTGCTAATTAATTCAAAGCATTTTAGAATTCACTGAAGTATGCACACATACTTAAGTGTAGATGTGGGGCTTACACAAGTCTGAATTTCTTATAGCCTAATCAATGTACAGTAACATTTTTAGACGACACTGTAGAACACCAGCCATATGCACACATACTCAGCTGTGGGCCTTTCAAGACCCGAATTTCATAAAAAAATTCAAGACATTGTAGAAGTAAAACAAATATCAAAATATCGTAATATAACTTTAAATAAATTTAGGCAACAGCAGAACACACATTTCAGAATATATATGTGATAATATGAAGCTCATATTCAGATTACAAACTTGTTCTGTGAAGGTAAAGGGAATTTCTTTTCCTCCCTTTATTTTCAAAACATCCCACAATGACTCTCCCCACGTCAAGTCCATTTAACTCAGTTAACTTCTTGCTCATAGCCATGAGCAGGCATGTGGCTGTGATGTTTAGCCTCCTCTTGCAGTAGTGTCTATTTGTTATTAGATTTTTGAGTGTTAACCTGGGTGTCCTCTACAAGTCTTGCTGCCACCAAATGCACCTTGGTTCAGGCATTTTTTTTTTTTAACTAGGCAAGTCAGTTAAGAACAAATTCTTATTTTCAATGACAGCCTAGGAACTGCTTTGTTCAGAACGACAGATTTTTACCTTGTCAGCTCAGGGATTCGATCTTGCAACCTTCCGTTAACTAGTCCAACACTCTAACCACTAGACTATCTGCCACCCCACGTTCACAAACCTTTTTTCTGAGAGCTCTTTGTTGTTGTTGTTTTTTTACATCTGATGCATAGGATGTTCATGTACTGTACATTCCACCCACTCTTTTGCTAGTTTTATCCCTCCAGTCATTTCTAGACCGAAGCTCCCTACCTTTTTGCATGTTGTTCAGCCCAACTTTGAATTCTGCTTGAAATGCCAGGGGTTATACGTTTACTTGTTCTTGAACTGCAAATTGCACCTACTCCAAGCATTGCCCTCCCCATAATCTCTATGTACAAATAAGAGAGCAGGTCTGGAATCAGTGTGGCAAGATAGGATGATTACATAGAAGGATCACGGCGCTTTTACATGATGGTCTTTCTGGGGGTGGGAGAAATAACGAGAAGACAACCTGATTTATTAATGCTGAGCGCTTTTATTAGAATGTCTACAGTGCGAAGAGTGAAATAATTAATAAATCATGCCGCGAGAGGTACCGGATCTGGGCAAATAGGTGTCAGAACAAACAAAGGCTGCATTCCAAACACTTAAAAGACACACCCTATCCCCTCAGCCCTCAAATTAAGTGGACACTTCTGATGACGTTTCATGACGTCTGACAGGTATACACTTGCAGGGCAAGGGGCAAGGGAGGAAGGAATGATTTTTAAATGGACCGCCCTTGTCCGGAAATTCGTCACTCGTTCATCCCGCGATGATTGTGTTTTCAGCCACCAGAAGCTTGTGGGTGCTTTATATGCGCTACAGTCAATTATGATTGCATGTCTACTTATATTAACTATATAATTATTAATATCCGCATACTGTATGATAGTTAGCCTGCCTAGCTACTTCAGAAGAGGCAAATATTTTATTTCTACAATTTCTAAAAGCTAACCAAACAAAAACATAATGACTTTTATGAGTCGTGTTTGTGCATTAGTAGCACAATTTCTAACTTATTTACATTCGTTTTTACTTACATTTGTATGTTGACTCCATACTGACGTTGAGGTTTTAAGTTTTGGCAGACTTTTCTTAGCGGATGTACAATCATCGCGAATTGAATCATGGGGCGTTTCAGACCCCGAAGTGAACATAATTGTACACTCGCAAACTCCATTAAAAACGAAGGCTGAGGGGCTTATGTTGCAAACTTTCCTTGTTTAGCTAATCATTTGGACCGATGACGAATATGGCCACGGGGATTCCCTCAAGGGCATAAGGCGAGGGTAAGTGGACGAAGGTGTGTCTTTTATGACTTTGAAACATCGCCCGTGTCTTGGGCCACACAGAGATCCAACAAGTAGGCAAGCGGGCGCAATTGATTATGGTCATTGTAGTTAATTATCATATTTTCTGCGCTAAACTATGCAGCATATTGGCCTGTTGGAAACCACAACTCCCTACTACATTGCACAGTTCAAGCTTGATCTGATTTATCTCTACAGAAACTGCACATCGAGCTCACAGGAAAAAAAAATACGAAATTGAATTAAAATAATTGAACTGACATTGGTCAATTAGTTGTTTAAACATTTTTGGTTAATCCTCAGCACTACAGGCAATAGAGGAGGGTATAGCCTACTAATGTACACTATTCTCCTTATTATAATTCTATGTACACTAATCTTCCAACATTACCATGGGTTAAAGGATTGAATGTGACCATTTTCTGAAAGACTAAAATCACTGTTTTATTTATTTTGTGCATAAAGGCTCTCCAAACCAGTTTTTTATTATCCATAATACTTTCCTAACCCTTAATAATCTACAAGATCAGAGTATGTTTAAATCTACCAATTGGTGCTGAAACGGAGACGAATATACATTTTATATATTTTTTTTATTTAACCTTTATTTAATTAGACAGTCAGGTCTTGTCAGATATTACTCATCCTAATCAGACAGGTTTTTTTTACATGGACGATACATTGGAGATAATATAAGACAAGTACTGGAAACAATAGAACACTATGAAATATCGGGGAAACCAGGCCTGGTTTTCATAGCTGATTTTGAAAAGGCTTTTGATAAAGTACGACTGGAGTTTATATATAAATGCTTGGAATATTTACATTTTGGAGAATCTCTTATAAAATGGATTAAAGTTATGTATAGTAACCCTAGGTGTAAAATAGTAAATAATGGCTACATCTCAGAAAGTTTTAAACTGTCAAGAGGAGTAAAACAAGGTTGTCCACTATCAGCATATCTATTTATTATTACCATCGAAATGTTAATTGTTAAAATTAGATCCAACAATAATATTAATGGATTAGAAATCCAGGGTTTAAAAACAAAGGTGTCATTGTACGCTGATGATTCATGTTTTCTTTTAAATCCACAATTAGAATCCCTCCACAGCCTCAGAGGATCTAGATCATTTTTATAACCTCTCTGGAAACCAAATTATGATAAGTGATCCAATATTACGTATTGGATCACAAAAAAATGCAACTTTTACATTACCGTGTAGTTTACCAATAAAATGGTCTGACGGGGATGTGGCCATACTCGGTATACATATCCCAAAAGAAAGAAATACATTTTAATTGAAAGTTAGCAAAAATAGATAAGATCTTGCTACCATGGAAATTAAAATACCTGTCTATTTGTGGGAAAAAAATCACCCTGATGAACTCTTTAGTCATATCTCAGTTTACCTATTTGCTTATGATTTTGCCTACACCTAGCAACCTGCTTTTTAAATGATATAACCAAAAAAGATTCAATTTTATTTGGAATGGAAAGCCAGACAAAATTAAAAGGGCCTATTTATATAATGAATATGAATTCAGAGGGCAGAAATGATTAAATATTAAAGCATTAGACCTCTCACTAAAGGCATCAGTCATACAAAAGTTTGAAAAATATCATTTTTTATACAAGCCATAGAAAGTTGGTTGCAATTTCAGTTTAATCCACCTGAAAAGACAGAACAAATATTGTGGTTAAACTCAAATATACTAATTGATAAAAAAAAATGATAGAAAAAAAGGTATAATCTTTGTAAATTATATCATAAATAGGACTGGTGGAGTTATGTCACACATGCAGCTAACACAGACATATGGAAATGTTTGTTCTACCCAAAATTACAATCAACTAATTGCAGCATTACCACAAAAATGGAAGAGGCAAGTGGAAGGGGGAAAAAGTAAGGAACTTGTCTGTCGGCCCTGCATTAAAGACCAAAATTGGTTAAAGAAAATAGTGATGAATAAAAATATATCCCAGTTTAATTTAGGGACCAAAAAATTGACAGCTGTGCCATATAAATTGTAAAATAGTTGGGAAGAGATTTTCAATGTTCCGATTCCATGGTATATGGTTTATGAATTGACACACAAAACAACGCTGGATTCAAAACTTTGAATTTCTTTATTTAAATTATAATACAAAATTATTTAAACCAATAGAATGTTATATATATGGGGGATACAATCTTCCCAGCTCTGCAGATTTTGCTGCGAGGAGGCAGAGTCATTAGATCATTTATTTGGTACTGTCCATATGTAGCTTGTTTTTGGTCACAGGTCCAGGAATGGCTGAAGAATTGCAACATTTACCTGGAACTAACGCTGCAGATAGCAATACTCGGTGATTTGAAAAGTCATAGTCAATTGATCAATAATATAATAATTATTTTAGCAAAAATGTTTATCTTTAATTTACAATCTGTAGAAACTATGAGAATAGAAAGGTTCAGTGCATTTGTGAAGCCCAGCACAGTTGAAATATATATGGCAAATAGAAATCCAATATGGATGGTGCTAAGAGATAGATGGGAGGGGTTGAATGGAGCCGAAGGGTGGGACTAATAACAACAAGATAACAAATGTAAAACATACAGGGTCTATAAAATGTATATAGGTTCATAACTTTTGTGAAATAGCACAGTTACAAATATATGGCAAATAGAAATCAAACTGGATGGACATCGGAAATAGAGGAAGGCCAGGACTAAAAACAAATAAAATATAACTATTGTAAAATAGATTGTGTCTGTAAAATGTGTATAGTATGTATAAGCTGGAAGTAGAAGCCTAAGTGTTATTGTTTATTAGTTTACTCCAATTGGGGGAGGGGTGGTAGGGTTTGCTTGGAATAATAGAGGAAGGTATATTAAAAAAAAGTGCCTATGTGTATATGTATGTATGTATGTATGTATATCAAATCAAATTGTATTAGTCACATGCTCCGAATACAACAGTGTGCCTCAGGAGCCTTACGAGCCCCTGCACAATGCGTTACTTACGAGCCCCTAAGCAACAATGCAGTTTTATTTAAAAATACGGAAAAGAATAAGAAATACAAGTAACAAGTAATTCATGTTTATATGTATGAATGTTTATATACAGTCGTGGCCAAAGGTTTTGAGAATGACACAAATATTAATTTTCACAAAGTTTGCTGCTTCAGTGTCAATAGATATTTTTGTCAGATGTTACAATGGAATGCTGAAGTATAATTACAAGCATTTCATAAGTGTCAAAGGCTTTTATTGACAATTACATGAAGTTGATGCAAAGTGTCTATTTGCAGTGTTGACCCTTCTTTTTCAAGACCTCTGCAATCCGCCCTGGCATGCTGTCAATTAACTTCTGGGCGACATCCTGACTGATGGCAGCCCATTCTTGCATAATCAATGCTTGGAGTTTGTCAGAATTTGTGGGTTTTTATTTGTCCACCCGCCTCTTGAGGATTTACCACAAGTTCTCAATGAGATTAAGGTCTGGGGAGTTTCCTGGCCATGGACCTAAAATATTGATGTTTTGTTCCCCGATCCACTTAGTTATCACTTTTTCCTTATGGCAAGCCATCATCATGGTCATCATGGCATGGTCATCATGCTGGAAAAGGCATTGTTTGTCACCAAACTGTTCCTGGATGGTTGGGAGAAGTTGCTCTCGGAGGATGTGTTGGTACCATTCTTTATTCATTGCTGTGTTCTTAGGCAAAATTGTGAGTGAGCGCACTCCCTTGGCTGAGAAGAAACCCCACAAATGAATGGTCTCAGGATGCTTTACTGTTGGCATGACACAGGCCTGATGGTAGCGCTCACCTTGTCTTCTCCGGACAAGCTTTTTTCCGGATGCACCAAACAATAGGAAAGGAGATTCATCAGAGAAAATGACTTTACCCCAGTCCTCAGCAGTCCAATCATTGTACCTTTTGCAGAAAATCAGTCTGTCCCTGATGTTTTTCCTGGAGAGAAGTGGCTTCTTTGCTGCCCTTCTTGACACGAGGCCATCCTCCAAAAGTCTTCACCTCACTGTGCGTGCAGATGCACTCACACCTGCCTGCTGCCATTCCTGAGCAAGCTTTGTACTGGTGGTGGCCCGATCCCACAGCTGAATCAACTTTAGAAGACGGTCCTGGCGCTTGATGGACTTTCTTGGGCGCCCTGAAGCCTTCTTCACAACAATTGAACCGCTCTCCTTGAAGTTCTTGATGATCCGACAAATGGTTGATTTAGGTGCAATCTTACTGGCAGCAATATCCTTGCCTGTGAAGCCCTTTTTGTGCAAAGCAATGATGATGGCACGTGTTTCCTTCCAGGTAACCATGGTTGACAGAGGAAGAACAATGATTCCAAGCACCACCCTCCATTTGAAGCTTCCAGTCTGTTATTCAAACTCAATCAGCATGACGGAGTGATCTCCAGCCTTGTCCTCGTCAACACTCACACCTGTGTTAACGAGAGAATCTCTGACATGATGTCAGCTGGTCCTTTTAAGGCAGGGCTGAAATGCAGTGGAAATGTTTTTTGGGGATTCAGTTCATTTGCAATTAATCACTCTTCATAACATTCTGGAGTATATGCAAATTGCCATCATACAAACTGAGGCAGCAGACTTTGTGAAAAGTAATATTTGTGTCATTCTCAAAACTTTTGGCCACAACTGTGTGTGTGTGTGTGTGTGTGTATATATATATATACTGCTCAAAAAAATAAAGGGAACACTTAAACAACACATCCTAGATCTGAATGAAAGAAATAATGTTATTAAATACTTTTTTCTTTACATAGTTGAATGTGCTGACAACAAAATCACACAAAAATAATCAATGGAAATCCAATTTATCAACCCATGGAGGTCTGGATTTGGAGTCACACTCAAAATTAAAGTGGAAAACCACACTACAGGCTGATCCAACTTTGATGTAATGTCCTTAAAACAAGTCAAAATGAGGCTCAGTAGTGTGTGTGGCCTCCACGTGCCTGTATGACCTTCCTACAACGCCTGGGCATGCTCCTGATGAGGTGGCGGATGGTCTCCTGAGGGATCTCCTCCCAGACCTGGACTAAAAGAAATGCCACCCCACACCATGACTGACCCACCGCCAAACCGGTCATGCTGGAGGATGTTGCAGGCAGCAGAATGTTCTCCACGGTGTCTCCAGACTCTGTCACGTGCTCAGTGTGAACCTGCTTTCATCTGTGAAGAGCACAGGGCGCCAGTGGCGAATTTGCCAATCTTGGTGTTCTCTGGCAAATGCCAAACGTCCTGCACGGTGTTGGGCTGTAAGCACAACCTCCACCTGTGGACGTCGGGCCCTCATACCACCCTCATGGAGTCTGTTTCTGACCGTTTGAACAGACACATGCACATTTGTGGCCTGCTGGAGGTCCTTTTGCAGGGCTCTGGCAGTGCTTCTCCTGCTCCTCCTTGCACAAAGGCGGAGGTAGCGGTCCTGCTGCTGGGTTGTTGCCCTCCTACGGCCTCCTCCACGTCTCCTGATGTACTGGCCTGTCTCCTGGTAGCGCCTCCATGCTCTGGACACTACGCTGACAGACACAGCAAACCTTCTTGCCACAGCTCGCATTGATGTGCCATCCTGGATGAGCTGCACTACCTCAGCCACTTGTGTGGGTTGTAGACTCCGTCTCATGCTACCACTAGAGTGAAAGCACCGCCAGCATTCAAAAGTGACCAAACATCAGCCAGGAAGCATAGGAACTGAGAAGTGGTCTGTGGTCCCCACCTGCAGAAGCACTCCTTTATTGGGGGTGTCTTGCTAATTGCCTATAATTTCCACCTGTTGTCTATTCCATTTGCACAACAGCATGTGACATTTATTGTCAATCAGTGTTGCTTCCTAAGTGGACAGTTTGATTTCACAGAAGTGTGATTGACTTGGAGTTACATTGTGTTGTTTAAGTGTTCCCTTTATTTTTTGAGCAGTGTGTGTGTGTGTGTATATATATATATATATTCCAACCTCCCATATATACTTTTTAATAAATAAATAAATATATATATATATATATTTATTAAAAAATATATATGGGAGGTTGGAAATGATGCAGACGATTACATATATTTTATTTATAAAAAAAATATATGGGAGGTTGGAAATGATGCAGACGATTACATTGACGGAAGCAAAAATCTATCTGCAATATTAAAGCTGATCCACCCCCTAATAAAAAAAATTATAAAAAGAAAAAAAAGTAAGTTAAGAACAAATTCTTATTTACAATGACAGCCTACCCCGACCAATGCTGAGCCAATTGTGTGCCGCCTTATGGGACTCCCAATCACAGCCGGATGTGATACAGCCTGGAATCGAACCAGGGACTGTAGTGACACCTCTTACACTGAGATGCAGTGCCTTAGACCGCTGCGGCACTCTGGAGCCCAATTTCCTAAGTCAGAATCGGTCCCTAAGTCAGCAGCAGGGATAGCACACATTTTTTTTAAAACACTATCATTACAGCTTGACTTTTCTCTTTCAACACTGACATTACTGTAATGCAAGCCTGGGGTTTCAACAGTAAGAACATTTCACAAAGTCCCTTCGCTTTCACATAATTATCCTAGAACTTGCTACATTTTCAATATGGCTTAACTTGAAACATTTGAAATAAAGACTTACTTTAGGTCAAGGAAAATAATGTATAATTATCATGACATAAGAAAGGAGTGCAAGAGTTTAATAATACTGTACATATAAATAGGTAATCGATAAAGAAATATACAGTACCAGTCAAAAGTTTGGACACACGTCAATCTGAATCATTCAAGGGTTTTTCTTTATTTGTACTACATTATACAATGTAGAATAATAGTGAAGACATCAAAACTATGAAATAACACATATGGAATTATGTAGTAACCAAAAAAGTGTTAAAAATCAAAATATATTTTATATTTGAGATTCTTCAAAGTAGCCACTCTTTGCCTTGATGACAGCTTTGCACACCCATGGCACTCTCAACCAGCTTCTCCTGGAATGATTTTCCAACATTCTTGAAGGAGTTCCCACATATGCTGAGCACTTGTTGGCTGCTTTTCCTTAACTCTGCGGTCCAACTCGTCCCAAACCATCTCAATTGGGTTGAGGTCGGGTGATTGTGGAGGGCAGGTCATCTGATGCAGCACTCCATCACTCTCCTTCTCGATCATATAGCCCTTACACAGCCTGGAGATATGTTGGGTAATTGTCCTATTGAAAAACAAAATGATAGTCCCAGTAAGCACAAATCAGATGGGATGGAGTATCGCTGCAGAATGCTGTGATAGCCATGCTGATTAAGTGTGCCTTGAATTCTAAATAAATCACAGACAGTGTCACCAGCAAAGCACCCCCACACCATCACACCTCCTCCTCCCATGCTTCACAGTGGGAACCACACATGCAGAGATCATCTGTTCACCTACTCTGTGTCTCAGAAAGACAGAGGTTGGAACCAAAATCTCAAATTTGGACTCATCAGACCAAAGGACAGATTTCCACCGGTCTAATGTCCGTTGTTCGTGTTTGTTGGCCCAAGCAAGTCACTTCTTCTTATTGGTGTCCTTTAGTAGTGGTTTCTTTGCAGCAATTTGACAATGAAGGCCTGATTCATGCAGTCTCCTCTGAACAGTTGATGTTGAGTTGTGTCTGTTACTTGAACTCTGTGAAGCATTTAATTGGGCTGCAATTTCTGAGGCTGGTAACTCTAATGAACTTATCCTCTGCAGCAGAGGTAATTCTGGGTCTTCCTTTCCTGTGGCGGTCCTCATGAGAGCCAGTTTCATCATAGCACTTGATGGTTTTTGCAACTTCATTTGAAGAAACTTTCAAGATTGAAATTTTCCAGATTGACTGACCTTCGTGTCTTAAAGTAATGATGGACTGTCATTTCTCTTTGCTTATTTGAGCTGTTCTTACCATAGTATGGACTTGGTCTTTTACCAAATAGGGCTATCTTCTGTATACCTTGTCACAACACAACTGATTATGAAGGAAAGAAATTCCACAAATGAACTTTTAACAAGACACACCTGTTAATTGAAATGCATTCCAGGTGACTACCTCATGAAGCCGGTTGAGAGAATGCCAAGAGTTTGCAAAGCTGTCATCAAGGCAAAAGGAATGAGCGTTACACCGAGGCCTGTACTCTGGAGCGGGATCGATTTGGAGGTGGAGGGACCGTCATGGTCTGGGGCGGTGTGTCACAGCACCATCGGACTGAGCTTGTTATCATTGCAAGCAATCTCAACGCTGTGCGTTTCAGGGAAGACATCCTCCTCCCTCATGTGGTACCCTTCCTGCAGGCTCATCCTGACATGACCCTCCAGCATGACAATGCCACCAGCCATACTGCTCGTTCTTTGCGTGATTTCCTGCAAGACAGGAATGTCAGTGTTCTGCCATGGCCAGCGAAGAGCCCGGATCTCAATCCCATTGAGCACATCTGAGACCTGTTGGATCGGAGGGTGAGGGCTAGGGCCATTCCCCCCAGAAATGTCCAGGAACTTGCAGGTGCCTTGGTGGAAGAGTGGGGTAACATCTCACAGCAAGAACTGGCAAATCTGGTGCAGTCCATGAGGAGGAAATGCACTGCAGTACTTAATGCAGCTGGTGGCCACACCAGATACTGACTGTTACTTTTGATTTTAACCCCCCCTTTGTTCAGGGACATATTATTCCATTTCTGTTAGTCACATGTCTGTGGAACTTGTTCAGTTTATGTCTTCCTTGTTGAATCTTGTTATGTTCATACAAATATTTACACATGTTAAGTTTGCTGAAAATAAATGCAGTTGACAGTGAGAGGACGTTTCTTTTTTTGTTGAGTTTATTTGTTTAACGCTTTTTTGGTTACTACATGATTCCATATGTGTTATTTCATAGTTTTGATGTCTTCACTATTATTCTACAATGTAGAAAATAGTAAAAATAAAGAAAAACCCTTGAATGAATAGGTGTGTCCTAACTTTTGACTGGTACTGTATATATTTACAACTATCATGCTGTTAGCAAGAAAGTTAGAAGTAAAAAATAGATTTCTAAAATGTAACAAACTTAGTCTGTTTTTGCTATATATACTGTACATTCAGATTTTCACATAAAATATTTTAAACCCCTGAAAAGTTCCATATTGGATAACGTAGCATGATTATAAAACACATAAGGCCAATACATCCTTAACTCAGCACAAGTGCAGTAGCTTTAACTTCTAGAGCGGTTTTTTTTTTTTTACCAATTGATTGTGAAAGTAACAAAGGAAACGGCTCAGTGAAATGGCTCGGTCACTTGACTGTCATGAACTATTCTTGAGGTACCGTGGGTGTAAGGAAGACCAAAGTACAAGTGCAGGGATGTCCAAGTCAAGTCAGCTTGGTCATAGGGCGGGGAGAGTCCATAGAGCTGATGCTAGCAGAGCCAAGTCAGGACCAGTGTTAGTACCAGACCCAGAACAGGACAGGGCAGGCGGTAAGAGGCCAGGCCTGTGGCCCCACTGTCCAGCTGTAACTGGTACTGCACCAGAGTCCTGTAGTAGCCCCTCTCCTCAGACACACAGCTGTATGTTCCCTGCTGCTCAGGGCCCATGCTCTCTATTAGCAGGAAACACTGGTTCTCTGACTCTGTGGAGATGCACGGTGTTGCTGTGGTGTTGCCATGGTGCCTCCAGCTGTACTCAGCATGGCTGGACAAGGTTGGGCAATTGAGGAAGTACTTTGAAGATTGAGAAACTCTGATTCCATCTGCAGCGCCACCTGATGACCTTAGAAAGTAAACTAAGAGCAAAACATAGCTTTTTAGACTTCCATAGCCAACCATTGTGGATGGTTTCCATCCTTTACTATAGTACATGGTCAAAATAAATGTTTTTTTATTTATACAAGGATGGCTGTAACACTACACACCTTTACTTGCAGTAACTCCTCTGGATATGTTGCTGCATACCTGATGGTTCCCGTTCTCCACATCCTGAATTGTATTACTGTATAAAGACAAGCACATACAAGTTAAGGAGTCTCAACCAGCAACTCAACCAGCAAATAGTGAATGTCTCTTTTCTCTCAGAGGTTGCTCATTCCTGTCTATGGGACAGTAGGTTGTCTACCTTGTGGTTGGCAGTGATAGTTATTTGAAACTGCAAAGAGGAACTGAAAACACATGGTATCACACCAACAGAGCATAGAGCATTTGACTACACAACAGGTAGTGTGTAGTACCGTGTGTGTGTGTGTGTGTGTGTGTAGCATGTGTGCATGTGCTGGGGGAGTGTAGAGGAGGAAGTGTAGTATACTTTTAACAGCAGGTAGGGATCAGAGTGAGGAAGTGTAGTATACTTTTAGCAGCAGGTAGGGATCAGAGTGAGGAAGTGAGAACTAACATTTTCCACTGACACACACTGCAGACAGACTTGTATGTTACGTTTAATCAAATGAAGTATATTTTGTTTGCTTTTATGGCCTCTATCTGACACCACATTTGTTTTAAGTATATTTTGTTTATTCCATGGTCTCATCTGACACCACATTTGTTTGAACAAGGGCCATGTGTGTTTAAATAATTCTGGAAAAACTGTCTCTGGCCATGTTGAGCTGTACTGATGGAAAATAAGGTCTGGCCAAAAGAATGCACCACTCTATATTAGCATTTTTGACAAACACCATGAAGTGTTCCAAATTAACTGTATAACATGCTGACCAGACCGGAAATGTCGCGTGCGCAAGTGTTGCAAAATAAATGTAGAAATCCATGTTATTCAATTATTGCACCCACACTGCTCACACGCGTTAACGAGCGTCTGCGATGCCAAGGGCTAAAATAGAACTCCTTTCTATTTCTGACGCAGATCGTACTGCAAGTCCTGCCTCTCCCATCTCCTCATTAGTTTATAGAAGCAGGTACCCACGTGCCATCTCCTCATTGGTTATACCCACGTGGGTGATTGAAAGACAAACTGTTTTGCCGGTTGTGGTGGTAATATGAAAGTGTAGATGCCAATCACCATATAAGTTCAAAGATGAAAAAGCCTGGAAGGAGGAGAGATGACTAGAAACGATTCGGTTGGCCGTTTTATGTGTGGATTAATTGTCGGAGTAGAAGACCTTGTGCATTTCAGGTAAAATAACAACTCAATGTTTATATCCCAGGAAAAATTAGCTAGCAACAACAAGCTAGCTAAATAGGATAAATTAGCTAGCAAGTGCGAACTAACTAGCTAAATTGCCATACACGTTTAATGCTTTTTGACCTGTCCCCAAATTAATGTCATTGGTTCAGAGTTTGTTTTGATATTTTAACCTGCGTGTCGTGATCACATTTGGTGTGGGGGGACAAAATAAATGTATGCACGATGGCGCACGCTCACAGCCGGTTTGGGTTCCGTGTAAGGCTGACAGGACACCACAGAGAGGAAACCATTAATGAAAAATCTATTTTTGAATCACTACTATTAAATATCTGTACAGCGGATGCTATAAGCTGAAAGCAGACTGTGTTTGGTCTTACTTTGTAGCTGTGGTGCAGTGATGGCCGTCCCAGCCACAGTAAGGGTCTCTGGCCAGGACACAGTCTTCACACTGGGCTCCATACTGCTCACAGCTGCCCAGGTCAATCTGAACCAGCTCTCTGCTGGAGCTCACATACAGCTTCCCCTGGAACACAACACCACAAGAACATTAGTTCACCTCTTTGAAAAAAAGGTGCTATCTAGAACCTAAAAGGTTATTTTCGGTTCCAAGTAGAACCTTTTTGAGTTCCTTTACACAGAGAGTTCTAGATGGAACCAAAAAGGGTTCTCCTATGGGGACAGCCAAATAACCATTTTGGAACCCTTTTTTCTAATATTGTAGGAAATACTTCAAACAATGACTGTTGACTGCAGAAGAAAGTTACTGATTTACAATAAGAACACCACTCCTTTTACAATATTATTATAGAGATATAAATATAGTTATGGTTGAATTTCTTCCTGTCTATTGTCCCTCTCATCCCGTTCAGACCTCTGGGACATATTGTCGTCGGATTTTGTAAACCACCTTCCAATGTGGGCGCATTGGAGATGGATATAACGTTAGCAACAGCCTACAACATTCTGTGTATTTGAATAAGGCATGCGATTTCAAACCTGTGGCCAATACTTATTATTCAACTAAATCCACAATGCCATCAAATGATATGCATATAGAATGCCTTTCAAGGACAAGAACATCTGTGGTTGAATCATCAAACGTTCAGCCATGATCAAATAACTGATCAACGTGTTAAAACATGGTTTGAAAGGGATCTCTTTGACTATTGTCTATTCCACTCCATGTTTCATTAATACCACTGTTGGATCTGTGGGGAGATTTCCGTGTGGGCTGTGTTCCTTGACTTACCGTGGAGGAGTGCAACATCATACTGAGGATGTGAGCTCTGTAATTAAAAGGTTGTAACTCAGCGATGATGAAGGCATGACCATCCCTCTCCAGAACCTTATGAATCCCTCCATTCCCTAGTGTAGACACACACACACACACACACACACACACACACACACACACACACACACACACACACACACACACACACACACACACACACACACACCACACACACACACACACACACACACACACACACACACACACACACACACACACACACACACACACACACACACACACACACCAGTTATCGATCATTGAGGATATGAGTGAGAGTCAAACATTACAAAAAAAAGGTATGTGTAAGAAATGTCAACACAGTAATTTAAGCAGAACACACACACAATAGTTCATGTTTCATCATAATGTTGAGACATTCTCCAGTCATTACAACACTCACAGTACTGATGCATGGTGGGGCATAGACTCACCCTAAGGACACATATCTATGAGTATCTATGACTATTGCTACAGTAATGCTTCTGATTCTGTACTTCAATTACATTCATCAGTCTCATGTTTGGATTGTACTTCTCTGACACTAAGCACACCCTACAAACTGTTGTGCAAACATGAATCTCAAGTTAGGGTTGTTTGAATAAGTATGTGTGCCAATGACAGGAAATGAACTGTATCTCTGGTTTCCCAGCACAGTGTGATAAGAGTATACTTCCGCTTAGTTCTCTTTTTAGACTTCAAAATAAACCGTTCATACAGGCCTTTTTTACACCTTAGATCAGTGTCAGAGAGTCAGCATGAAAAAAAGTATCACTTTACACCCATGTACGGTCAATAGTATTTCAACCTTCTGAAAGCCTCTGTCTCTTAAAACTGGTGTGAGTATAAGATGGAAACGTTCTCATCTACATTCCTATAAATATACTGTACGTATACCCTATCATCACTTGCTCCAGGGTCATCCGAGGTCTATGTTAAAGGTCTCCAAGCGTAAGGTTTCCCGTCATTCCTTTCAGACTGATCATTTCTGATTCGTCGTCTAGAGATCAAAACGTCTCACCTAGAGACAGAAACAGGACATTCCCTTTGCCTTGGACTCTGTCCACGCGGATGTGGTGGTAATAGCGGTGAGTGACCAGGAGAGGCCTACTGGTGACCCACTTCTCCATCTCTGAAGTCTTGTCCACCATCTTCAGGACTTCCATGGGGAGTTTAGTACTGTCTTTAACACACTACAAGAGGATGTACACTTTTATGTATACTTCAACATACGAAGACATACACAGAATACAGTCCAATATAGGAGACATACAGAGTAAAGGAGTAGAGCTGACTAGAAAGTCATATTGTTGAGCATACCTCCCCAGGTCGTGGGCTTGGAACGGACTCCATGTGTCCCTTGAAGTTGGAGGTTTTAAAGATGTGGTCAATATCTTCTACGGTGTAGACACATACAGCACTCATACCCCTAGGGATAGACACATATAGCACTCGTACCCCTAGGGGATAGACACATATAGCACTCGTACCCCTAGGGGATAGACACATACAGCACTCGTACCCCTAGGGGTAGACACATACAGCACTCGTACCCCTAGGGGTAGACACATACAGCACTCGTACCCCTAGGGGTAGACACATACAGCACTCGTACCCCTAGGGGTAGACACATACAGCACTCGTACCCCTAGGGGTAGACACATACAGCACTCGTACCCCTAGGGGTAGACACATACAGCACTCGTACCGCTAGGGGTAGACACATACAGCACTCGTACCGCTAGGGGTAGACACATACAGCACTCATACCGCTAGGGGTAGACACATACAGCACTCATACCGCTAGGGGTAGACACATACAGCACTCATACCGCTAGGGGTAGACACATACAGCACTCATACCGCTAGGGGTAGACACATACAGCACTCATACCCCTAGGGGTAGACACATACAGCACTCATACCCCTAGGGGTAGACACATACAGCACTCATACCCCTAGGGGTAGACACATACAGCACTCATACCCCTAGGGGTAGATACAGAGCTCAGCAAGTTTAAACGACCCCCTTACTAAAGATCTCTTTCACAATGTTTTACGACATCTGCTTTCAGTGGTCAGAGGAACAGCTGACTCTCGAGATAAGAAAAGGGGAGAGGGGAAGCCCAACCCAAACTTCCACGGTGATAAGAACAAAACAAAGACTACGACATTTTGGTTTCTTAATTTCTTAATCGTTGTGTCACTTTCAGTTATGTTTTTTCTCTTTCAAATTTGATTTATTTTCTTAACGGCACTGCAACTTCATGTCATAAACTGTACTATGGGTCCCTGCTACCAGCGCCTGTTGTGTTGTTATTGATGATTTGTGTATGTTACTAAGGTCCATTATGATCTATCTACAGTATGTCGTCCTACCAGCCATTCCTGAAGAGTGCATAGACCCTGGTATCCTGCCACCTCTCTGCCAGAACAGTGTTCACATCCACTAGCTGGGTGAAGTACAGCCTGCTGTCATAGTCTCCACAGAAGAGCCTGGCACTCAGCTTGGAGGTCCACCTGAACTGCAGATAGCCCTTAGGTCCTCCACGATCGGCCTGAAACACACATGCAACCACAGACATGCTAAGATAATCACAGTGGGCAGTGCACACACCACTCAAGGAGCCCCCGATGGAATTAGTCTTAATTAAGGGCTTAAATGGGCAGAAATGGAGTGGTACTGCATATGAAAGATCTATAAAAATGTTCTGAACTAAACTGCAACACTGGTGATTACATACAGTGCAGACATGATTCATGTTCTACAGTATGTAGTGCTTACCAGTGGAGGCTGCTGGGGAGAACGGCTCATAATAACGGCCGGAACGGAGCAAATGGAATGGCATTAAAACACCTGGAAACCATGTGTTTGATGCATTTAATACCATTCCACTGATTCCGCTGCAGTCATTACCACGAGCCTGTCCTCCCCAATTAAGGTGCCACCAACCTCCTGTGGCGCTTACCATGCAGATTTGAGCAACCCGGGGAACCCAGAGATCAGAGTCCAAATGCAGGTCTCGGTTCTTCTCTATGTAGAAAGCATATAATCTGTCCTGCAGACGATCCTCTCTCTGCCCGCTAGCCACCAAACTCACATATCTCTGTTCTAAGGAAAAGAACAGGAGAAATAATGACAGTCCATGGACAGTCTGATCAGATACACAGTACTACGCAAAACAATGTCAGGCCATGTCTTGTTCTCTCGCCCTGTTCAATACCTGTTCCACTGTTTTGTGTCCATAGTCTGTTCTTCCCAAACCTGTTGATCCCCACGGAACCCTCTGTGCCTGAGTGAGTGGTGTAGAACTCCTCTACTTCAGAAGAACCTGGAGACACAACACATTAGCTCAATAACCACTCATGAACTTTAGGTCATATTATAGAGTAATGTTTTCCAATTAGACATTTTCCTCACCAATGAGGAGCGACGGCTCTCTTTCATTTATGTATTGTTTAATGTCTTCGATGGCCTTGGATTGAGTGCAGATTAACGGGTCGTCTGATGGGTTCTACAGTGGAATCGTTTTGTGTTAACACGCCAATGGCAAAATGGTACCATGAAAAGTCATGTATACTTATATAATGAAAAGTATTTCCCATACCATGTAACAGCACAATGTGAGTTTTCCATTGGTTCCACACAAGAACAGTTGGTTTGGGTCTTTAGTCTTGTGTAAAACAGTGATGTTATAGTGACAGTCCTGAAGGACAAAACAGAACTGTGTTACATGGTTGTATGCAAAATATGTGCAGCTTTAGTAATGAACTATGCTATAAAACCAACATCCTCTCATCTTTTCAGATACTCACTGGTGATGTGGAATCATTACTTCTACATCCCTCTCGAAACACAGGACTCTGCAAAGGCAATCATTAAAAAGATTGTACAGGTACAGATGTAGGATCTTCATTTGAGCCAGTTTAATACAACAGGACATGTGGATTATAATTAATGGACATTTTTTGTCGGCGTTGATACATTTTTCATTAGGGTAAATCAAGTGACATTTTAAAGTGGATATTACAAACTTTAAAAGCCTTTTTAAACATTGAATATACTACAAGTTTGCGTTTCTTGCTGTGCAGCAACAAAATAGTGATCAAAGTGTAATGAAAATTTTATGATTAAAGGTTTGACTAAATGATTTCACCCTGAAAATGTATAACCGAGTGATTATAAGATGAAGGTACTAATGTGTGTGTGTAGGAAAAGTTTAAGCTTAAGGATTTAGCAATGTAAGCGAGACATTCAAGGAAAAAGGGGAACTGTTAACAGACAACTTGTAACCACTGTAAAATTGATAACAGGAAGAAGGTCTCCCCACCCAGGGAGGGGAGAAACCTTTAGGCTTACAGTAGATTATGTAACATGGGGCAGGATATGATAAGCAATGTATGTGATGGAGAAGACTTGTAAAAAAGCATTGACAGTGTTAAAGAAGAGGGGCATTTGTAAGGGGTATGACATATGTGTCTGAGACCGTGTCTGTGCCTCGATCTAGGTTGGGCAAAATTAAAGATGGCGGTGTTCGCTTTAGCAATCTCACTAGTATAAAGACCTCCTCCATCCCTGCCATTATTGAAAGAGATTGTGATACATCTCAAAATAGGACTACTTAATGTTAGATCCCTCACTTCAAAGGCAGTTATAGTCAATGAACTAATCACTGATCATAATCTTGATGTGATTGGCCTGACTGAAACATGGCTTAAGCCTGATGAATTTACTGTGTTAAATGAGGCCTCACCCCCTGGTTACACTAGTGATCATATCCCCCGCGCATCCCGTAAAGGCGGAGGTGTTGCTAACATTTATGTTAGCAAATTTAAATTTACCCCCAAAAAAACAACAAAGACGTTTTCGTCTTTTGAGCTTCTAGTCATGAAATCTATGCAGCCTACTCAATCACTTTTTATAGCTACTGTTTACAGGCCTCCTGGGCCATATGCAGCGTTCCTCACCGAGTTCCCTGAATTCCTATCGGACCTTGTAGTCATCGCACATAATATTCAAATTTTTGGTGACTTTAATATTCACATGGAAAAGTCCACAGACCCACTCCAAAAGGCTTTCGGAGCCATCATCGACTCAGTGGGTTTTGTCCAACATGTCTCTGGACCTACTCACTGCCACAGTCATACTCTGGACCTAGTTTTGTCCCATGGAATAAATGTTGTGGATCTTAATGTTTTTCCTCATAATCCTGGACTATCGGACCACCATTTTATTACGTTCGCAATCGCAACAAATAATCTGCTCAGACCCCAACCAAGAAGCATTAAAAGTCGTGCTATAAATTCTCAGACAACCCAAAGATTCCTTGATGCCCTTCCAGACTCCCTCTGCCTACCCAGGGACGTCAGAGGACAAAAATCAGTTAACCACCTAACCGAGGAACTCAATTTAACCTTGCGCAATACCCTAGATGCAGTTGCACCCTTAAAAACTAAAAACATTTGTCATAAGAAACTAGCTCCCTGGTATTCAGAAAATACGAGCTCTGAAGCAAGCTTCCAGAAAATTGGAACGGAAATGGCGCCACACCAAACTGGAAGTCTTCCGACTAGCTTGGAAAGACAGTACCGTGCAGTATCGAAGAGCCCTCACTGCTGCTCGATCATCCTATTTTTCCAACTTAATTGAGGAAAATAAGAACAATCCAAAATTCCTTTTTGATACTGTCATAAAGCTAACTAAAAAGCAGCATTCCCCAAGAGAGGATGGCTCTCACTTCAGCAGTGATGAATTCATGAACTTCTTTGAGGAAAAGATCATGATCATTAGAAAGCAAATTACGGACTCCTCTTTAAATCTGCGTATTCCTCCAAAGCTCCGTTGTCCTGAGTCTGCACAACCCTGCCAGGACCTAGGATCAAGGGAGACACTAAAGTGTTTTAGTACTATATCTCTTGACACAATGATGAAAATAATCATGGCCTCTAAACCGTCAAGCTGCATACTGGACCCTATTCCAACTAAACTACTGAAAGAGCTGCTTTCTGTGCTTGGCCCTCCTATGTTGAACATAATAAACGTCTCTCTATCCACCGGATGTGTACCAAACTCACTAAAAGTGGCAGTAATAAAGCATCTCTTGAAAAAGCCAAATCTTGACCCAGAAATTATAAAAAACTATCGGCCTATATTGAATCTTTCATTCCTCTCAACATTTTTAGAAAAAGCTGTTGCGCAGCAACTCACTGCCTTCCTGAAGACAAACAATGTACACGAAATGCTTCAGTCTGGTTTTAGACCCCATCATAGCACTGAGACTGCACTTGTGAAGGTGGTAAATGACCTTTTAATGACGTCAGACCGAGGTTCTGCGTCTGTCCTCGTGCTCCTAGATCTTAGTGCTGCTTTTGATACCATCGATCACCACATTCTTTTGGAGAGATTGGAAACCCAAATTGGTCTACATGGACAAGTTCTGGCCTGGTTTAGGTCTTATCTGTTGGAAAGATATCAGTTTGTCTCTGTGAATGGTTTGTCCTCTGACAAATCAACTGTTAATTTCGGTGTTCCTCAAGGTTCTGTTTTAGGACCACTATTGTTTTCACTATATATTTTACCTCTTGGGGATGTCATTCGAAAACATAATGTTAAATTTCACTGCTATGCGGATGACACACAGCTGTACATTTCAAAGAAACATGGTGTAGCCCCAAAATTGCCCTCGCTAGAAGCCTGTGTCTCAGACATAAGGAAGTGGATGGCTGCAAACTTTCTACTCTTAAACTCGGACAAAACAGAGATGCTTGTTCTAGGTCCCAAGAAACAAAGAGATCTTCTGTTGAATCTGACAATTAATCTGGATGGTTGTACAGTCGTCTCAAATAAAACTGAAGGACCTCGGCGTTACTCTGGACCCTGATCTCTCTTTTGAAGAACATATCAAGACTGTTTCAAGGACAGCTTTTTTCCATCTACGTAACATTGCAAAAATCAGAAACTTTCTGTCCAAAAATCACGCAGAAAAATTAATCCATGCCTTTGTTACTTCTAGGTTGGACTACTGCAATGCTCTACTTTCCGGCTACCCGGATAAAGCACTAAATAAACTTCAGTTAGTGCTAAATACGGCTGCTAGAATCCTGACTAGAACCAAAAAAATGTGGTCATATTACTCCAGTGCTAGCCTCCCTACACTGGCTTCCTGTTAAGGCAAGGGCTGATTTCAAGGTTTTACTGCTAACCTACAAAGCATTACATGGGCTTGCGCCTACCTATCTTTCCGATTTGGTCCTGCCGTACATACCTACACGTACGCTACGGTCACAAGACGCGGGCCTCCTAATTGTTCCTAGAATTTCTAAGCAAACAGCTGGAGGCAGGGCTTTCTCCTATAGTGCTCCATTTTTATGGAATAGTCTGCCTACCCATGTGAGAGACGCAGACTCAGTCTCAACCTTTAAGTCTTTACTGAAGACACATCTCTTCAGTAGGTCCTATGATTAAGTGTAGTCTGGCCCAGGGGTGTGAAGGTGAACGGAAAGGCTGGAGCAACGAACCGCCCTTGCTGTCTCTGCCTGGCCGGTTTCCCCTCTTTCCACTGGGATTCTCTGCCTCTACCCCTATTACGGGGGCTGAGTCACTGGCTTACTGGTGTTCTTCCATGCCGTCCCTGGGAGGGGTGCGTCACTTGAGTGGGTTGTGTCACTGACGTGGTCTTCCTGTCTGGGTTGGCGCCCCCCCTTGGGCTGTGCCGTGGCGGAGATCTTTGTGGGCTATACTCGGCCTTGTCCCGGAATGGTATGTTGGTGGTTGGAGATATCCCTCCAGTGGTGTGGAGGCTGTGCTTTGGCAAAGTGGGTGGGGTTATATCCTACCTGTTTGGCCCTGTCCGGGGGTTTCATCGGATGGGGCCACAGTGTCTCCTGACCCCTCCTGTCTCAGCATTTATGCTGCAGTAGTTTATGTGTCGGGGGGCTAGGGTCAGTCTGTCACATCTGGAGTATTTCTCGTCTTTTCCGGTGTCCTGTGTGAATTTAAATATGCTCTCTCTAATTCTCTCTCTTTCTTTCTCTCTCGGAGGACCTGAGCCCTAGGACCATGCCTCAGGACTACCTGGCTTGATGACTCCTTGCTATCCCCAGTTCACCTGGCCGTGCTGCTGCTCCAGTTCCAACTGTTCTGCCTGCAGCTATGGAACCCTGACCTGTTCACCGGACGTGCTACCTGTCCCAGACCTGTTGTCCCAGACCTGCTGGAACCCTGACCTATTCACTGGATGTGCTACCTGTCCCAGACCTGCTGTTTTCAACTCTAGAGACAGCAGGAGCGGTAGAGATACTCTCAAAGATCGGCTATGAAAAAGCCAACTGACACTTACTCTTGTGTTACTGACTTGTTGCACCCTCGACAACTACTATGATTATTATTATTTGACAATGCTGGTCATTTATGAACATTTGAACATCTAGGCCATGTGCTGTTATAATCTCCACCCGGCACAGCCAGAGAGAGGACTGGCCACCCCTCATAGCCTGGTTCCCCTCTAGGTTTCTTCCTATGTTTTGGCCTTTCTAGGGAGTTTTTCCTAGCCACCGTACTTCTACACCTGCATTGCTTGCTGTTTGGGGTTTTAGGCTGGGTTTCTGTACAGCACTTTGAGATATCAGCTGATGTAAGAAGGGCTATATAAATAAATTTGATTTGATGATATGACCAAACGTTAGGTATAAAAGGCTGTGTACATTGTATGATATTCAGAGCTCTCGTGAATAAACTTGGTTTACTATTGTAGGCTGGGCCTCCGTCTGTGTCATTTAACCAGAACCTTACAAACTCTGGGGTGCAGACTGAGTAGTTTAATTGAAGTTCAGTTTATGAACCTTGGGAACAAAATTCTCATAACACAAAGTAAGATCCTACATCTGTACATGTAGAGTAAAATGTTCAATACATCCATTTCAACATAATCTAGTCCACAGCATGTAAGAGGGGATGAACTGTTTAGCTAAATATTTAATGTAAAAATATCAATAACGCTCCCTCTGTTATTACCATAATTTACATTACAGCAACTGTATTGGACAATCCTACTTAGAGAACAACTTGAATAGAGCTAAATCAATATAAAGCAACACAATACACAAGTAAGGTTTGCAGTAAGGGTATGTAACTCAGTCATACTACCATTCTAGAGGTCTTAGAACTGTGGAAGTTTGTCTGGAACAGGTTTATGTGGCCTGTAGCATACACCATGTTGTCCTGAGGGCCCTGCAGGAGCTCTATATGGCTGTTATTCCCAGACAGGTGGATTCTTTGGAAGCTCACATCTGAGAACACAGAGATATAAATCATTAAGCAAACATATGACTGGACTGGATATGTGTTCATGCAAAAACTGTGCTCATTGAGATTACACTCTGGAACTAGGATAACTTCTTGGAAACCATGATTGATCCCATCAATAAGGGATCATTGACTGACCAGGTGAAAGCTACGTCATGGAAAGAGCAGGCATTCCCAATGTTTTGTACACAGAGTGTATACTGGTATTACCAGAGTGAAATAAAAGAAGGTACCCAGTGACCGAATTTGAATAGGGTTAGTGATTCACATTGTTCCAGATGAGTTTATCCTTCTAACTTTACCGTAGCATAGCATATTTCCATATTATATTAAGGATAGGCCTACTGTCCTTTTATCTCACCACTGTAAAGGGCTGTATGATATCTCATGGACATTCCTCATTAAATATGTTCAAGCTCGGTATTAATGTAGGCTTGTATGAGTATGAATAGTTTGTGTTCCTTACCAGAGTTGGCTAATGACAAAGGTATGAAATATGGTTCATGTTCTAGTACTTTTGGAGAAGCGCAAAAAGGATCCTACTCTCTTTCATTTCTCTCCCTTGAGTCGGAATGGTACTATGTCAGAATGTGGACAGCCTGTGGACAGCCAGAGCCCGTCACAGTATACCTCAATCCAGGGATGGAATATAATTGTTCTACTTCTAATTATCACGAAATGATGAAAGGTGAATGGAGAAGACTTGTTCATTTTTTTATTAAACTGCCATTTTCGCTAGCATGCTAGGCAAGCTAATGCTAAAGCAACCCATTGGATTCAACAACACTTCCGGTAGCTACTCACCCCAACTCTAGGCGTTGCACTTTCATGGAATCCAATGGACTGCTATTGCATTAGCTAGCCTATCATGCTAGTGAAAACGTCAGTTTAATTAAAAACAAGCAGTATTTAAATCTTCTCGATTCGGGATGATTATGAGTAAAACGACATATTCCATCCCTGGATTGAGGTATGTTTTCACATTCTGGCATAGCACCACAGAGTTTCTATACCCAGAGACCCAACATTGCGAGACTTCCGGGAACGTTTGCGAAACAGACCAAGCAGACCAGGCCGGGGTTTGGTGTTTGAGAAGTCAATGAGAGAAGTGAAATGTCTTTAAGTATTTGAATAGGTTATTATTTCAACCTTGTGAAAGTGACAAAATGACACATTTTAATTTCAGTCAAAAACAACTTTATATCGAAGGAGTGCCTTTGATTTGATGCCCTGCATGAGCTTAGTTAGCCAACATCGCCATGACGTCGCCTACAAGTTTGATATGGGATTTCTATTGGAGAAGCAGTTCCTGCCTATCTTCAGACAGTACTATCACAGATAGAATAATGAGACAGATATTTCACTGGATGTATAAATGTGATGCTTCCGCTTGGCGTTTCAACTCACTACCGAAGCCCAGTTGCCTGCAGTGTGAGAAGATGGAACGAGATGGATTTTGGCCGACATTCTGTTAATTTTCTCATCGATGAAACATTTGATCTCAATATAATTTTCTGTTCCCAAAACTACAATATGTTACGAACAGAGTGGACTAAGTTTTGTATTTTTTTTCTCAAATGTAACCTTTATTTAACTAGGCAAGTCAGTTAAGAACACATTCTTATTTACAAAGATGCCTACGGACGACACTGGGCCAATTGTGCGCCGCCCTATGGGACTCCCAAACACGGCCGTTTGTGATAACTTTAAAAGCAGCCAACAAGTGCTCAGCATATGTGGGAACTCCTTCAAGACTATTGGAAAAGCATTCCTCATGAAGCTGGTTGAGAGAATGTCAAGAGTGTGCAAAGCTGTCATCAAGGCAAAGGGTGGCTACTTGGAAGAATCTCAAATATAAAATATATTTTGATTTGTTTAACACTTTTTTGGTTACTACATGATTCCATATGTGTTATTTCATAGTTTTGATGTCTTCACTATTATTCTATAATGTAGAAATAAGTAAAAATAAAGAAAAACCCTGGAATGAGTAGGTGTATCCAAACTTTTAACTGGTACTGTACTTAAGTATCAAAAGTAAATGTAGTTGCTAAAATATACTTAACTATCAAAAGGAAAGGGAAAAGTTTGAATAATAAAAAATTCCTTATATTAATCAAACCAGACGGCACAATTTTTATATGTATTTTTATTTATGTTTAGTGAGTCCGCCAGATCAGAGGCAGTAGGGATGGCCAGGGATGTTCTCTTGATAAGTGTGTGAATTTGACTATTTTCTGTCCTGCAAAGCATTCAAAATGTAACGAGTGCTTTTGGGTGTCAGGGAAAATGTATGGAGTAAAAAGTACATAATTTTCTTTATGAATGTAGTGAAGTTAAATTTGTCAAAAATATAAATAGTAAAGTAAAGTACAGATACCCAAAAGTACTAGTAGTACTTTAAAGTATTTTTACATCACTGCAAAAATCGCCATTGGTCTTGTGTAATCATACCAAACATAACATATATAACGTACTAATTTGAGTGTCCCGGATTTACTTTTACTATGTTACATCTAGTCTATGAGAACAGTCTGGTCTTTGAATACGCAGTTCCAAATCAAGAGAGAGAAAGAGAACTCAAAGAGAGTCGAGTCCTTTTGGCTATTGTGGACTCAATACACTTTTAGTAGCTATTGAATATAAATCGACTCCTAATAGGCATAATCATTCAACCCCTGCTGTCGTCATTCAATACTTGTACTATTGATTTAAAAGAAAAAGCTTACTTTACCTTTGTCTGTCAATGTCACTCTCGGTTTGTCGGTAAGGGTCGAAGCTTTCACCGAAAAAATGAATTGTCCTAAAAAGACGGCATAGAGCGCGAACGGACACATACTTTTCAGAGTCTAGGCTCTCGGCAATGAATTACTTAAAACGGTAGGCACGTAGATTTAGCATACTACACAGGGGTGGGGTCTACAGTCTGAAAATTGAAGACAAGACTAGATGAAAGACCAATCAAGTACAGTAGCCTCAAAGTAGCTGAATTGTTCTGTAGTGAAACAGACTCCACTCGGTCATATTTTTGATAGACTACGCATATTAGCCTATTTTCAGAGAAGGCTAGACTAGTCTAGACCAGGGGTTCTTAAACTTTTTCAGCTTGGGACCCAAATGAGAAATTCTGTGTTTTCCTGGGACCCAAGCTTAGGAATATATGCAGCTATACATACATATCAGTACATTTCATTGCCCTTATGTCTTAAACAAATGCAATATAGACAAAAATAAATAACAATGAAATTAAATATCTATTAATGTTTATTTTCCCCCATTAAAAACACTTACATATCTGTCTAGGTTGGAACTGTTGCTGTTAAAATACAATAAATCATTTTCATTCTGAATTGGAATAAACAGATTGATCACATCACACAGATGAGTAACAGAACACACACACAGGCTTTTTGATAGCGCAACCCTAAGTAACAGTACAGATGAAAAATGATCAGGCCTACTGTACATCTTACTGTAGAAATGATTGTTAAAAGAAAGTCTAGGTTGGAACTGTTGCTGGTAAAATACAATACATATTTTTTTATTCTGAACAGGAATAAAATGAACAACCCAGAACTGTGTGAGTGTGTTTGCCTCAAAAAGCATCTTGCTTCAATCAAGTTTATTCTAGTTAAGAATAACAATTATTATTGTATTTTAGCAGCAACAGTTCCAACCTAGACTAGTTTTCAACAATAATTTCTACAGTAAAATGTGCAGTAGGCCTGATCATTCATCTTCATCTGTACTGTTACTAGGGTCAGTATCTAGCTAGTTTTGGAGAATGTTAGCGATTAGCTGGGTTCAAGGCCAGGGGATTGTTTGAAAGAGGAACTCACATCTACTACAATGAGAGTTAGTTAGTACTCCCTTATTTCTGCTTTCTGCTTGACCTGTTATAAAAAACGGTTATATGACAACAATGCCTTGCTAGCAGGACTTACTTCCCCACTGTCGAAGCACTGTTCCTGAAGCATTATGCCCCGTTTACCATCATGCTGTGGATGTTTGGTCAGGGCGTGTCGTTTTATTAATTTGTTCGTTATGAGAGACTCATTACTAAGCACAAAACACATTGTAGGCGCTCCTCGTTATAAGTCTGTATGAAAGAGTGAGAACCTAATCGCTGTATATGCGTTTCATAACAGTTGAGCTCAGTCAGAATTTGCGGCTAGCATGAGTCCACTTGATTACAGCGATGAGTGAATGCGAGTGGAAATGACAAGTCAGTGGCAGATAGCGCATCATCTGCTGCTGAACGACAGCGTTGCATCACATGTGTCGCTGAGTGATCTTCAAGAAAACTGCAGAAAAAAATAACCGGTAAACCGCGAAGCACACGGGAATCTCCCACTCGAGCAGCTGCCAAACTGTGCAGAGACCGCTGCTAAGCAGAGAGCTCACTGAACAGAGAGCGCAGATGCACCAAATTAATTCCAGTAATTAATGAAATAATTATACATTTACACTGACACGTCGCGACCCACCATTAACAAACAGGTCGTCGCGACCCATACTTTAAGAAAGGCTGGTCTAGACCAGGGGTCGGCAACCCAAAATGTTGAAAGAGCCATATTGGACCAAAAAAACAAATCTGTCTGAGCCGCAAAAAAATTACAAGCCTTATAAAGAAGGCAACATGCTGTTAAGTGTCTATATTAGCCTACTATCAAAATGATAAGTAGGCTACAAATACATAATGAGCATTCATGATTAAACGTTTATTTTACCTGCAGCGCATCCTGGAGAGAATAACGCACCACGTGACTACTCTGCTGTACGATGGTGCTTTAAATTTAACTTCCATTATAATATTAATGTATTGTAACGACCCGGTATTGTGTTCTGTGTTTGTGGGTGTGTTATGGTTCTCATGGCTACTAGCAGGGGTTAAATATGTCAGGACAGAGGGAAAGGTTGGGGGGGTATGATGGGTAATCCCGCGGGATTTGGAAATGCATAAATAGGGATTACTGTCTCATCTTCTCTCTCTTTCTGTTCGGGGCCTTGATCTGTTCCTATGGGAGTAACCCTTAATTCGACATGGTATAATTGTGTACGTTCGGCATTTAGCGGCGTGGGCTGTGGCCTGAACAATAGCCCAGTTTAGGAATAAACCTGTGTTCTGACCTGCACACCTAGAGTCCGTCTCTTTTTCCTTTATGACCCAGCCGGGTCATTACAGTATTATGTTTCGTTGCATTGATGAAATTATAGAAATACAATACAGAAATCAGATTTGATGTCATTTTAGGATTCGAAAAAACAACAAAATGTGCAACGTGCATAATAGGCCTCCTGTAATTTCAGACCTCCCCATGGAAATAAAATGCTTTTCAATCCTCAATAATACCATACAATCCTCTTCTCTTTTCCCCATTATCTGGGCAACAGACAGAGTGCAATAAAACAGCAGCCTTTTGAAAAGGTAAAGTATATAAAATTAAACTAATACAGTTTAAGTTCGATTTCGGTGCATTATCCTCTTCTCTTTAGTTTTCTGCAAATGTGCAAGGGTAAAATGCAGCAGCACCCTCTTCTCTTTTGACACGCACAATACAATGCAGCCATCCTCGGACCTGAGCAACAAAACACAATAATATCCCTATGTGTCATTCCAAATATATACTGACAAAAATCAGAAATCACTTTATGAAAACAGCCACTTTGTTACTAAATATGTGCCTATGACAGGATTGTGTTCTTACCCGTTTAATGTGACTTCTGTTTTCGGACATCACTGGACAGCTGCTCAACATCGGGCATGTAAGATGTAACTTTAATCACGCAGGACTGCAAGCTTTCATCTGTGAGGCGGGTGCGGTATTTGGATTTTATGTAGTTCATGTTTGAGAATATCTGCTCGCACAGGTATGTTGATCCAAAGATGGATAATACTCCAAATGCATATTTCTTCATGTTCCTATAACTGTCAGGAAGAATGGAAATGTCTTTCCACGTTACTCTTTTTGTTATTTGACAACTTCTCATTACAAAGCAAACATGCAGGCAATCCTTCCGCATTGGCAATGAAAGCAAATGATTCGGTCCAAGAACTGTGGAATCCTCTGTTCTCCTCAGCTATCTTTCTCTTTTTCCCTTTGGGATCCATGGCCCATGACACACCCGCCGGTTTGTTTGCAACAGCCACCTGTCTGGCACTACGCCGAGCTGAAAGAAACGTGTGTCGCAGGCTATGACGTAAATCTTCGTTGACAGAAATGTTGAAATTAAATATTTATTATACACATTTTTACAGCATTGGATAATAAATTATATTAAAACCAAAAATATATTCACACCATCTTTTTCCATTTTCATATTTTGAAGAAGCTCCAGGGAGCCACTAGGGCGGCGCTAAAGAGCCGCATGCGGCTCTAGAGCCGCGGGTTGCCGACCCCCGGTATAGACTAAACAGTAATCTCTTACTCACTTCCGATCCAGGTGCATAGAATATAATACATTAATTTCATTGGGGCAAATCTCTATCAAGTTTAAACTGGAAAATGAGCTGAGCTGTCATCAAAAGCCAAAGGGTTTTGGGCAACGATGTAAAGACAGATTCAGATTAGATATTCGACGGATATTCGCCTGTAGTTTTCCTTACGTCCACCAACAGCAATTAGGGACCGTCAACATAGTGACAAATCAAATGTCAAATTTCAATAGCTCTTTAAAACCTCTGAAGGATCGGACCCTTTTTTTCAATTTTCGCCTAAAATGACATACCAAAATCGGACTGCCTGTAGCTCAGGCCCTGAAGCAAGGATATGCATTTTCTTGGTACCATTTGAAAGGAAACACTTTGAAGTTTGTGGAAAAGTGAAAGGAATGTAGGAGAATATATCACATTATACCTGGTAAAAGATAATACAAATAAAATACAAATAAAAAAACCAACCGTTCTAGCTAACCCGATGGCTTAGACACACATTGCACACATTTTTTTATTTGTTGATTTACATCTCACACCATTTTAAATTCTTTATTTACATTTTAGAATTTCAACAGCTCCTTGGTCATGTGACCTACTGACTTCAAACAAGGTTCAGAATATACACTCAGTGGCCCTACACATTGCACACCCTTTCTTTTGTCCATTTTCATCTCACGCATTTTACATGAATTTTCAATGTTTTCAATGTTTCTAATTTCAATACCTCCTTGGTCATGTGACCTCAAACAAGGTCACAATTAAGGTCACAATACAATTAAATATTCTGTGTCATATACAGTGGTAATCATGTAAATAGGCTACATTTAAACAGCTCAGACCATATCACAGTGTAAAAAAAAATAGCAGATGCAGCACACTGAACTGTAGATGTAAAGGTCATGTAGGTCTCAGCTTGTCATAGAGAAGAATCACATGATGATCATCATATCTTTCCAAAGGCACATGATAAGATGAAAAAGAGCAGATTGATGTCAAGTCTTTTCATTACACAAATGTGTTCTTGGAGGCACAGCCTTACTCGAACATTGAGCGTGAATTTGTGCAAGGGCTGGCACAATAATCATTTAACATACAATTATGGACAATAACCATAAACTAAAACAATAATCGTCATATCTTTCAAAAAATTCATTTTAGGAGGGTGCGGATTCCACTTCATTTTGAAGTAGATATAGTTTACCCAATCATCATTTCATTGTTTACATAATGAGGATAAAGTTAGTAATCATTTTAGTAAGAAAATGGCACGGGCGGGAGGAGAAGCGTCATTTCCAAAAGTTTTAAGTTGTCAAAACCATCCATTTGGTAACACTACCTTTTAATTAAGCTGTCCTTATTACAGTGTAATTACTCTGTAACAAGTATTGAAGTTGTGTAACAAGTAGTTACAGTGTAATGACAACATGTACCTGGTAGTAATTGCGCTCTGTAATTACAGATGTGTAACAATGAATGCTTGTTACAAATGGGCATGTTTCCACTAAATTCACCAATTTATTGTTTCGCTTCTTCTCAGCTGCAATCGATTCATTAACAGCTGTGACAAAGGTTGGTATCCCTTGTGGATGTCTGAGAGATTTGCATAGATGCACACTGCACACTGCCCTATCACATCTGGACAAGAGGGATACCTATGTAAGAATGCTGTTCATTGACTATAGCTCATGTTTAATATTGGTGGATTGAATGCACATCTTTGCTTAGCTTTACTTCCTAAAGTGTTTCCATTCCCCTTTAAACAACAATGAGCCTTTTAGTGGGTCAAAGGAGTAAGTGAACCACAGTATTTCTTCAGAGGGAAACATCCATGTTTTTATTTGTTTGGGGGGTAAAATTGTGTTTTTTACTGCTGACCAATAGATGGCAGCATTATCCCAGCTTAGTGATGACCCTGTATCTCTCAGTTTGATGTTACAGTACTTGGATAACATGATATAGGTTTGAGGGTTTTCCCCACCTGCAAACATGTTTTTTCTAAACTGACTGTGGACACAATCGTTAGAATATTTTATCACTCAGTGTATCTCCATTTAAAATATAGTGTCATTTGGATCTGGATAGAATGTGGAGTGGAATGGAACAGTATCCAGCATTGCGCGTAATAAAGTAGTCCTACAAGATATGAAAGACTTGATGTTCTGGATCATATTATCACATTCCTATATGTGGACAATACAGAAGACATTGAACTGCTATACCCCCCTCTTTTTTTTTTTTTTTTTTTTTTTTTTTACACACACACACACACACACACACACACACACACACACACACACACACACACACACACACACACACACACAAATTGTAATCCATAGCAGTAATTGAGGTGAACACTGAATGCAATCTAAATGCTGGCCATGGGCCAGTGAAGAGTTCACTGCTTCTCTGAATGGCAGTGAGAAAGTGTGTGTGCAGGTGGTTTGCAGCAGAGTGAGTAAGGGTACATCTCTTCAGTCCGCAGACCGGAACTTGCTAATGGAAGTGACAGCTTGCAGGTCACAAAAGAAAGGGAGGGGGAATTGTGCTCACCGTGTGTGTGTGTATTGGGCATGGAGTGGGGAGAGTTGGGAGCTGAGACAAGACTGCAGTTATGAGAGAAACCTGACCAGAGATAAAAACTGCAGGACGAACAAACCTCTCTTCACTGACACTTGGCTCATAGGTATTGTGCCTACACCACCCCACCAGCCTCCCCCTCTCTGCAAGGGAGAAGGGATTACTGTCCTGAAGAGATTACAAAATAGAAAGAAGGTATTGTTGAGAAGTCCTCGGGATATTAACATCACATCGCCACACTGAATGAGTGATTATTTTAGCTGTGGAATGGAGCAACTCAGCATGGGTCAGCCAAACCAACTTCTTTGTGGACTTTGAAAAGAGTCAAACAAGAAAATGCACATTCCAGGGGCGGAAATCCCAGGGGGGACGGGGGGGGGGGGGGGGGGACACACGACCCCCCCCCATCCTGGGAAAAATATGATTTGTCCCCCCCCCAATATATCACTGTAAACATAACTAGGTAATTTAAATAATATTAATAATACGCAATGAAAGCAATTGTGGTGATTATAGACACTTAATAGCGCATTTTTAAGTTTCAAAAGATTGTGACCCCCCACCCTTTGCCTCACAATGGTTTGATCCACTGCCAGTTCCTTATTTGGCAAGGTAACAGAGGGTTCGTATCTACTGTCTGAAAGGCACTCAATGCACGTAACTGACATGAGGTTAATCCAGTCAATCGCGCCATAGCAATGTTTTGTTTTATGTTGGCAGGGTTCCCCCCACACACACACTAGCTGAATTTGCAGAGCTAGCGCGCAACTATTAACTATTAAGCTAGCTAGTACCTATTCCATTTATGTGGCGTCGTCAAAGATGGAATCTTTGCTATCGTCAATTTATTCCAAGATCAGCATGCAGATGATGTAAGTTAGTGCTTCAAAGTCTCTGTGATAAGGTTAGCAATAAACTGAAGTCCAAACTGAACAGAACTACACTCTCTTCTACCATTGTCTTAAATATATTTAATGGTCTCGTTGCAAAAGCTAAATTGTCGCAAGGGAACTTTATTTATTTATTTTACTTCACCTTTATTTAACCCGGGTAGCAAAGATTATAGCAAACACCACTGAAATGGAATTGGTGCTCGATAGCTTTGCAAATTCAGCCATTGTTGGAAGCCAGCCAATATGAAACAAACTATTAAAATTACAAAAGGTTGCAGCATATGTCGTGTTAATGGTGAACTCATACAGCTGTCAACTCTTGTCACTGCAATCCGGTTCACATTTGCTAGCTACCTTTTAGATCGAAGCCCAAATAGAATGATAGAAGATCAGATGATAGAAGCCCATCTCCTACTGTAAATAACCTACACACTGTGTGTGTGTGTAGCCAGCCAGGTAGAAAAATGGCAGAAAAAAATGTAAAAGACGGACATCAGAGTATTTTTCAGTACACCAAAACGCAAAGTAAGAACCCTAGTAGTCTAATATCTCAAAGACTAGTTGATAAAATGTTCATAACAAAGAAATGAAATTCTAATGGAAATGTTTCAGAATGATGTCATTAGGCAGAGCAGGCAACAGATGGCACACAGACAGCAGAGTTGGGGACAGATATGCAGGGACAGACTGGCAAAGACAGGGAGTCTCAGGTAAGTTTGTTGAGTCTTTGTTTGGCAACATTATGAAAGGTTCTCAATTTTTTTGACTTGTAAAATAGGAACATAATTGGAAAATGCCATGGATACCCCCACTCTCAACTTAAACTGGTGACTGAACTAAGATTTGTTAAAGGCAATGTTATTGCTGTTGTGATTAGTTGTGTAGTTTTGGGTACCGGTAGTTAGGAGTACGGCAAACACCTTATTTCTTTGGTTCCTCAATATACATTTACCATATTACAATGTAGGCTATGTGTTACAGCACAACTTTTGGTGTCCCCCTCAGGAATTGCTCTTGAGAAAATTTCATGTAATTGTCCCCTCCAAAGTTGATATCAGATTTTCGCCCCTGGCACATTCAGAGGCAGCGTTTGTCGTGGCTGGTGACTTTAATGCAAGGAAACTGAAATCCGTTATCCTCTACAGGATTGGTGGGTCCCATGTGGGATGGTTGAGCTAACGTAGGCTAATGCGATTACCATGAGGTTGTAAGTAACAAGAACATTTCTCAGGACACAGAAATATCTGATATTGGCAGAAAGCTTAAATTATTGTTAATCTAACTGCACTGTCGAAATTACAGTAGCTATTACAGTGAAATAATACCATGCTATTGTTTGAGGAGAGTGCACAGTTATGAACTTGAAAAGTTATTAATAAACCAATTGGGCATATTTAGGCAGTCTTGATACAACATTTTTAACAGAAATGCAATGGTTCATTGGATCAGTTTAACACGTTGCATCTAGTGGCCAAATTTTAAATTGCGCTTGGGCTGGAATAATACATTATGGCCTTTCTCTTGCATTTCAAAGATGATGGTAAAAATAAATACAAAAAATGCATGTTTTTTTCTTTGTATTGTCTTTTACCAGATCTAATGTGTTATATTCTACTACATTCATTTCACATTTTCACAAACTTCAAAGTGTTTCCTTTCAAATGGTATCAAGAATATGCATGTCCTTGCTTCAGTCCTGAGCTACAGGCAGTTAGATATTGTTATGTCATTTTAGGCAAAGAAAATTAAAAAAGGGTCCGGATCCTTAAGAGGTTTTAAACCACATTTTTATCAGCATGTCAACTGTGCAACTAGAGGTGCTAAAACTCTAGATCATCTTTATTCCACATACAAGGCCCTCCCTCACCCTCCCTTTGGCAAATCAAACCATACGTCTATCCTCCTGCTTCCGGCTTACAAGCAAAAGCTCAAACAGGAAGTACCAGTGATGCGCTCAATATGGAAGTTGTCCGTTGAAGTGGATGCTAAGCTACAGGACTGTTTCACTAGCACAGATTGGAATATGTTCCGGGATTCGTCCGATAACGTTGAGGAGTTTACCACATCAGTCACCGGCTTCATTAATAAGTGCATCAACGATGTTGTCCGCACAGTGACTGTACGTAGATACCCCAACCAGAAGCCATGGATTACAGGCAACATCCGCACTGAGCTAAAGGTTAGAGCTGCCGCTTTCAAGGAGCGGATCACTAAATCGAGATGCTTATAGGAAATCGCGCCGACGAGCCATCAAACAGGCAAAGTTTCAATACAGGACTAAGATCGAATCCTACTACGCTGGCTCTGACACTCAACGGATGTGGCAGGACTTGCAAACCTTCACAGATTGCAAAGGGAAACCCAGCTGCGAGCTGCCCAGCAAGGCGAGATTACCAGATGTGCTAAATGCCTTCTATGCTCGCTTTGAGGCAAGCAACACTGAACCATGTATGAGAGCACGAGCTGTTCCAGACGACTTCTGTGATCACGCTCTCCGTAGCGTTGTAAGCAAGACCTTTAAACAGGTTAACATTTGCAAGGCCACGGGGCCAGACGGAATACCAGGACACATACACAGAGCATGCGCTGACCAGCTGGCAAGCATCTTCACTGACATTTCAAGCAGACCACCATAGTCCCTGTGCCCAAGAACACTAAGGTAACCTACCTAAAGGACTATCACCCCGTAGCACTCACATCTATAGCCATGAAATGCTTTGAAAGGTTGGTCATGGCTCACATCAACGCCATCATCCCAGACCTTGGATCCACTCCAATTCGCATACCGCCCCAACAGATGACAATCTCTATTGCACTCCACACTGCCCTCCCATAGCGGGGTGGCACGTAGGCTAGCGGTTAAGAGAGTTGGGCCAGTGAAGACACCCTGGTTTAATCCCAGAGCCGGCAAAGTGGGAAAATCAGCTGTTCTGCACTTGAGCAAGGTAGTTTAACCCCCAACAACAACTGTTCCCTAGGCACCAATGATGTGAATGTCAATTAAGGCAGCTTCCCGCACCTCTCTGATTCAGAGGGGTTAGGTTAAATGCGGAAGACACATTTCGATTGAATGCATTCATTTGTCTCTGAGTAGATATCCCCTTTCCCATTGACCCAGCTGGACAAAAGGAATGCCTATGTAAGAATGCTGTTCGTTGACTACAGGTCAGAAATCTGGCAGTGTGGTGCCAGGACATCAACCTCTCGCCCAACGTCAGCAAGACAAAGGAGCTGATCGTGGCTACAGGAAACATCGATGGAGCTGTAGTGGAGCGGGTTGAAAGCTTCAAGTTCTTCTCTGTCCACATCACCAAGAAATTAACATGGTCCACACATGCCCAAACAGTTGTGAAGAGGGCACAGCAGCACCTCTTCCCCCTCAGGAGGCTGAAAAGATTTTGCATGGGCCCTCAGATCCTCAAAAAGTTCTACAGCTGCACCATTGGGAGCATCTTGACTGGATGCATCACTGCTTGGAACGGCAACTGCAAGGCACTACAGAGGGTGGTGAGTATGGCCTAGTACATCACTGGGGCCAAGCCCCCTGCCACCCAGGACCTCTATACCAGGCGGTGTCAGTGGAAGGCCAAAAAACTTTTCAAAGACTCCAGCCACCCAAGCCATAGACTGTTCTCTCTGCTATCGCACATCAAGCTGTACCAGTGCACTAAGTTTGGAACCAACCCTGAACAGCCTCTACCCTCAAGCCATACGACTGCTAAACAAGCTACCCGGACTACCTGCATTGGACAAACCCCTTTTGTGAACAAACTCCCTTGCACTGACTCTATGCACATCCACTGGACTCTACACACACAGTACTTACATACACTGACATCCCACACACACACACAAGCTGCTGCTACACATACGCTGCTGCTACAGCTCAGTCTATTATCTATCCTGTTGTACATCCTATATGTATATAGCTAGATCAATTGCCTCGTGCCCCTGCACATCAACTCCCTGTATGTAGCCATGTTATTTTTACGCGTTATTGTTGTTCACACACATACATACATACACACACTACCGGTCAAAAGTTTTATAACACCTACTCGTTCATATTTTGATTTGTTTAACACTTTTTTGGTTTCTACGTGATTCCATGTGTTATTTCATAGTTTTGATGTCTTCACTATCATTCTACAATGTAGAAAATAGTACAAATAAAAAGGTGTTCTAAAACTTTTGACCAGTAGTGTACACAGTAAATATATATATATATATATATATATATATATATCCCACACACACACAGTTGAAGTCGGAAGTTTACATACGCCTTAGCCAAATACATTTAAACTCAGTTTTTCACAATTTAATCCTAGTAAAAATTCCCTGTTTTAGGTCAGTTAGGATCACCACTTTATTTTAAGAATGTGAAATGTCAGAATAATAGTAGAGAGGTGTCACGATTCCCACCGACGGTGGCGCCCCCTCCTGCTCGGGTGGCGCTCGGCGGTCGTCGTCACCGGCCTATTAGCTACCACTGATTCCCTTTTTGGTTTCCCCTTCCTTTTGGTTTTGTGCACCTGTGTTTAGTTTGGTTAATTAGCGGGGCTATTTATGTTAGCTGGTCCGCTTCCGTGTTGTGCGGGATTATTTCTATTGTGACGGCTCATGTTGGCGCTATTTTACGCCGTGTGTATTTTCTCCCCTTGTGTTTGGGAGTATTTTGTTTGATGAGTGAGTGTACATCAAATACGCCACTACCCTGTGCTTGCTGCTTCCTGTGCCTCATTCCTTCACCACGACTGCCAATCCGTTACAAGAGGATGATTTATTTCAGCTTTAATTTCTTTCATCACTTTCCCAGTGTGTCAGAAGTCAATTAGTATTCGGTAGCATTGACTTTAAATTGTTTAACTTGGGTCAAACATTTCGGGTAGCCTTCCACAAGCTTCCCACAATAAGTTGGGTGAATTTTGGCCCATTCCTCCTGACAGAGCTGGTGTAACTGAGTCAGGTTTGTAGGCTTCCTTGCTCGCACACGCTTTTCAGTTCTGCCCACAAATGTTCTATAGGATTGAGGTCAGGACTTTGTGATGGCCACTCCAATACCTTGACTTGGTTGTCCTTAAGCCATTTTGCCACAACTTTGGAAGTATGCTTAGGGTCATTGTTCATTTGGAAGACTCATTTGCGACCAAACTTTAACTTCCTGACTGATGTCTTGAGATGTTGCTTCAATATATCCACATCATTTTCCTACCTCATGATGCCATCTATTTTGTGAAGTGCACCAGTCCCTCCTGCAGCAAAGAACCCCCACAACATGATGCTGCCACCCCCATGCTTCACGGTTGGGACGGTGTTCCTCGGCTTGCAAGCCTCCCCCTTTTTCCTCCAAACATAACGATGGTCATTATGGCCAAACAGTTCTATTTTTGTTTCATCAGACCAGAGGACATTTCTCCAAAAAGTAAGATCTTTGTCCCCATGTGCAGTTGCAAACCGTAGTCTGGCTTTTTTTAATGGTGGTTTTGGAGCACTGGCGTCTTCCTTGCTGAACGGCCTTTCAGGTTATGTCGACGTAGGACTCGTTTTACTGTGGCTATAGATACTTTTGTACCTGTTTCTTCCAGCATCTTCACAAGGTCCTTTGCTGTTGTTCTGGGATTGATTTGCACTTTTCACAACAAAGTACGTTCATCTCTCGGAGACAGAACGCGTCTCCTTCCTGAGCGGTATGACGGCTGCGTGGTCCAATGGTGTTTATACTTGCGTACTATTGTTTGTACAGATGAACGTGGTCCCTTCAGGTGTTTGGAAATTGCTCCCAAGGATGAACCAGACTTGTGGAGGTCTGTAATTTTATTCTGAGGTCTTGGCTGATTTCTTTTGATTTTCCCATGATGTTAAGCAAAGAGGCACTGTGATTTTTTTTTTTTTTTTCCTATTCCAAATCATGTCCAATCAATTGAATTTACAACAGGTGGACTCCAATCAAGATCTCAAGGATGATCAATGGAAACAGGATGCACCTCAATTTCGAGTCTCATATCAAAGGGTTCGAATACTTACGTAAATAAGTTGTTTTTTTATTTTCGATACATTTGCAAAAATGTCTACACCTGTTTTCACTTTGTTATTATGGGGTATTGTGTGTAGATTGATTGAGAAAAAAATAGTCAATTTTAGAATAAGGCTCTAACGTAACAAAATGTGGAAAAGTGAAGGGGTCTGAATGCTTTCCAAATGCACTGTATGTGGTGCTGCTCATGGCAACATCATCGAGTCTAGATTTAAATTATAAAGTAAATCTCAATTTGACCCACCCAGTAGCGATTTTAGCATGTAAATATTGGTGGGGAAAACATCTTTTTTTTTGTTAGATACATGCCAACAAAACAAAACACTAAACAATATATTAATTTTGTGGGCACCGGTGACCACAAAATGTTAGGGCCTACATAAAGCTGTCCCAACAACAGAGTCCCACCAGCAGTCACAACACCTTACCACTGATACTCCTGGCTATCAGCGGAGCCTTGTCTGGCAGTGAAACAGTTCGTTCAGCCACATTTACTGCCTTTAAAAAAAACATAGCTGATATGGCTGACTTGTTTAAACAAATGTGGTTTCTACTGTCAATTGAGATGTACAAACTATGGCACAAGGGGACGACAAGCAGATAAGAGGCAATCAGTAATTTTGATTAAGACATTAATGAGCGAGCTAGGACGGACGTGGTCAATATATCAATTTTTCAGCACTTTTGAAATGTACAGGAACAGAATTCGGAACATGTGCAGTTCTTACAGTATTCTCCCTGTACACCAAGTCAGAACCGTAGGATAAATAAACGGGGCATATAAGCAGGCAGTGAAAGCTCTTACAATATTCAGTGATGACATTTCTCTAAAACAGGCTATAGGCTACATGTGCACCACCTTAGTCAGAACAGTAGGCTAAGTTATGAGGGAAAAAGGGACCAAATTATTATGGTGCGGCACATGGGTTGCTAACAGCTTACTACACAACATACACTTAGTATTACTTTCTTAGCTACAGTATACATATCTACCTGGCATGTTACATAATTTATGCAGCAGCATACAAGACATTTTTGGACTCACCTTGCTGTGCTCACTTGAACAGGAAGGAGGCACAGCGGTCCTTCGTGGGCAAATTTCGTCATCAAAGTCTGGCATTCTCTGGATTTATAGTTTAAAAGGATAAACATTCAACATTGGCCATGCTGTCAATCCAACATGACTTCTATCGCGATCAAAACAACTGGAAACCCGGAAATCTCAGACTTCAGTGAGTTTAAGACAATTGGAAACTCAGAACTGGGAAATCTCAGACTTCAGTGAGTTCAAGACAACTGGAAACTCTGAAAAAAACAAAGACGAATTATGAGGTCAGTGATCTTCAGGTCGGAGCTCTAAAAAGAGGCCCGAGTTCCCGACTTGGAATTCCAAGTTGGATTACCATTCAAAACATATTTTCCCAGTCAGAGCTCATTTTTTTCAGAGTTCCCAGTTGTCTTAAACTTACTGAAGTCTGAGAGTTCACAGTTTCCAGTTGTTTTGAACACAATTTAAATCATGCTGGATTGACAGCATGGCCAATGCTGAATGTTTATTCTTTTAAGCTTGGAAAAGAGAACCTTAAACCCAAACTCGGACCACACACCCACTCCACTGAATAGCAGGCTAGTGATTGCTTTGCAATGCTTGCAGATACCCACTGATTCCTTCCAAACCACTCATTGTGGAATTTGCAATTTCCAACTTGTGTAATGTTTATGTCCAATGGCCGATGAGCATCGATACATTTTATCTATAATTTCTCTTCGTAATTTTCTTCATATGACAAAGATTGAAAAGGATTTGTCAGTAGATTGCTGACTTGATTCATGATGATGACTACTAGCTTGCTAGCTAAGATTTTGAAAGTCAGTCCAATCAAAGCTAATGTAGATATAACATGATTTTACGTAATTCTATCTATGGCCAATGAACTTGAGCCTTCTTGGATGGGGACTTCTAATGTAACTATGGCAGCACCCAAGGGGCTTGAATTTCCGAGCTCTCCCCGTAGATTTTGTGGTGCTGTAATGTCCCAATCAATGACAGAACACTGAGCCAATCACTGCCCAACTAAAGAATATTACCAACCCATATACTCCGTATTTTTCACTGGCTGCCCCACCACCACAGAATGCACTGAGCTAGGCTGAAACACCTGCATTTTGGGCTGCCTTACTCAAGAAAGCAAAAAAGAGACCATGTTGGTATTTTATACATTGTTTGGAAACTGATTTTTGACAGCAACAAATTACATATTGTGGCAAACCTCTTCAAAGTTAGGAGCGTTTGTCACAAATTAAGTGGGAAACTGTCACCAAAGTCAGCCCAGAATGAAAGTTCTTTCGAACATGACAGTACCTGTGTGTTTGTTTCGCTGTCCTGGTCCACCCAGGCCGCAGGTAAGGTCAAGGATAGCAGGGTTCGGTACACAAATCTGGTTCTCGGTAGGTCCAGGTCTAAACGCCAACAGGTAAGTCCAAAACAGTCCAGCTCGTACACGGTAAATCCAGCCAATGTAGATTGTCTCTTTCTCTATGGTTCATAGATCCTTCCCGCCCTCTCTCTCTCTTCCTGGTTTTTCTTGACCTTTTATCTGTGGGTCGGCTCCACCTTCTGAGGGTTCCCCTTGCTTCTGGGAATTGTAGTTTTGGCAGTCGGCCATTTTGTGATCTGTAGTTCTGATCGGGGTGGCCATTTTAGTGATCGGGCAGAGCCCGTTTATTAGTTCTGCCCTCACATATCTGCCATTTATCACTTGACCCCCTTCTTTGCCACAATATGTACCAGTCAAAAGTTTAGACACACCTACTCATTTCAGGGTTTTTCTTTATTTTTTACTATTTTCTACATTGTAGAATAATAGTGAAGACATCAAAACTATGAAATAACACATATGGAATCATGTAGTAACCAACATTTGTTTAGAACCAAAATATATTTAATATTTGATTTTCTTCAAAGTAGCCACACTTTGCCTTGATGACAGCTTTGTACATTCTTGGCATTCTCTCAACCAGCTTCATGAGGTAGTCACCTGGAATGCATTTCAATGAACAGGTGTGCCTTGTTAAAAGTTCATTTGTGGAATTTCTTTCCTTCTTAATGTGTTTGAGCCAATCAGTTATGTTGTGACAAGGTAGGGTGGTACACAGAAGATAGCCCTATTTGGTAAAATAGCAAGTCCATACTATGGCAAGAACAGTTCAAATAAGCAAAGAGAAACGACAGTCCATCATTACTTTAAGAGATTAAGGTCAGACAATCCAGAAAATATCAAGAACATTTAAAGTTTCTTCAAGTGCAGTCGCAAAAACATGAAACTGGCTCTCATGAGGACCACCACAGGAAAGGAAGACCCAGAGTTACCTCTGCTGCTAAGTTCATTAGAGTTAACTGCACCTCAGATTGCAGCCCAAATAAAAGCTTCACAGAGTTCAAGTAACAGACACATCTCAACATCAACTGTTCAGAGGAGACTGCATGAATCAGGCCTTCATTGTCGAATTGCTACAAATAAACAACTACTAAAGGACTCCAATAATAAGAAGAGACAAGCTTGTTCCAAGAAATATGAGCAATGGACATTAGACCGGAGGAAATCTGTCCTTTGGTCTGAGAGTCCAAATTTGAGATTTTTGAAATCTGTCCTTGTGTGATGCAGATTAGGTGAATGGATGATCTCCGCATATGTGGTTCCCACAGTGAAGCTTGGAGGAGGAGGTGTGACGGTGCTTTGCTGGTCTGTGATTTGCTGTCTGTGATTTATTTAGAATTCAAGGCACACTTAACCAGCATGGCTACCACAGCATTCTGCAGCGATACACCATCCCATCTGGTTTGCGCTTAGTGGGACTATCATTTTGTTTTTCAATAGGACAATGTCCCAACATATCTCCAGGCTGTGTAATGGCTATATGACCAAGAAGTAGAGTGATGGAGTGCTGCATCAGATGACATGGCCTCCTCAATCACCCGACCTCAACCCAGTTGAGATGGTTTGGGATGAGTTGGGCCGCAGAGTGAAGGAAAAGCAGCCAACAAGTGCTCAGCATATGTGGGAACTCCTTCAAGACTGTTGGAAAATCATTCCAGGTGAAGCTGGTTGAGAGAATGCCAAGACTGTGCAAAACTGTCATCAAGGCAAAGGGTTACTACTTTGAAGACTCTTCAATATAAACTATATTTTGATATGTTTAACACTTCTTTGATTACTACATGATTTAATGTGTTATTTCATAGTTTTGATGTCTTCACATTTATTCTACAATGTAGAAAATAGTAAAAATAAAGAATGAGTAGATGTGTCCAAACTTTTGACTCGTACATCTTTTTTTGTAGCTAAACAGGTGGGGCTCGAGCGGTGGTGTAAAGTACTTCAGTAAAAATACTTTTAAAAACTACTTAAGTCGTTTTTTGGGGTATCTGTGCTTTACTTTAGTTTTTAGTTTTTTAGACAACTTTTACATTTACTCCACTACATTCATAAAGAAAATAATGTACTTTTTACGCAATACATTTTCCCTGACACCTAAAAGTACTCGTTACATTTAAAATGCTCAAGCAGGACAGAAATATGGCACCTATCAATATAAAGTTTAGTCATGCTTACAGCCTCTGTTCTGGCGGACTCACGAATACAAATACTGTGTTTGTAAATTATGTCTGAGTGTAGGATTGTGCCCCTGTCTGTCCATAATTAAAAAATAATATGAAAATCGTGAAATCTGGTTTGCTTAATATAAGGAATTTGATGTATAGCATTTACTTTTACTTTGTACTTTTACAAAGTAAAAGTGACACGTGAGTACTTTTTCTACCACTGTACTTAAGTACATTTAAAACCAGATACTTATAGATTTTTAATCAAGTAGTATTAGTATCAACAAAACTCAGAATTATGGAATTTCTGGTGGAAGAATCGTGCCAAGGCGCTGTTCTGGTGGCTCATGGTCGCCCAAAGCCCTATTAAGAAACTTTATATTGGTGTTTCCTTAATTTTGGCAGTTAACTGTCGATTCAAATAAAGTTCCTATCTATTAAATTAGGCCGAATTCTGTTTTTTTTGGCTGGTGTCAAAATGACCCCAAAGGACCAGATTTTTTTAGGGGGGTGCATATTTTTGATTCAGAAACACTAAACAATGATTTAGATGTATTAATAACAAGTTGATTGACAAAGTCAAGACATTTTGAAGAATTTGGACTCTGATCAAAAATATGCATTTGGGATCAAAATGACCCCAGTTGGTAGTATGAGTGTTAACTCGGTTCCTGGATATTTATAACACCTGAAATATTGTTGATATTGCTCTAATGTGCATGATGTACCTTTCACACAACAGTGACTGCTTGTCTGGTAGCTCTGCTGATTGTGCAATAAGAGCAAGCATTTTACTCACGCTGTTAAACTTTGATGCCTGCTTATTCATCTGTACTCACTGAACAGATTATCTAGCTCCCACGCGAACACTTTTCAAAATGTTCACAAAATACTTTAGACAAGGCAGTGCTGTTCTGTTGATCTATACTGATTTAATGTTTTTACTATATGGCCGTGATCATATTCAAGGGATTATATCCATAGCACAACACACATGCTTCATAGACAATCAAACTCTAATTTTAAACTATATGATGTGTGCTGCCATCAGCAGGCAGGCTTGTGCATTCTTTCCACTGAGATCATTAGAGATAAGGAAATATTGGCCTATTCATCCTCATAAAGGTTTACAGAGCATGAAAGTGGATGTAGTTGGAAGGCATCTTCTTATGAAATTATAATAACCATACACCAGTTGCTTGGGCAACTGCAGTCTGGAAGGCTGGACAGTGGTGATGGCATATGAAGATGACATGATGGATTGTCTTTATGTGAATACGTGATAACTAATTGGATTTGCTGTGTCTTATACAGAGAAATAAAGAGATCTGAAAGGGACTGACAACACACGCAAGCATGCACCGCCCCCCCCCCACACGCGACGGACGACGACAGACAGACAGACAGACAGACAGACAGACAGACAGACAGACAGACAGACAGACAGACAGACAGACAGACAGACAGACAGACAGACAGACAGACAGACAGACAGACAGACAGTTACAATGATTACTCATCCACGTCTTAAAGAATCAGGGAAGCTTCTTCACAAAGAGGAATAGGATGCATTTTCTGCCCAAGGCAAAGAGCCTGCATACTTTAAATAGATATTCATCACTGTGTTTCCCTATACAAGGGGGAGATGCATTAGGAAGGGGATCATACGGGGGTGTGTGTGTGTGTGTGTGTGTGTGTTTGCGTGTGTGTCCATGTTGAATGTGAAAGGGAAATGGGGAGGGGGTTGACAGAGAGTGGGAGAGGTAGTTTCAGATAATGGGAGATGACAATCTCCAAGTAATGGGTACTATGTGGGCAAAATGCCTGTACCATTTAATAAAGGATAAGTGAGATCTGAGGAAAGACAGCTTTCTTGGCACAGCATTTGGTTTTTCACTGTGAGTCATACACAGAGTGTAGGTGTGTGTGTGTGTGTGTATTCTCTAATTAGGCTACACTATTTAATGATTATTGAATTGATGTCTTAAAATGTCAGATATTGCTTCATTAATAACTTTATCTGACTTTTATATCAAGCTACTTTTGTATTATATAATATTGTCAACAAGATATACGATGCAAATTAGCAGCAATGGTTTACTTTTACTCCAACACAGGGGCGGTTCTGGGGTGGGGGCCAGGGGTGGCCATTGCCCCTGTGACAACAATTTTGGACCCCCTTGTGGCCCCCCCCTAAATGTGGAGAATGAAATCATTTTTCCATAACTCATTTTTGCTATGGTTCTTTTTTTACATCCGTTATTAGACAGTGGCAACGCAGAACACTAATGATTATGAACATGGTCTTTTGCCTGCTAATGCCTGCAACGCAGTGAAGAAAACGATATGACAACAATAACGTCTAATGTAACTGACCACTCTAACAGAACAACTGGCCCCAGCTTGCCCCCCCCCCCAGTTGAAATGGTCTAGAACTGCCACTGGTCCAACATATCCTCCCACGGACTCCCACGTATAGAATAGGAATAAAAGCTTAGTCACCGACCCCTCTGATTGGCTTAAAGGGTCGGTCTGTCATGTCAGTGCAGTGACCCACTGTGCAAAGGAAATTCCCAGTGCGCGTGCAGGATAAAGCGGGAATGGATCTCACTCACACACCGCGTTCACATTGATGTCGGTGGAATATAAAAATAAAATCTGAAAAATGACGCAATATGCTCTTGGAGGTAAGAAACGTAATTATAATTTTGGTCAGTTCTGTTGTACTTTGAAATTAAAGTTAAGTTGATACGAGTTATGTCCTATTGTGAATTTGCTTGTCTTGTCTTGACAAGCTTAATACTTTATGAAAACCAGATCTCAATTTATTCATTTATAATTCAACTTCTGTTAAGGTGGTGCATAGTTTGCATACTAATAGATACTCAATTTTACGTGGCTTTGTAACTATTATTTGATGAAGACATCGAAGACCAACAGGTTGCAAGTAGAAGGAAATACCAACAGCATGAAGATAATGTCTAATACAGTAACAATGTGGTACACCTTTTAATGGATTCAATTTCAATTTGATTGTGTAAGCTAAAAATCACTAGTGGAAATGTTCTGGTGTAGTTTATATACATCTGGTAATAAATGCATACATGTTGCTATATAAAATAATGTATGAAATAGTATTTATTTTATTTGGCCTTTTTCTGTCTCTTTTTGATATGTAGTGGTTTAGCAGCCCATGTAATGCAAAGAGACACAGGAAATCTGTTGGTCTCTGTTTTAGAATTCATAGAGACCAACAGATTTCCTTGTAGTCATATTAACATAGGAATTAGCTGGCGCAGTTCTTTATATGAGTCATTGCCTTGACTTTAGAGATGTATGTAAACTGGCTAAACAACATCCTCCCTGACCCTGTAATGTCTAATAACACTAGCTTGAATGAAGCATACTGTATTTCATTTGTGGTAACAGACTGCATAACACTTTTTATATTAGGCTAGTAGCTGTCTTATCAATGACTGTGTTTCAGCAATGACTAAAATGGACCCATGCAATAAATTACACCAAGCAATAATATTTTTCCTGATAAGGATCATCGGCTCACTGTCCACAGTAGAGAGCCTTCACGTTTTCCATCCACCATCTGGCCATGATAATGTCTCTGAATGGCTCATGCCCTGGTGGGTCTTGATCAGAGTGATCTCTGGTTCACATTCTCCTTGAAAATAAGTATATTTTCAGAGTTTCTCATTCTCAATCAAACAGATTGGGCCTGATGGATGAGTCATAGTCAGAGACTGTCACAAAGTGTTTACGTTACAGGACAAGTTACTTTTCGGTGCCTGAAATGGCACCCTATTCTAATTATAGTGCATTGATTCTGACTAGGGCCCTGATCAAAAGTAGTGCACTAAAGAAGTAATAGGGTACCATCCCTTGGTGTCCCAATTACATTGCTTATAAAGCTGTAGTCAGTGAGATGAGATGAGAGCTGATATCGCCTCTTACACATGTACTAAGCGTCAGGAAAGCAGGAAATGTAACTCCACCGCATTCAGTTCAGTCTGCTGCTCTGGTTTAAATCAAAGCCCATAATTTCCATTTCCAAAAGAGGACAATTAGTTAGGATTAGGACCCAAAACATTTCCTGTTTAATCTCATAATGGATGACGGGTGTAGAAACATAATAAGTTAAGGGCTGTATTGGCAAATAAACAAGGTAAATAGAATTCTGTTCAATGATTCATAATGAATAGGAACAAATTGATGGGGGCCTCTCTCTCGCTCTCTTTTTCACTCTCTGTGTTTTTCAGTCACTAATGTAATTGAAACGTAACCCCTCCTGTGTCCAGTCCACCTGCAGATTCTGCTGGCAGTGGGACTGGCAGTGTTCTGCTTCTGCCTGGTGCTGGGCTGTCTACTGTGTTGGCGGAGAGGGAAGTATCATCCACCAGAGGACAAAGAGGCTGCACTGTCCCCTTCCTCAGCCAGTTGTGAACGGGTCACCGTGACCCTGACCCCATCCTCTGGCACCTTACCCATCAAGCAGCAGTATGAGGAGCTAGACGGGGATGTCCTGGACCTCCCCTCCCCCAATACCAGCTCCTCCCCCTCTGAGGATGACCTCACCGCCCTGCCCTTTGAACCTCGCCCCCGGTCGTCCTCCTCCGAGCTGAGGTCCTCCCCCAGGTCCTGCTTCCCCATGCGTCGCCTCAGCACCCCGAGTGTGTCCTCCTACTCTCACTACAAGCCTTCACGCCATGGCCGTGCCTCCCTGCCCTCTATCTCCAAACTGGGCCTAGTCTCCAAGACCCGTCGGGCGCTGGAACGCCGCTGCACCGTGACCGGTGACAACTTCGTGTACAGCGAACAGAGCCGCCTGACCAGCCCTGGCAGTGCCATGCAGTCTCCTGGCCCTCAGGGGGAGCTGTCCCAGCCACAGTACGGCTCCAGCTCCCTATCCATCCCCACCAAGCCTGCTCCTCTCCTGCACTTCTCCCTGCTCTTCTCCCCGGCACGGGGCACTCTGACCACCAACATCATGGGTCTGTCCGGGGCGACACGGCGGCGCAGTGGGGTGTTCGTACGAGCCAGCCTGCCCCCGCTCTGCCCCTCACTCCAGCAGGGGGCGTCTCGGCGGCTCAGCCTCAGCCCAGAGATACAGTGCCAGAGCCTTGTGCTACAGGTGGGCTCTGTGGAGGAGCTCCGCGCCTGCACCCTCTGGCTGGCTGTGTTCAGCAGGGACTTCTCAGGCCTGAGAGAGACAGCACTGGGGGAGCTGGAGATGCCTTGTGGGGAGATGGACTGGGAGCCAGACACAACTGTCCCCTACACCAGGGAGCTCACCCCCACCAGGAGTAGGCTGAAAAAGGTAACACATTTTGCCTGTCATTTTACAAGCCTAGGGCACTATCATAGAAATAGAACAACAACATAGATATACTGTATAGTCATTCTATTTCTATGGGCACTATAGCCTCACAATCACTATCTAAACATTTCCCCAGCATCTTAGACCTCTTTTTTCAGTTAACTTTAAGCACAGAAAAACTACACGCACTGGGGCTATGAATAGCCCATATCATGTTTTATCTATGAGGGAATGTGTCAGGCTAATCTAATCAGAATAAGGTCTGGGCCAGCGGCCATTAGCAGTTTTTCCACTGTTGTTGGACATGGTGACATTGTAGTTTGTGACTGGAGAGCAAACATGTGGAGTGCAGTGAGCAGTGTGCCGTGTCCTCTGTGGTGCTGTGGCGGCTGTGCCGGAAGGCATTAGTGACAGCCTGAGCTGGCGAGGGTGTGGGTGAGAGGGACAGAGCTAGGCCTCAGGTGCTGGGCTGAGCGGGCATGGTGATGTATGAATGGACATTATGTAGACACCATGTCTTGTCAGTGGATCTCTGCGTGAGGCTGGGTGGCAGCATGCAGGTGCCTCTGATCTCAGCTACAAGGCACAGAGAGATGTCATGCATACTGCACATGTGAATGTGGGAAACTTCACGTGTATGAAGCTCAATGAGTTATCACCCAATGAGAAAACGAATAGAAGTAGAGAGGTGGTAGCTGATAGGTGGTGTGATTATGTTTTTGTGATCTCTAATGAGGTCAAATGAAAGTTGCCATATTACTGTAATCCGTTAGCATTATAACACTATTGTTGACATGATGTGGGAGGCCAGGGACTGACGTGGCAGGGTTTGGAGCTGGTGCAGAATACCAAGGGACCAAGGTAATGTACCCTCACAGACAGGATGGTCACTTTAGTTTGTGATGTCCAAAATCAATGGGTTCATCAGCCCACTTACAGGTTACTCAGCATTTGACTCTGCAATGTCATGCTCTAGTCTGAGGGGACATCGGTGGCCCTTGTCCTGGCTGAGTCACAGAGATACAGACAGAGGCAGTCAATACCATTATTGGAGTTGGATAAATATGTTAGTGTGTGGTTGTGGAATTTTTGTTGTTGTTGAAAATACTGTGAGTTGAGTGACACAGAGTGGTGTCTCTTGGGAATAATGACTACTGACTGAGAGACAGAGCAAGTGATGTGAATCTCCCTTGTTGGGTGATCTCCCATTAGACTCCACTGGTCTCACAAACACAGGCAGGCTTACAGCTGCATGCTCACTAGGTCTGGGCCCAGGGTGCTTTCGGCTCTGAATAAGCAACTAATGAGATTCATTGTGCTTTTCATGACATGAATCTCATGGAAACCTCATGGGGGCTGTAAAAGACTAGATTCTTAAGGATGATAATTTAGCGGCAACAACATGTCGTTCTTTTTACCCAGTGTTTTCTACTTAGTTACCTCAGGACTCAAAGAAAGAACATGCGCTTCATAAAACAACACATCAACAACACAATGTGTTCGTCTCTTCTTGTTCTTAAATCAGCCTCTCCCCTCCCAGAGTATGAGTTCCCAGGAGACGTTGGGTCGTAGGAAGAGTTCGCTCTGTGCTGCTCCACGGGCCCTGGGTCAGCTCTTCATTCTGCTGCAGTACCAGACACTGGCCCACCGCATCAAGGTGATGGTCCGCAAGGCTGAGAACCTGGCCAAACTCTCCCGGATGCCAGGAGCAGCAGGTATGAAAAGTCTATTTAGCTTTCATCCCAAGCAAACATACAGAACTGTCGACATTGACAGTGATACAAATGCAGGAATCAATACCACAACTCTGGTGTTGCCAGCACTATGCTTTAAACCACTGAGCCATTATTTAGAACCACCCCAGTCAAGCCCTCGACCTCACAATCCCATATCCAGTCCCAGCCTTAGTCACAGTCATATTCCCAGGCGCCTGCTGCCCTGATTGAGCTCCTTATGAGATTACAGATACTGATGGGCCTCCTGTCATTTCCTCTCTCTCTCTCGTCCCTACAGATCACTACGTAGTCATCAACCTCCGTCAGGATGGGAAGGTGATCAGTACGAAGGAGACCAAAGGGGCGGGAGGACACAACGCTGTGTGGAACGCTCCCTTTCTCTTTGACCTGCCTCTTGGTGACATCACTCAGCTGCCTCTTGCTCTGGAGTTCATCATCATGCAGGTAGGAATGACTCAGTGGTGAAGAATTAGGAGAGTGCAACCACGGATAATGTAATAACAGATGATGTAATAACCTGTTTGTCCACAGTTTTTATTACATCCTCAATTATGTTACAAGTCTTCCATCAAATGTATCTTCTGTGCATTTGCATCTTACAACTATCTGTATGTTAATTTTCTACACTTTACTGTATATGGTCAGAGAGCAACCAACGAAACATCTCTCTCTGCAACAGGGGCGGCTCTACATGAAGGGCAGCATGCTGGGCCGTGTGTTGATTGGCTGCGAGGCCCCGGAGGCAGGACAGGGACACTGGAGGGACATGTGCAGTCAGGGACAGGTGGAGACAGCGCACTGGCACCCCATCACACCAGAAGTCTTTTAGGACTTTATAGCTGACCTCTACCTGTGTTAGGAGGGTCAGGACATTGCTGGAGAGAGGACAGGTGATAGAGGGCTTGCCAGACTAATGGGACACACACACACAAAAGACGGACAGCAAATGGACTATCAGTGGTGGCACCTGTAAACATATTGTGATGTCATTGCATTTAGACTTGTAGTATCTGATACATACTGTTCCACACTGCCCTAACAGTGAGATACAGGCCACAGGATGGACTGCCACTACTGCTGTATGATACAAGTTGCATGGATTTGTGTTATATGTTGGTGCTGTTTGTATCATAGAGAACAATCTGTCAGTCCCACACATCTTTAAAGCCGGAATCCTTAATGTAAACAACAGCAAAGCGGCCACCCCACCTGTGTTTTGGTAAAAGGCTGAGGGATGAACCTGGAGAAAGATAACAGCTCTCAAATTCATAGTCAGGACTGAACATCCATGACATCAAAATGATCGTTTTAACCATGTTTTGAGGCTATACAGTGTTTGTTTACATTTACATTGTTTACAAACATTGGAGTAAAATAAGCTTGTATTTTGGGCTCTGATGGAGTAGGACAGTTGAGATAAGCTCATGAGGCATTACCAAGTTAGTTTTTCAAGAATCAATGGGTATATACTGTATCATTAATTTATAAGTCCAAAAATGGGTATAGCAACTAAGGATTCCAGCTTTAAAGACCATTGTCTGAATTTGCTATACTGTCAATGATTCTTAAGTCACGGCCAGAACACTTCTAGTTGTGGTTTACTGTGACGTTCTGTGTCAGTATTTGTCCTCAGCATTGATCTCTCTGGTCCCACGTGGCTCAGTTGGTAGAGCATGGTGTTTGCAACGCCAGGGTTGTGGGTTCAATTCCCACGGGGGACCAGTACGGAGAAAAAGAAATGTATGAAATGTATGCATTCACTACTGTAAGTCGCTCTGGATAAGAGCATCTGCTAAATGACTAAAATGTAAATGTAAATCTCTGCTTGCTTTGTTTGTGTTGTACTCTTGTGGTACTTGTGGTCTGTGCTATTTGCATGATTGGGATCTTTGCCAGACATTAGCGTGATTAAAAAAGTGATATTGATCATCATGCGCTATACTCTGTCATGGACTTGTCATCCACCATCCACTGTAGCTGTCGCAGCATGATAACAGACATATGTTCAGCACTTGTATAGGTGTTGGCCTGAATCATTACATACCATATATCTTTACCTGGATATAATCAAGCCTGTACCAGAGAAGCCCTCCAAACACCTTCATGAAGACAGGAGTCTGAAAAGCCATTTGCGTACATCAATCAGCCATCAGTTGATTACTGTAACTGTGTAGGCATGCCTTTTAAGGGACTTATACGGTACACATTCTGTCATGGGACTTTCAATTCTTTTAATCAGCATTGACAAATGGCCTGTCTTGTCTTGCTAAAATTGCATATTTATGCTTTTTAACAGAGAAAGCTCTCACAGTAGACATGTCTCTGAATGAAAGTGATGTGATGAAGATGCCATATGTTCTGTCATATTTATAGATAGTATATGTTCCATGCACTAGAATACTACCTACACCTAACATTATTACAAGAAATAATACCACAGTTGACTAGTGGAGTAAAATGCCTGATATGGAAAGACTTGTAGAACTCAATCTTCAGTCATATGCCGTTGTTTCTTATGTAGTGCTGATGGTATGCCTTTTGATGGTTATAAATATCCATATGTAACGGTGTTTCTGCCGTCCCTCTACTTGCCCCAACCTGGGCTCGAACCAGTGACCCTCTGAACACATCAACAACTGCCTCGCACAAAGCATTGTTAGCTATCGCTCCACAAAAGCCACAATGTTTGCAGAGCAAGGGAAACAAGTACTTCAAGGTCTCAGAGTGAGTGACGTCACCGATTGAAATGCTACTAGCGTGCACCACTAACTAGCTAGCCATTTCACACTGGTTACACATGTTGCGTAACTCTGCTGCCCTTTCTACTACTGTATGGGTCACTGAAATCATGGTTCCGGATATCAATTTATTGCTCAATCACTTCTATAGCACTTAAATTGAATGTGACAGACAGGACATCTTTACTGTTGAATGGTCTATGAGGGAGTAGGAGTTGAGAGTTAGAACAAATATACATTCTATATGGGTTTAATGTAGTAGAACTAAAACATGCCAATGTAAACAGTGAGATAAGGTTTGATCTGTGAATTCTATGAAAGCCCTTCACGTGATAACACAAATGGCATCGGTTCATTTTTTGATTTCTCTAATCTGCCACTTTCCCAGGCGAGGTATCTTAATGGGTGTTTGATCATCTGTTCTCATTCCCTTAAATCTGTGTGAACCCTTGCTGATCCTGCACAGTAGAAACATACTGTTGCCTGCACTACATCTAAACAGGAGTGAACGTTTCAGGATTATGGAAAAATTTGAGAGATTCACAGGATTTGAGAAAGTAACATGGAATGCACATACCTCCAAAGGGTTTTGGATATCTCTGCTTATTTGTCAAGCCAGTATCAACTATTGCTGAAGGCTAAGTCACTGTCACCCTCTAGAGGTTCACCCATTAAAACAGACAGCAAAGAAAGAAATGTCTTCAAATATAGCTCATAAAATGTGTTATTCATGTGCTCTAAGAGTCAACACACTCTCATATAACATACAGTACGTCATGCCCACCTTTCAGTACTCTCACATTGCGAACATCACCCATATCTATCCATAGCAACACACCAATTATCATAATTTTAAGTTCTAGAGTGACCATAATGGGTTGTGGATCCAGTCCCTGGTAGCTGTCTGTCCATTAGCCAGACTCATACAGGCAATACAGACCGGCTGGAGCTGTACCATACTCTACAATTGTGGACGGGAGGTTTAGCCATCAATGAAAATCAGAACATGAGCTTTTTCACTGTCTGTTTTTCTCTCTCACGTTGCGAACATCACGCCTATTGATCATGGTTATTAGCTGAAGCAGAGCAAGGGAAGATCAATATCTTTGGCTCTTGGCAAGGTGGGTAAAGACACAGAGGAAGGTGACTCAGCTTGAGGAGAAAGAGGCTGGTGGATGGAGAGTAAAGGTCAGTGAGTGGGTCTCTCAGGGGAGACAGAGGTAGGCTGAATAGTAGTGTACATGGTCCACAGTTTTTGTATATTAGGACCCCCATTAGCTACTGCAGATGTAACAGCTACTCTTCCTGGGGTACACATAAAACATACAAATACGTGACAAAGTACAGAAGAGTTATAGACAAAATAGTTATATATAGGAAAGACACCAAGAGACAGCAAACATTATATTTACACTCTATTCATATATACATAATCGTATATACAGTACAGTTAAATTAGATCTTTAGAAAGAGGTGCTATGATATGTTTTTAAAATACTTTTTTTAAAGCTAAAATAAAAAATAGCCACCTTTGATGGTTGAGCATTCCATGATGACATAGCGACGCATTAAATACGTTTTTGGTTTATGTACCGTAAAGGATCCTATAGTGGTGTGTCTGGTGGGGTATGTATGTGTTACCGGCCTCAGTCTATAGCTGAGGTGGCCTGTAATAGTAAAAAGAACAGACACAAGTTTACGTCTGCAAAGTTCTGGCGTTTTCTTCATTCTGAAGAATGGTGCGCGCGCTTGGCCAGAACTTGCTGTTTCTGAACTATACAGCGCAACAGCGCCATCTATTGGCCGGATGTACTACTAACGCTAAAGCATGTAGAATATACAATTTAGATTAATTAAGACAAATACATAAAGATTTTTATTTTATTTTTTATTCTAATAAAGGCGTGTCTGTTAGTTAGTGACTTTGTTTTCAGCCCATTACACATGTCTGTTTTAAATATATGCAAATAGATTATACAAGTGGTTAGGCATTTTCAACACACAAATGTTTCTTAAAAAAAACTAGAAGAGAAGTACCGGTAGTCAATTTCTCCTCAACCCTCAACCATGAAAGACTATCATCCATGTTGTTGATGTTAGTTCTGTGTGTGCAGTTCAGGGCAGTAGTGGTGCGTGGGTAAAATCACTGTGGAAGCCAAGCTAGAAAGAAATGCCATATTACAACCTATGTGTTGTGATAATTGCGTTGTTTGATCTATAACCTGTTAGTTCATATGCCTTGCGACTGTGATATATAGGCCTAAGGCCCGAGACAATAAGAAGACACAGTGGCAGAATAAATTCAACCACACCTTTGTTTCATCACAAAACCAGAGAGAAACCTCAGTCTGGTCAAGTCCACAAAGCATATTGCATGTAACAAACAGTTACATGACCTATGGTCGAGCAAGTTAGTGTTTCCAAAATTTTCGGACTGCTAAACAACTATTGATTTACAACCCCGGAGAGTTACAGAAAGTCGCAAAGAAAACAGGAGCTGCCGCCACTATTCCAGCACCACTATTCCAGCTTCAACATTTCAACATCATCAAGTCACCTAGGCTTAGCCTAATACAGTGACAACTAAAAGATACCAAAAACGATTTATCCCAATCAATGTAAGCTAAATATGTCCATGTCGCTGTCCATGGTTCTGATTTCTGTGGGTGTATGTGCGTGCGTGCAAGTAGAAAAACATGTTGACTCACCCCACTTGTAGAGAAACGCCAATGCCATTCTCCTCTCTTTCATATTGAAGAAACTGTCTATCACTCTGTCATACAGTACACGCTTTCATTTTTTGTTGTCCTAGGCTACCTTGCTAAAATGCTTGCTCGCGAGCCTAACTTCCTTTCATGGGCAACGTTAGCTAGTTAACATTAGCCTTCTACATCTAGCTACATATTGAACTTACCTCTCAGACCAGGGGCACAACATGAATTTATGGTTGGATCAGAATAGCCATTAAAATCATTAACCAGTACAGAGACTTAAGTAAAACCACAAATCCAACTCCCTATCTCCATCCATGGCTAATTTAAGCTAGCTAGCTAGCCACTGGAGGACAACAACACAAAGAGATGCAACAATTCAAGTTGTTTCTGTTAATGACGTATGCTCTCGATGTGATCGGAGTGAAGCCAAATCCAAACTGGCTTCCCTTGACACTTTTTTATGGTGTGCCAGGACCATTCACATTTGAGCTCAATGCTGATTGGCTATTATTTTATACTATTTTATATCAAGGGAGGCCAAATGCTCGCTGGCTTCCCTTTCATTCGATGCCACCAGAGGCAAAGTCATTCTCTTTTTGACCAGACACCATCAGAAAGATGGCCTACACATACAGAGGGGCGCTGTTTCACTCACTCGGAAGCTTTCTCCAGTGAGATATATTCAGCCTCTTGTGAATTGAAGGACAATTCTGAAACACAGAGTGACGAAAGATAATAATAATAATTTTTCTTAGTGAATTTATTGGGGAAGCCTGGCTTCCCTTGGCATCCATGAATACACGCTTCTGGTTAAGGGCAAGGTGTGCTGCTTGGTTTTGAGCCAGCTGCAGCTTTGCTAGATCTTTGCTGCATCTGACGATATTACTGGACAGGAATCAAGATTGGAGAAAATCGAAGCCTGAAGAACTAGTACAGTTGATATTTGTGTCAAAAACACAGATAATCTTGTTATAACAGACATACCTCTCCCCAGCTTCACAACAACCTTGTCAATATGACTTGACCATGATAACTAACCATCCAATGGTACTCCTAGGAGTTCAGCTTCTTCAACTTGAATGGTCAAACCCTTTATGCACAACTCCATTTGAGGTTTAGGTCTAAGAGAATGCTTAAACCAAACACAATGCTTTTGGTTTTAGGTTTATTTAAGACCAGTTTATTGTTAATTACCCATTCTGACACTGACTGTAACTCCTTGGTAAGAGTCTCTGTGAGCTCAGTGGCTGTATGTGCTAATGTGTACAGTGTGCAGTCATCTGAATACATAGTCATTTTAGCTTTATGTGCCAAATCATTTGCAAAAATAGAGAAGAGTAATGGCCAAAGGCAACTGCCCTGAGTGATACCGCACTGTACATATCTGATGTAAGAGAAGCTATCTGATGTTAGAGAAGAACTCTCTGAGTTCTACTGGATATGTAACTCTCCAGCCATGTGATGGCAAGTGATGTAAAGCCATAACAAGTGAGTTTATTCAATAACAAATGATGATCAATAACATCAAAGGCTTCACTGAAATCTATCAGTACACCTCCAACTATCATATTACTGTCCATTTATTTTAGCCAATCATCAAGTTGAGTTAACCTTTAAAAAAAAAGTAACTGTATTTGTTCAAACACAATTCTCTCCATCAGTTTACTAAGAACAGGCAGCCAACTGATTGGTCGGCTGTTAGAGGCAGCAAAGGGTGCTTTACTATTTTCTTTGCAACATCATGGATGGATGCTGCTTGCTTTGTTCTTACTGCAGAGTGGGGAAAGTCTTACAACCCTAATATGCTTATTTGACAATCACTACATCCCACAAACTTCCACAACCTCGGCACAAACACGCATAGGGGACACAAAAAAAGTCATCACTCATGCCCTTTTTGGTATGCATTCAATTTCTCTGGAGTCGAGCAGCGGAGAGATGTTTAAGTCTGTTTAATGTCTAAAACACACAAGTTTAGTCTCATATACATACTGTATGACAGGCAGCCCCTCTGTCTCAATGATGTGCTTGTACATGGAATGACTCTGCCAAACAGTATAAAGAGTGATTATGACTAATACATGATGACATATACCCTGAGGTCAAAGACAGGTTGGCCGACAGGTAGACAGGTAGCTTCTCCCTGTAGATCGAAGGCAGGACTCAACTGGCTGATGACAGCCACAGGATCGAGGGAGAAGTGATCAGAGTTTATCAGCCAGTAAAGGACAGAGCCATCACTTACAGCAGGATTTCGAAATTGGCTGGAGTTTTTTAAACTCCAAATAATAATTTCTAAAAAACAACCACAAAAAAAGTTTTCAATGTTTCTTTTTATACAAAATCCCTCGCGGGTCAAACTCTGATTTAGTGTAATCCACAACATATGTCACAATAACTCACAATTGCCCATATATTGATCTTTATGTATTGTTTTGGATAGAATTGCCCAAAAAATTGTTATGACATGTTTTGTGAGGGGGAAGTGGTTGTACAGATCAGATCATACAGAATATCCTCCTCCCCCTTTTTAAAATGGAAAAATATCTTATTTACTGACCTCCTTACAGTAAGTATTGTACTATTTTATAACAGAGACAGAGGAAAATACAGATAGCAGTAGTAGGGATAAAGACAAAAGGTCTCGAAATCCCGCCACCATGGGGGAATGTGTGGTCCAGAGTCAGAAACGTTACCGCTGCACAATACTCCGGCACAATACAGTAGAATCTAGATAACTTGGATTCTGTTGGATCCCCTAGCCTCAATCACAACCCTAACTCTAACCCTAGCATCATGTCCACATCCCAGTTCAACCCTAACCTCAACCACAAGCTCCACCGTAAGCTAACCCTAACCCTAACCCTAGCATCATGTCCACATCCCAGTTCAACCCTAACCTCAACCACAAGCTCCACCGTAAGCTAACCCTAACCCTAACCCTAGCATCATGTCCACATCCCAGTTCAACCCTAACATCAACCACAAGCTCCACCGTAAGCTAACCCTAACCCTAATCCTAGCATCATGTCCACATCCCAGTTCAACCCTAACCTTAGCCTCAACCACAAGCTCCACTGTAAAGCTAACCCTAACCCTAATCCTAGCATCATGTCCACATCCCAGTTCAACCCTAACCTTAGCTTCAACCACAAGCTCCACTGTAAAGCTAACCCTAACCCTAATCCTAGCATCATGTCCACATCCCAGTTCAACCCTAACCTTAGCCTCAACCACAAGCTCCACTGTAAAGCTAACCCTAACCCTAATCCTAGCATCATGTCCACATCCCAGTTCAACCCTAACCTTAGCCTCAACCACAAGCTCCACTGTAAAGCTAACCCTAACCCTAATCCTAACTTCATGTTCACATCCCAGTTCAACCCTAACCTTAGCTTTACAGTGGAGCTTGTGGTTGAGGCTAACCCTAACCCTAATCCTAGCATCATGTCCACATCCCAGTTCAACCCTAACCTTAGCCTCAACCACAAGCTCCACTTTAAAGCTAACCCTAACCCTAACCCTAATCCTAGCATCATGTCCACATCCCGGTTCAACTCTAACTCCAGGTAGCTGCAGGTAACTGCGTCTAACTGTTATTGGCTCAGCGAGAGAGCATTGCTTGATGTTTGTTCATTTGATAATTGGTGAAACTGCTGAGAAAACATTGAATATGATTAACATTTGTCTGAAAGTGAGCGATAACTATACATGAATGTGTGATTATAAAAATAAATGTTGGTTGATTAAGCATTTCTTGCTCCAACTCCATGAATACAAATGATCTGTGAGGCTTTGTGCCCACTAGGTGTCATGATTGGAATGGATAAGCAAGCACCAGGCTCAGTACAACACGGAATCTAAATAAGACAATGGTCAGAACATGGTTTGTGTTCACTGAAGGTAGCGAAGGGATTTGGTGCGTTAGGCCTGTGCAAGTTCAACAGTGATGACTTATGACCTGTTTCTGAATGCTTTAAAATGTCTGTTTCTTGACAGTAAACCTATTATGTGTCAAAATGACTTAGATAATATAGTACCCAATATATTAGGGAGTTTACCTGCAGTTTGACTCATGGCTTTGCTTGGTCCTTTGGGCTGCATAACACATCTAGCTGATGTTGAAACACACATCTTCCCAAATGAATATCCTGATGCATTTTTGTCTCATCATGATTACTGGCTGGTTCTTAAAAAGGTAATTGCATCTTGGAAACCAATACTTTGTAATGAATGAGTGGAGAGGAGCACACTCCATCTGTGTACCTGCCAGGTCTGAGTCTTCCAGGCCAGCGGTTGTCTTCGCCCTGGCAGAGGTTTAGTGTGTCTCCACCCGGGCCGCCATGAGCCGGATTCTGCCGGAGTCTGCCGGACCCACTGGGGCATTGCTTGTGACTCCTGCAGGGGAAAATGCATGAAAGTCAAAGGGCTTAGTGTGTCCTTTCCACACCCCTCTGAAGGGGGATACTAGGAGACAGCCAGGCGCTGGGCCTGGACACAGCTTTGCTGCGAGGAGGACCTCCAGATGTGGCCTGGCTGGTCTTTACTGGCTGTTTCCCTAATTCATATCTAGGTCTGTCCCTCAGTCAGACTATAGGATCCCTAACCAGTCACTACAATCTGTGTTTGGGTTTAAACACTGTCATTTTTTTAAATGATTATTATTTAACCAGGTAGGCCAGTTGAGAACATGTTCTCATTTACAACTGCGACCTGGCCAAGATAAAGCAAAGCAGTGCGAGAAAAAACAACATAGAGTTACACATGGGATGAACAAAAGTACAGTCAATAACACAATAGAACAATCTGTATACAGTGTGTGCAAATGGAGTAAGGAGGTAAGGCAATATATAGGCCATAGTAGTGAAGTAATTACGATTTAGCAAATTAACACTGGAGGGATTGATGTGCAGATGATGATGTGCAAGTAGAAATACTGGTGTACAAAATGGCAAATAAAGTTAATAAAAACAATATAGGGATGAGGTAGGTAGTTGGATGGGCTATTTACAGATGGGCTGTGTACAGCTGCAGCGATCGGTTAGCTGCTCAGATAGCTGATGCTTAAAGTTAGTGAGGGAAATATAAGTCTCCAACTTCAGCGATTTTTGAAATTTGTTCCAATCATTGGCAGCAGAGAACTGGAAGGAAAGGCAGCCAAAGAGGTGTTGGCTTTGGGGATGAGTTTGATATTTTACTGTCCCAGCAAAACTGTGTGTTGCCAGGACATGGACCAGGCCATTACTGTATGAATACTTAGGCTGGGTTGATGGATGAGATCAGACAGACTCAAATGGATACAGACTGAGGTTTACATTTTGTGACTGTTGATGGCTATTCCACTTTAATTATATAAGTCTATCCTACTGCCGCTCTTTTGCCCATGTCGGCCATGTCTGAAATATGAGTCCTCTAAAATGTGCCCATTGATAATTATAGGAAAACAAACCTCTTGCTTTTATGTTCAAATTGGTAAAATAGAAAAATGCTCGGTATTATTTGCAACCATCTCATGACCTATTCCCAGACTCTCTCATGACCCCCTGAAACCGAAGGGACGCCAATGTTGCTTTTGAGGCTTGAATTATTGCTTGGGCTTCAAACAGAAAAGATATATGGTAAGTTCCCCAGGCATCAGTTAAAAAGCATGTTGACAAAGTTGCAAGTTATCATAAACCAAGGACAGCTACAATGACGCATCATTTAAGCAGCACACATGACATGCAGGGCCCAGGCCTCTTTATCAAGAATGGGAAGACGGGACAATAACATCTCTGTGTTCCTGGCATCTGACAGGGGAGGCGCCCTCATACACACCTTTCTGCCCCCCTCCTTCTCGTCTGGAGTCAGCTGTAACAGAGAAGGACTGTTAAACTATCTGAAACTATCATATGTGGGCATCAGCTGCAGCCAGCATCCATGCTCTCAATGGGGGCCTTGACATCATGGGGCAAAATGCAGTACTTTTGCCATATTCTACGGGAACAGACAGTTCATCCCAAGGCCAGAGGGTCAGGATGGACAACAATGACAAGCATCCAATGCACCAATCTGACAACTACTACTACCACATGCCAGTCAAGGCCATCAATAGAGATAGAGACCTGCACTAGCTTGGGCAACAGACAACACATAAAAATACAGGCCTGTGCTCTCACTCAGAAACTGAAACTCCAGTTCTTGATTGTCACATCAACCTGGAATGTGGCGCATCAAAAGATAATGCTACAAATTACACCAGCTCCATTTATGGCATGGTTTGTTTGTATGATTGGCCATCATTCAAATAGTATACTTCAAGGCTTTGTCTTTCACAATGATGGAGTTTGAATCAGACTGCTGGGTCCCTGTGAGCTTAACATTTTCCATAAACTTTTCTATTTTTGTCCTAAACACAATGACTGATGGGATCCAGCAGTAAATGGACAAACACCACTACACACAAACATGTTCTTCCTTAAATAATGTTTTACAACACCATTTTTGGACCCAATGTTTAATTGCCTTTGAATATTAATAGATTTGCTGCTAACGTTTATCCAGTTAAAAGTTAATGGATGTGGCTATGTCAGCAACACCCGTTGCTGACAGGTGTATATAATCAAGCACACAGCCATGCAATCTCCATAGACAAACATTGGCAATAGAACGGCCTTACTGAAAAGCTCAGTGACTTTCAACCTGGCAGCGTCATAGGATGCCACCTTTCTAACAAGTCAGTTTGCCAAATTTCTGCCCTGCTAGAGCTGCCCAGGTCAACTGTAAGAGCTGTTTTTGTGAAGTGGAAACATCTAGGAGCAACAACGTCTCAGCCGTGAACTGTTTGTCGGGAGCTTCATGAAATGAGTTTCCATGGCCGAGCAGCCACACACAAGCCTAAGATCACCATGCGCAATGCCAATTGTCGGCTGGAGTGGTGTAAAGATTGCCACCATTGGACTCTGGAGCAGTGGAAACACGTTCTCTGGAGTGATGAATCACGCTTCACCATCAGGCAGTCCGATGGACAAATCTGGGTTTGGGGGATGCCAGGAGTCGCACTACCTGCCCCAATGCATAGTGCCAACTGTAAAGTTTGGTGGATGAGGAATAATGGTCTGGGTCTGTTTTTCATGGTTCGGGATAGGCACCTTAGTTCCAATGAAGGGAGATCTTAACACTACAGCATACAATGACATTCTAGATGATTCTTTGTGGCAACAGTTTGGGGAAGGCCCTTTCCTGTTTCAACATGACAATGTCCCCGTGCACAAAGCGAGGTCCATATAGAAATGGTTTGTCGAGATTGGTGTGGGAGAACTTGTCTGGCCTGCACAGAGCCCTGACCTCCACACCATCGAAGTGAGCCAGGCCTAATCGCCCAACATCAGTGCCCGACCTAACTAATGCTCTTGTGGCTGAATGGAAGCAAGTCCGCACAGCAATGTTCCAACATCTAGTGGAAAGCCTTCCCAGAAGAGTGGAGGCTGTTATAGCAGCAATAGGGGGACCATCTCCCTATTAATACCCATGATTTTGTAATGAGATGTTCGATGAGCTGGTGTCCACATACGCTTGGCCATGTAGTGTATCTAGCAAAGCTGCAGCTGGCTCAAAACAGAGCAGCACACCTTGTCCTTAACTGAACATACAGAACATGTGAACATGTGAAGCATGTGGAGACAGCAGACTGGGATAGGGAAAGATTGAATATGTCCGTAAACACTCCAGCCAGCTGGTGTGCGCATGCTCTGAGGACGCGGCTAGGGATGCCGTCTGGGCTGGCAGCCTTGCGAGGGTTAACACGTTTAAATGTCTTACTCATGTCGGCCACAGAGAAGGAGAGCACACAGTCCTTGGTAGCGGGCCGCGTCGGTGGCACTGTAATATCATCAATGCGGGCAAAGAAGGTGTTTAGTTAGTCTGTGTCCGTGACGTGGATGGTTTTATTTTTGTAGTCTGTAATTGCCTGTAGACCCTGCCACATACGCCTTGCGGAGGGAATAACTACACTGTTTTTATTCGGCCATATTCCCAGTCACGGTTAAATGCGGTGGTTCGCGCTTTCAGTTTTGCACGAATGCCGCCATCTATCCACGGTTTCTGGTTAGGGTAGGTTTTAATAGTTACAGTGGCTACAACATCTCCTATGCACTTCCTTATAAACTCACTCACCGAATCAGCGTATACATCGATATTATTCTCTGAGGCTACCCGGAACACGTCCCCACATGACATGCCGTGCCACCAGGCGTTTCTTCACAGTCCCCATGTCCAAAACTAATTCACGGCAACGCACAGTATTATACAGAGCCATGAACGCATGGAACTCCCTTCCATCTCCAATTACTCAAGCAAACAGCAACATGACCTTTAAAAAACAGGTTAAACAACATTTCATGGAACGGCGGTGACTGTGGGGACACACAAACACACATTTTGTTGTATTGTTTGTATATTGTTGTATTTGAAATTTGTGTGAACGTCGTTGTCTATCAGTGTTGTGTTTTTGTGGACACCAGGAAGAGCAGGTGCTGCTTCAGCAAAAGCTAATGGGGATCCAAATAAACAAATAAATAGAATATCCAGATCTGTGAAAAATGCAGGCACGTGATTCAGCAGAGATTCAGGCCGTTCTCAGTACTCACCGTCAGGGAATGGAGGACTTCATCTCTGTGACTTAATTGCACAAGCCTCTACATTCCAAAAAGAAGGCAAAAATATCTCTGACCTGTCTAACCCCGGCCCCATGCGTCTTAAAGAACCCGCATCCAGTTTATCTGACGTCTGTCCAACAGATTCTCATCTCAATAGATTTGAAATGGGAACATTCTTTCGGATGGTCTGGTAATTAATAAATCTCTTGCAGATGCCTGGTTTCTGGTTGAAATGTCTTCCCAGAGTGACCTCACAGCTTTGAGTTGTGCACATGGTGGACCCTGGGCGCCGTAGGGTAGAGGTTTAGGGCCACTAACAACGTGGGTGGATTGACATAAGTACATGGATGGCCTCAGACAAATAGCACCAAGTGGGCCGAGGAAAAGCCAACACAGAAAACTCTTGTCTTACCCCCCCAAAGCCAAGGAGAATTTGCCTGTCATGGCTATAAATTAACATTACAATCATGCTCCAAATAGGGGTTGAGGGGTGAGGTCCAGATAAGATCATTCCATGACTGTCCTAATGAGTCACAAACATGATTCCTCTGAACTAAACTGACATGTCGTGGCTTTGTCATACGGTTATATTCTCATCCTTTCTGAAGAGCGGAAATGGATTGCCCAGAGTTGAGATCAATGGTGGGAGGAGTATTTAGTGAGTGTTGGAGCAGGTGCATTGTGAGGGCCAAAGCCCCCTGAAACTATTGGGTTCTCAGAACTGTGAATCACCCATGACAATCCTGGGTCACACTGAAATAGACAGTTTTGGTTTAGTAGTGAACTAGTAGAAGTAATTTCATCACATTTTGCTGTAGCTTAGTGGTAGTTGAACTAAATTAAAATCTTGGTAGTGTTTTCAGTAGTTCATACATTTTTTTACCATGTAGCAGTGTAGCTGACTACTGGAATTACACACTACTTTTTTTGCAGAAAGAAAATATGGGTAAAGTAGTAGGCAAGGTTTTATTTTTCTAAATCTGACCTGCCTAATTCTCACTTGAAACATTGTTGTGTTTATTAGGCTAAATTATATATTCTATTAACATCTGACTGCAGAGTGATCTGACCTTGCAATTTCAGATTTAGGTATGATCATTTAATTTGATTTAATTTACTTTTTCAAGGTAACTTAAGTTAACTAAACGTTTCTTAAGGGTAGCTTTAGTGCAGCTCAACTTCTTCCAGGACATAGCCCACATTGCTGATGTGCCATGTAAATCAAAAACAGCCATGGGGACCTGGGGATTTGGGAGGCCAATAAAAAACATTTGTTTTGTATTTATCGCCTGCCAGTCGAGAGGGAGTTATTTTTAGGTTCATAGTCCTACAATTATAACTTATATTTAGAATTCATTTCTTGGGATGGGAGCAAGAACTGTAACTATGACACTAGATATGATCCAAATTAATCAGAATCTTGAACTTGTTTTCATTTCCATTCTGATTCGAGGGATTATTCTCCTAAACCACCAGGACTAATTACTATGAGCTAATGTGGAAAACATTCTGAATGCACAAAACTGTAATGACATCTTACAGTATTATATAACTTTACAATTAAACACTGTTTGGCTCAACAGTTGCAGCACAAATAATAATCGTTTTTTGTTGTTGCACCTTTTGCAGTTACAGTGCATTCGGAAAGGATTCAGACCGGTTGACGTTTTTCACATTGTAACGTTACAGCCTTATTCTTAAATTTATAAATTGTTTTCCCCCCCTTAATCTACACACAATACCCCATTATGACAAAGCAAAAACACGTTTAGATTTTTTTGCAAATGTATTAAAAATAAAAAACACAAATACCTTATTTGCTGTGAGACTCAAAATTGAGCTCAGGTGCATCGTGTTTCCATTGATCCTCATTGAGATGTTTCTACAATTTGATTGGAATCAACCTGTGATAAATTCAATTGATTGGACATCATTTGGAAAGGCACACACACCTGTCTATATAAGGTCCCACAGTTGACCGTGCATGTCAGAGCAAAAACCAAGCCATGAGGTCGAAAGAATTGTCTTAGAGCGCCGAGACAGGATTGTGGCGAGGCACAGATCTCGGGAAGGGTACCAAAAAATGTCTGCGGCATTGAAAGTCCCCAAGAACACAGCAGCCTGCATCATTAAATGGAAGAAGTTTGGTAGCATCAAGTCTCTAGAGCTAGCTGCCCGGTCAAATTGAGCAATCGTGGGAGTCGGGGCTTGGTCAGGGAGGTGACCAAGAACCCGATGGTCCCTCTGACAGAGCTCTAGGACCGTCCAGGACAAACATCTCTGCAGCACACCACCAATCAGGCCTTCATGGTGGAGTGGCCAAACAGAAGCCACTCCTCAGTAAAAGGCACGACAGCCCATTTGGAGTTATCCAAAAGCCACCAAAAGGACTTTCAGACTATGAGAAACAAGATTCTCTGGTCTGATGAAACCAAGATTGAAACCAAGCACTCAGGACCACAGACTTCTTCCATTTTAGAATGATGGAGGCCATCATGTTCTTGGGGACCTTCAATGCTGAAGACATTTTTTTGGTACCCATCTGTGCCTCGACACAATCCTGTCTCGGAGCTCTACGGCAATTCCTTCGATCTCATGGCTTGGTTTTTTCTCGGACATGCACTGTCAACTGCGGGACCTTTCCAAATAATTTCCAATCAATGGATTTGTAGAAATCAAGTTGTAGAAACATCAAGGATGATCAGTGGAAACAGGATGCACCTGAGCTCAATTTCGAGTCTCATAGCATAGGGTCTGAATACTTCTGTTTTTTAGATTTCTGTTTTTTATACTTTTTCAAAAATGTCTAATAACCAGTTTTCGCTTTGGTATTGTGTGTAGATCAATTATATATTTTTTTTAATAAGGCTGTAATGTAACAAAATGTGGAAAAGGGGAATGGTTCTGAATACTTACCGAATGCACTGTATACTGTTGCACCTGGATAATTGTGTAACATTAACAAGGCCTCATGTCCTGCTCATCCTCATGTAATAGATTATTTACTAACACAGACAATCTATTGTGAAATAGTCATAGAACAGTCAATGAACTACAATCACAGCGGTGAACCAGTGAATTTGGATTCATCACCGTCCTGTTGAGTGAGTTTTAAACCACTAACTCTCCTTAAAGGACTGAGGACGGCTCCATTCCTGAAAATCCAACCGGATCCCCACTTCCGCCTCATCCCTCTCGTCATGGGCGGAGGCGTAAATCCACTCCTCCAGGGGGCAGCTAAACATGGAGAGACCTGCCAGAGAAGCGTCTGTCCAGATGTTAGCCAGCATTGCACCTGCTCGCAGTACAAGCCAGCTGGGAGAGAGTGCTCAGGAACACGTCCTCAATGTCTTCTAGAGAACTTCAGTTTAGGGCTTTCCCGCCTTCCTGCTGTGGGACAGGTCTCTCCAGGACCAGGAGTGCCTTCGAGTCTCGCCAAGCAGACGCCAGTGGCTCTGTGTTGGGTTTCTTGCCCAGTTCCTTACTCATTATTGGAAGTGAAACATCCTTGCCAAGCCCGGGTTTGGCTGGGGCCATATGAACTATTCTGCTGCAGTGGTGTCTGCTTACCTTTCATTGAGAAAAGAGAGACTATTTTTAACAAGAGGAGAGGTGTTCATAACAAGCCAAACCTATTTCAAGTGGTTTAGATTAGGTTCAGGTTTGTTCCCTATATCTTGTAACCTATTATCTGCAAATAAATGAGGTATTTTGCAACCTACAATAGAGACCTACTGGCACCAGAGTATGCTCTCACCCCTTTTAGATGTAGGGGGCATCTAAAGGGCTATTATTGTCGGATTGAAAAAAAAGCACTCGTCAGTAGCCACATTATTCATAATTTGTAAATTCTCTTAATCTCAAATATATGCAGCCATCATATCTACTGTAAAATAATCACACTAATCATCTGGCTAGTTCAAGTACTCTTGATTTATAAACAAAACCAAACATTAGTGTCAACGGAAAACATGGTACAAAAGATACAGTAACATATAGCTTCTGAAATGACTTTGATGCTCTTTGCTTTGTTCTCTCAAACTGGAAGAAGCAGACAACAGGTGAAACAAACACTGTCGGACTGATTGATTTAAAAGTCCTTAAGACAGAGCCTTTCTGGATATTCTGAGAAAGAGTCGACTCTTCATCTAAAACACAATGGCTCAGTCAGTCTCTTCAAAGATAGGAAACTAGTTTACTATATTGGCAACATAAGACATGGTCTTATTACAGTTAGAAAAGCATACACACGTTATATATAAAAAAATATGAAATAGCACATGAGTATTTACATAAAACATTAAGCCACCACACTAACAACATGAGTTACTCTTTTAATAAAAAAAATAATTTACATCACAAGAACAAACAAACTGTTATCCATGAGTAAAAACATTCATAGTGTATGTTTGAAAATAGAGGACATCACTTAAATATAAAATGTCAGGTAAATGTTTGGAACTTTATTGTTTTCTCTTCCAATTTGTCTTGATAAGGAAAAGGTCCTTATGTACATCATTATAAAGTCATGCCTTTTGCCTGGCTGTTCGCTTCAGTTAGAAAATCTATCATTCTATATGGAGTGCATATTATAGAACTAAGTGCAAACAAATGGCCTTGTCATATTGTGCATTTTCAAAACCTCCGTTTTTGGTGGTTTATACCTTTCGTCAAGCAGCAACACCTTTTCCTCATTGTAAAATATCTGATAATAAATTCTCTTGTATGTTTTATATATCTTCGTTTATATTTTGAACCCACAGTTTAAAATGGCCAGTGCTATTGCTTTTATCTATTTATAACTGAAACTATGCTTAGTAGTGCTCAGGCATCTGTTTCAGCCATTTACTTCTCACTATAAGTGTTGATCCCTGTAGCAGTAACAAGGTACAGTACAGAGATGATGGCAGAGACCAGGGCACATTCATCAACTCCTGCTAAAGCTGTCAGGCAGACAGAGTGAGGACTGCCTGAAGTCCTGCAAGGCAGCAGGATGGATGGATGGATGGATGGATGGATGGATGGATGGCACAGCCTCCACTAATAGGCACTTAGATCACTGTGGTCCTCATGTTAAAACCACTCCCATGGTGACTGAGCTGAATATATGTGCCCACAGTCTCTGCTCTCAGCCACCTTGCTGCACTTAGTGTTAATGCTGTGACCTGACCACATCCCGACCACGCCCTGGCTGGGGAGTTCAGAGGTCACGCGTCGGAGATGCAGCTCTGGATCTTGTCCATCCACTGATGGGCGCTCTGGGCATCCGAGGCGCAGAAGTTGTACACTCGCTTGGTGGTCTTCAGCTGGAATGACAACACCCAACCAATGGTTCAACAGTGACAGGAGAGATGGGATGTGACATACAGAGCCTGATACTGCCATGGCTGGAGTGTGTTCTACCACAGAACAGATCACAAGCAGACAGAGGAATGGAGAACCAGAGAGACACTCACGTCGAAGAAGGCCTTCTCACTGATGTGTTTAGGAGCTCCTATGGTGGGAGTGGCGATCAGAGCTGACTCCACCTCCGCCAGGTCAATGTGGCCCCGGCAGTTAGTGTCCTCCCCCGTGTCGTAGTACCTCAGCTGGGACAACACACACACATATAACACCTCTGGCATAGGACTGGAGACATTACCTGGAACAGACTGGTAGCAACATGCAACATGCAACATGCTGTAATACTCACTTGGTGTTTTGTAATGTCCAAAACAAACCAGCGAGGTTTCCATCCTTTCAGCAGTGCTCCTCGTTTGTACAGAATCCCCTCAAACGATCTGAAAAACACACCATTAAGATGAATTGAAAACATCTGCTTGGTAGAGCGATTCTGTCTATCTGTCAACGCTTTACAGAAGAGTTGGGTGAGGAAACAGGAGTAATTAGAAGTCCTGGCCCCTGTTTGCTGTCTCAGTGCTGGGAGTGGAGACCCACCTGTTTTCCTCGTTCTTGGGGGTGAACTGGTTGTAGAGTGTGGCGGCCCGGCGGTTGACCCCGTTAGTGGCAGTGGGGCTGCTGTCCTCCCCCAAGCCAGTGTCAGGCAGGTGCAGTATGGATCGTCTCTGGAAGGCCTGCAGACTGGACGTGGGGATTAGCCCCGAGGTGGACGCAGACTGCTTGCGGAGCTGCAAAACAGACAAGACAGATGGAATAAGAAAAGCCATGAAACATTAGTCAAAACATCCTCCCAATGTTCTGTGTCACAGATTGACGAGTCAAACAATGCTGTCTAGCTGAACCTTCCAGTAAACAAGACCTGAGTTCAGGCTAAGTAAGGCTTATGGGAAACAGGAGTCGGGGGAAGAGGAGAAAACATGGGAAAGTGTGTTGTGTAAGTCTTACATTTCCCTCCTGTTTGAGGTCCTCCTGGATACTGACTCTGACCCTCTCCAGAGTGGCCTGCCACCTCTCTGGTGCTTGGCTCATCTCCCCCTTCAGCCGCTCTATGTCCTGCAACAACAGAAGGGCTCTCATCAGTATCAGCCCCACAGTCAGGCATGGATAACATCATCCCAACTCAGATTTATAGAACTCACAGCCAGGAGCTTGGTGATGGCGTCAGGCTGGGCGCGCCCCACACTGCTGTAGCAGGGCCATACGATCCTCCTTTTGCTGGTGGCGATGGTGTCCGTCTCCTCCATGCTCTCCGAACTGACAGCCAGCATCCTCCAGTCATAGGACGGGCCTGTGCACAGGGTCTCCCCCGTGAAGAAGTCCCACTTCCTCAAAGCAGGGATGCTAATAGAGGGCTTGAGCACCGGCTAAATAACATGAAACAACCAAAAATAACTTAGGATAATCTGATATGTTTACACAGATAATACATGAGACAAATATCTATTTTGGCTAGTTTGAAATCAAGTCTGTAGAGTAGAGTTCTTTCCCCAATGATGTGAACCTGTCCAATCTCTCAGTGAGCACACCACAGTAAACAGCCAGTGGGAAAGAATGCTGCCCACCGGACCTAACACTTCCCCGAACACTTAATCACGTCGGGGCCCGGGGTGCACAAACACACAGGCTGTTTTCCTCCACCTCCTACTGATTTATACGCCCCTGGAATAACGGGTACAGCCGCCGCGATCGCTGGCCAGCGGGAAGAGGATTTGCAGTTCCCATGAACACAACTAACCCATTGGGATGGACTTTGAAGTTGAAGACCAGACATATGCCAAGACAGGGTTAAACAGCAACATCAGAAAGTCCCTGTCAGGGAGTTGGAAGAGGCTAAGCGAGACGCTTCCTTTACGACCACAGATATTAAAAGATCCCAAACAACACTGATAAGAAACTGCTAACAGAGTTCAGCTGGGCTCTCCTGGGCCTGTGACTCACGGTCTTCACCAACATCAACAGTCTGCCACAGAACATTCAGCAGGACTGGGAGAGGAACACTGGAAGGTCACCACAATAAGGCATCATCTGGTGCAAGAGAGTCGCAGACAGCCATCCATCATTATGGATGTCGTCTGGGAGAAAACTGAAGTTTTAGGAGCTGGACTGGCTGCTCTGGAAAGTGTGAAGATCCCTGTATCTCTACTGAGGATGTCCAGAACAGGAGAACTTGGGTGTGCGTAAGTGTGAGTCAGTGGGTGAACTAGAGAAAAGGCCATTGTGGATCTGGCTGACAAACACAAACAGAATGAAGTACCAACACTACGTATCAGAGATGGCAGCAAACTTGCAACACACAAGACACACTAACAAAGACGGCACAGACAAGCACTCACCTCAGCCTCTGAGGGACTGTACAGGTAGTTGAAGAACAGTGGACTCCTCCGGTGCATTCTGCTGATACACTCCCAGATACAGACCCCCCTCCTGGCCTGCTTGTCTCCTGGCTTGTCCTCGAACAATGTGCCTTTTGAAGAGTGAGACAAAGATGAGGTTGTTCAACAGGCTGAGACACACTACCACTATTAGCTGACAAATCCCTGATCTAAGATAAGAGATAGGATCTAGGTAATTTAGAAGTGCTTCACTGCAACATGTCAGTATCCTGAAATACCTGACCCATTACACTATCATTACACACTATCATTTCACAGACAGAACTGTAGTTTCAACACTCTGCCTGTTGAATCCCGCAACTCTGCCAAATACTTTAAATGCACGTACAGATCTTAATGGCCTTACTGTTAAATCCTCCCTTTCCACTGTATTGTAATATACCGACCATGCTCCAGGCGTTCGTAGTCGGAGTCCAGGAGGAAGTTCTTGAAGCGGTTGGAGATGTAGTGGTACGCCAGGAACTTCAGATAGTGCTGATTAAACTCAAACTCCATGGGGCACTGGTCCTGGATCTGCAATGAGAGGAGATGGCGAGAGAGAGAGGAGATGGCGAGAGAGAGAGAGCGATGGCGAAAGAGAGAGAGGAGATGGCGAGAGAGAGAGAGCGATGGCGAGAGAGAGAGGAGATGGCGAGAGAGAGAGGAGATGGCGAGAGAGAGAGAGGAGATGGCGAGAGAGAGAGGAGATGGCGAGAGAGAGAGGAGATGGCGAGAGAGAGAGGAGATGGCGAGAGAGAGAGGAGATGGCGAGAGAGAGAGAGCGATGGCGAGAGAGAGAGGAGATGGCGAGAGAGAGAGGAGATGGCGAGAGAGAGAGAGGAGATGGCGAGAGAGAGAGGAGATGGCGAGAGAGAGAGGAGATGGCGAGAGAGAGAGGAGATGGCGAGAGAGAGAGGGAGCGATGGCGAGAGAGAGAGGGAGCGATGGCGAGAGAGAGAGAGGAGATGGCAAGAGAGAGAGGAGATGGCAAGAGAGAGAGGGAGATGGCAAGAGAGAGAGAGGGAGATGGCAAGAGAGAGAGAGGGAGATGGCAAGAGAGAGAGAGGGAGATGGCAAGAGAGAGAGAGGGAGATGGCAAGAGAGAGAGAGGGAGATGGCAAGAGAGAGAGAGGGAGATGGCAAGAGAGAGAGAGGGAGATGGCGAGAGAGAGAGGGAGATGGCGAGAGAGAGAGGGAGATGGCGAGAGAGAGAGGGAGATGGCGAGAGAGAGAGGGAGATGGCAAGAGAGAGAGAGAGAGCGATGGCAAGAGAGAGAGAGAGAGCGATGGCAAGAGAGAGAGAGAGAGCGATGGCAAGAGAGAGAGAGAGAGCGATGGCAAGAGAGAGAGAGAGAGCGATGGCAAGAGAGAGAGAGAGAGCGATGGCAAGAGAGAGAGAGAGAGCGATGGCAAGAGAGAGAGAGAGCGATGGCAAGAGAGAGAGAGAGAGCGATGGCAAGAGAGAGAGAGAGAGAGCGATGGCAAGAGAGAGAGAGAGAGCGATGGCAAGAGAGAGAGAGAGAGAGCGATGGCAAGAGAGAGAGAGAGAGCGATGGCAAGAGAGAGAGAGAGAGCGATGGCAAGAGAGAGAGAGAGAGCGATGGCAAGAGAGAGAGAGAGAGCGATGGCAAGAGAGAGAGAGAGAGCGATGGCAAGAGAGAGAGAGAGAGCGATGGCAAGAGAGAGAGAGAGCGATGGCAAGAGAGAGAGAGAGCGATGGCAAGAGAGAGAGAGAGCGATGGCAAGAGAGAGAGAGAGCGATGGCAAGAGAGAGAGAGCGATGGCAAGAGAGAGAGAGTGATGGCAAGAGAGAGAGAGCGATGGCAAGAGAGAGAGAGCGATGGCAAGAGAGAGAGAGCGATGGCAAGAGAGAGAGAGCGATGGCAAGAGAGAGAGAGCGATGGCAAGAGAGAGAGAGCGACGGCGAGAGAGAGAGCGTTGGCGAGAGAGAGAGAGAGAAAGGTGACACATTTTGATGGCTGGAGTATGTCCCTGTGTTATGACTACAGATGGGTCCGTTATGACTACATACGCTCCCCATTACCGGCAGAATAAAATGGAGACCAGGGAGCAAAGGCCAGTGACTGATATCATCACTCTCAGACAAAAGCTGGGCCGAGCTAGAAGGCAGCGTCCCGGTCCAGCAATGTGCAGCAGCGGCCAAGCGAGAAGACCTTGCCGCTCTTTTGTATGTTTTGGGCCACCTGGGCGTACTGGCGAAAACAACAGCTGTTTCTGAGATGAGGAACTTCTATTTTCAGAAACTCATCAAACTCCCTCTCCCCTGTTTATCGCACTTCAGCCCCAGAGAACCTCTGTCAGGCCTCCTTGGCAGACGCCCCTCCAGTTTCAAAAGACAAACTCAGAAACTATGTGTTGATGTAAGTGTATGGGAGTTGGCCTGCCGGACCCTGGGGGACACAGAAAACACAACGTTCTCTAAAGTTAGCATTTGAGCATGTAAAACCCAATCCACTTCAGCTGCACCCTCCACCCCACCTCGCCTTCCGAGGAGAGAGACTTAATCCCCACAACTGCAATTTTCCCACTCGGTGCTCTTAACACTGAGGAAATGCATAGGGGATGGTGAAAAACACTAGCACGGAAAGCACAGCACTGACCGTGGGGTTCACAGACCATCTGGGCCCTGCAGCTGAAACTCCCCAGCGTACAACTCTGTCTAAATTACTTATCCGATGGGGGGATTGCAGAGTACAAAACCTCAACCGAGTCCATAGATAATGACAGCTGAGGCTCTCTCCTCCTCCTCCTCCTCCTCCTCTTCGAAGGAATGTGATGAGCTCATGGAGGAGGTATGGTGGGAGGGAGGGAAGGGGTTGAAGAGGGGTGTGGACGGGGGGTAATGAAAGGGGTGTGGGCCTCGGAGGTGGGTGTGCAAGGCTTGCCTGGTGCACGCAGTCCAGGAACTGCAGAAAGATGGGCGTGAAACCACTGCCCTGGCTGCTGGGGGTCAGGTTGGAGCGCTGGCTGAACTTGTGGCCGAAGGACAGCCACTCCTTCTCCAGCAGCACCTGGAAGCCCTCCAGGGTCCGGTAGAACGGGTCACTCAGCAGCTGGACCAGGGACACCACCTGGAGGGAGAGAGAAAGAGAGAGGGAGAAAGAGAGACAGACACAGAGAGAGACACCGAGAGAGAGAGAGAGAGAGAGAGAGAGAAAGAGAGACAGAGACACCGAGAGAGAGACACCGAGAGAGAGAGAGAGAGAGAGAAAGAGAGACAGAGACACCGAGAGAGAGAGAGAGAGAGAGAGAGAGAGAGAGAAAGAGAGACAGACACAGAGAGAGACACCGAGAGAGAGAGAGAGAGAGAGAAAGAGAGACAGAGACACCGAGAGAGAGACACCGAGAGAGAGAAAGAGAGACAGACACAGAGAGAGACACCGAGAGAGAGAGAGAGAGAGAGAAAGAGAGACAGAGACACCGAGAGAGAGAGAGAGAGAGAGAGAGAGAGAAAGAGAGACAGAGACACCGAGAGAGAGAGAGAGAGAGAGAGAAAGAGAGACAGACACAGAGAGAGACACCGAGAGAGAAAGAGAGACACGGGGGGAGTTAGAGGGTAGGAATGAAATAAAACTCAAAGTCCTTTAAAACTCAGAAGACTGACAAAGCTGCCAACTGTCGATGGCGTGACAAGGACCTCAGAGTTCTGTGACAGAGGGGTAGGTGACGAGGAGAGGGCTCCATTGACCCTGTTTTCCAAAGCAGTAACCTCTGTTCTCCCTGGTCTGTGGTTACACTACCTTTCCTGTCTGTGGTTTGAATCCTCTCCCTCTATATGCAGTGGGATGGTTATGGCTGGTTTCTGTAAGAGCGTGTCGTCTGACTGTACACATATGCTGCCGGCACTTGGCCTAGATCCTTCTCTGTGTCAGCTAACCGATGAACCCTGACACATGTGGAATGAATGAGGGAAACAGATTGCACTCCCTCTCCAGAGCACCACTGTACCCTCCAAAAAAACAGAGCAGGCTTTGCAGGCTTTCTGGAGTTGGTAAAAAGTCCTCTTCATCACAGCCCAGCGGTCCTCCCCAGTACAGACCTGAGCTCCTAAATGACCATAGCACCATCACTGAAGAGTAGGCTATTAGAAAGGAAAGAGGAGGGGAGAGTGAGAAACACAGGGATCTGCTTCTCCTCTGCTGGGTGTCTGTCTATGAGTTGGTCAGGAGATGAAGAGCCAAGGCATATGGAGCCCATTTCCTGGAGCAAGGCTGATCAGGCCCCACCGTGATGAGCAAGATGTTCTGGGCTTGACACGTGCCAGGCACGGGAAGCGAGGCTACACCAGTGCTTTTACACGGCAGCCATGGGCTTTACAGGCCCAGTAAACACATTGGGAGGCCACGTACGCGCACACACACACAATGCCATCCCCAATAACACACGCTCACTTAACAGGTCGGCATGGAAAATGTGAGCTCACAGTGCAAAAATGTGACAAAACGCTGAGCGAACAGGAAAAGAAAATTGATGAGGATAAAAACAAGCTTGTGTTTACTCTCCTAAAAACAGAATCAAGCACTTTCATGATTGAAATCAGTATGTGGTGACATAGGGCCCTACAGCCTCAGCATCGTTACACCACATTTCAGGATGGTATACTAACCAGGTTGTCTGGTAGAGTAGTACCAGAACAACTTTGGAAATAAGTCGTTGAAACTAAAAGGTGTAGCTGTGCGTTAGACCTGATAATGTGATGACCTATTTCCTTATCTGTAAATGTAGACCAGGGTTGTCAAACTCATTTTGCCATGGGGGCCGCATACAGTCTTCAACGAGGTCCAGAGGGAAAATGTGTTATATTTAGTCAAAATTGGCCTCTATAACCATCGTCTAGCTTTCATTTCATTGATATACTACCGTTCAAAAGTTTGAGTTCACTTAGAAATGTCCTTGTTTTTTAAATTAAAGCACATTTTTTGTCCATTAAAATAACATCAAACTGATCAGAAATACAGTGTAGACATTGTTAATGTTGTAAATAACTATTGTAGCTGGAAACGGCAGATTTTTTTAATGGAATAATTACAAAGGCATACAGAGGCCCATTATCAGCAACCATCACTCCTGTGTTCCAATGGCACGTTGTGTTAGCTAATCCAAGTTTATCATTTTAAAAGGCTAATTGATCATTAGAAAACCATTTTGCAATTATGTTAGCACAGCTGAAAAACTGTCCTTCTTTAGACTAGTTGAGTATCTGGAGCATCAGCATTTGTGGGTTCGATTACAGGCACAATATGGCTAGAAACAAAGAACTTTCTTCTGAAACTCGTCAGTCTATTCTTGTTCTGAGAAATGAAGGCTATTCCATGTGAGAAATTGCCAAGAAACTGAAGATCTCATACAACACTGTGTACTACTCTCTTCACAGAACAGCACAAACTGACTCTAACCAGAATAGAAAGAGTGGGAGGCCCCGGTGCACAACTGAGCAAGAGGACAAGTACATTAGAGTGTCCAGTTTGAGAAACAGATGCCTCACAAGTCCGCAACTGGCAGCTTCATTAAATAGTGCCCGCAAAACACCAGTCTCAACGTCAACAGTGAAGCGGCGACTCCGTTATGCTGCAGTTGCAATGAAAAAGCCATATCTCAGACTGGCCAATAAAAAGAAAAGTTTAAGATGGGCAAAAGAACACAGACACTGGACAGAGGAACTTTGCCTAGAAGGCCAGCATCTCAGGGGTCGCCTACCACGTCTTCCCTGTAACGCACAGCGTTGCGATTGCCTGCAATGACAACAAGCTCAGTCCGATGATGCTGTGACACACCGCCCCAGACCATGACGGACCCTCCACCTCCAAATCGATCCCGCTCCAGAGTACAGGCCTCGGTGTAACGCTCATTCCTTCGACAAACGTGAATCCGACCATCACCCCATGTGATACAAAACCGCGACTCGTCAGTGGAGAGCACTTTTTGCCAGTCCGGTCTGGTCCAGCGACGGTGGGTTTGTGCCCATAGGCGACATTGTTGCCGGTGATGTCTGGTGAGGACCAGCCTAACAACAGGCCTACAAGCCCTCAGTCCAGCCTCTCTCAGCCTATTGTGGACAGTCTGAGCACTGATGGAGGGATTGTGTGTTCCTGGTGTAACTCGGGCAGTTGTTGTTGCCATCCTGTACCTGTCCCGCAGGTGTGATGTTCGGATGTACCGATCCTGTGCAGGTGTTACACGTGGTCTGCCACTGCGAGGACGATCAGCTGTCCGTCCTGTCTCCCTGTAGCGCTGTCTTAGGCATCTCACAGTACGGACATTGCAATTTATTGCCCTGGCCACATCTGCAGTCCTCATGCCTCCTTGCAGCATGCTTAAGGCACATTCACGCAGATGAGCAGGGACCCTGGGCATCTTTCTTTTGGTGTTTTTCAGGGTCAGTAGAAAGGCCTCTTTTGTGTCCTAAGTTTTCATAACTGTGACCTTAATTGCCTACTGTCTGTAAGATGTTAGTGTCTTAACAACCGTTCCACAGGTGCATGTTCATGCATTGTTTATGGTTCATTGAACAAGCATGGGAAACAGTGTTTACACCCTTTACAATGAAGATCTGTGAAGTTATTTGAATTTTTAAAAATGATCTTTGAAAGACAGGGTCCTGAAAAAGGGATGTTTCTTTTTTTGCTGAGTTATATATACACACACACTTTTTTAAATTGATTTTTTTACTCAAACCACCCGTGGGGCTGGATTGGACCTCGGCCCGTATGTTGGACACCCCTGGTGTAGACGTTTCACTTGTCAGTTAAAGCCAAGATGTCTCTCTTTTCCTTTTCTTCCCCCTCTGTCCTACCCTCCCAGTCCCTCTCTCTCTCTCTCTCTCTCTCTCTCTCCTTCTCTCCTACCCTCCTACACCCAGTCCCTCTCTCTCTCCTACATCCCCAGTCACCCTCTTCCACTACTCCTGCTGGGGGAGAGACAGTGTGTGTGTGTGTGCGCGTGAGGCTCACCTGTGTGGTGATGTCCCAGCCATCCTCCAGACTCAGCAGGACGGACGAGCCACTGTCCAGCAGCTCCACCAGAATCAGGGCCAACTGCAGGAGCTTGTGAAGCTGCAAGGAACACACACACACACACAAAATAATACCCTGTCAGTTCATACCGTTAAGCTGTTCCTGTGAAGACGGTGTGGAGCCTGAGCAGGGCTTCTCCCAGATAATATTGTTTTGTAGTTTATGACACATTTAATGCAGGGCCATAGACTGCGAGGGTCACTATGATAACAATTTGGTGGTTGTCCCATGTCTGTTTGTATCGTTACCATTTCCCTTGGGAAATAAGCTTATTGGATGAGGAGAGAATATAGGATGAGGTCAGAGTCACACAGGAAGAACATGGAGAGCACGCCGCTGGCTCGTTCTCACAGATCTCTCACTGAGGGTCAGTGAGATGTTGTGGAAACCGTAGCAGGGTGTGTATGCATGTGTATTGGCGAGTGTGTGTTTGTGTATTTGATGGGAACTCACTTGAAGGATCCACTCAGAGTCCTCCAGGGCTTTGAAGAAGGAGTCCTGTGTGTCTGAAGGCGTAGCGCTCGGAGCGCAGGCCCTCAGCAGCTTCTTAAAGGCACCTTTGATCTGGCGCGTGTCAGCAAAGTCCACAGGCACCAGTTCACAGTTCAGAGTAGGGTCCATTTTGAAGCCCTGACAAAAGAGGAGAAATGTCATTGAAAATGAACAGTCCCTGAGACTATCACAGGTAGACGCAGACATTAAAATAACACTCTGAAAGACTGATTAAAAGACACGTAAAACTGACTGAGAAAAATAAAACTAATTTAAAGCAGAAGACAAAGATAGGGAATATATTAAATACTTGGGACGTACTGTATGAGGTAAAAACAGGGCTTCTGTTATGAAATGAAGTAGAAGTTTAATTTAAGAGGAGACTGTCTCTGTCAATGTGGCCACTGGCCAATCACAGCCACACGCACAGCTGGCGACTCCACCTCGCTCACATTTATTTATAACCTCTTTTAGCCAAGGAAAAGAATATCAATTTCATATTCAACACACACAGACACATTGCTCCACTCAAACAAGTGACTGAAAACGAGCAGAACGTACCAACAACAGTTCAAATGTAATATTATCAGAGATGTGGGACTGTATTAATAATAAATCATAATTTTGATTAATTGCAATCAAGAGTCCCCTTATCAGCTTGGAAATGTAGTCTGCTGGAACCAAACAGTGGTTACACATTCTAGACTGGAGTATTCTGATTCCCCTTCACAGGATCCTGGAAAAATGGACCAGCCCTCCCATAGACAAATACTCCATAACTCTGTGGCACAGTCTAGCCACACCCCTACTGAGAATTTTAACTGAAGGCCCCAATACCAACAAAGCTTTATGTTGAAAACACACACACACTCTACGGACTCATCATCCCCTAAAAGTCTGGACCCAGCTCTCGTCTTACCCTGAGGTGGGACTTCTCTCCAAAAATGTAGAGGGCAGCCTGCTGTTTGAGGAGCTGGGCATGCAGGCTCTCGCTGCCTGCGGGGGGCGCCAAATCCTTCCCTGCCAGCCTGGCACCAATATCGGCTGCAGACGGGTGCTGGCTGAAGCGGCTGCTGGAACGCAGGCTGGCCCAGACACCTGCAACAACACAGAGAGAGAGGTACAGTTAGAGTTGGCACCACAGGCCTGTAGAGGACTGGAACGCAAAGGCGCTAACTAGCCTGGTTCAATACTCATGTGCTCCTCTGTCGTTATGTTTGACATGACAATGTATGACCACAAAGAGGGGTTGGTTAAGCACAAACAGCCGAGACCACCATACGGGGAAACAGATAACGGAATGATAATGACAGAATGGCACATAGCGACATAAAGACTACAGCATATTAACACATTGAAGAATAGAATTTGTACTCTTAAATCTACGGGCAGAGATCTATTCATTCACTAACCAAGGGGAAGAAACTGAAGGATGCTCATTTCTCTTTGACAAACCACTACCACCAAGATGCCTAAAATACAGAGCTGTATATGGTAGAACCTTTTTGTGATAAACCATACTTCCTCTGCTTTGCTTATTCTGTTGCTAAGGCCCCGTCTGAGTCAGGCTGTAGATAAGGAAAAGGACAACACATTTAGTGTTTAAGCAGCTTTGGCATGGAGTACATTCGTCCAATTAAACTGCCGGATATCAATTACAAAAATTTAGAGTGAGCTCTCAACCAATCAAACCATCAACCAATAGACAGGTAACTTACATTTTAAATCCTATCTCGGCTTGAGACGGCTAGACACACATTGCATACAATGCAGAGGTTAAGTCACAGAGGCCTCCTCCCCGAGCTGCCTGTCATGACTGAGCTGAGCCCACAGTACCTCCCTTTGGGCCAAGACTGCTGACTGACCACATCCACAACTGCTGAGACATCACATTCAGTGACAAGTGGACCACATTTACCCTGAAGTGGACCACAGTCAGATTATTTTCCAGCAGAAAAGAACCACAGCCTTGCCCAAGCGCGCCAAAAGAGGAAGCAACGGGTGATACTAGGAATCTCTACAGAGATACTCCTTATTACTCAAAAGAGAGATGAGCACACCGGACGCAGGATACGTTTGTAACTGTTAGAGGCATGAGCGTGGGTTACATTGAATCAATGACCAGGACATAAGATGATGATGTTAATGAAGAGGGTTGGAAAAAGAGAGGGGGAGAGATCTGAAGAGTAGACATATCCACTATACCTTGATTTTGGATTCTCCCCTTAGTGGCAGGTTTTTGGTTTGAGTGAGTGAATAGCTTATCCCTGTACCCAAGCACTGGCAGGTAATGGATGCGGGGTGAGGGGGGGCACAGAAAGATCACAACATCAGATGGACATAACATACCAGCACACACTCAATCCCCCAACCGTAGGGGAAACATAGTGCCGTACGCAGTCATAAGGTTACATCAAGTAACTCTGTGTTGTTGTTTGTGTCGCACTGCTTTGCTTTATCTTGGCCAGGTCACAGTTGTAAATGAGAACTTGTTCTCAACTAGCCTACCTGGTTAAATAAAGGTGAAATAAAACATTTTAAAAAATGGGGAGCTAGGCTCCAGACTTAAAGAGACCAACAGGGATGGACGGTGGAAAGATTCATTTGCAATTCAGTCTTGAGATTAACAGAATGGAGGTAACATGCATGACATAGTAGATAGACCATTGAGTTAAACACTTTATAAACTAAACACGTTGAAAATAAACAAGGACTTCTGCAGCATAGCACACACAAACTGTTGCGCTAACCAAGAGCTCCCTCCCAGAGAGCCGTCTTTATTTCCTCCTTCCTTACTGCTGATGCGCTCTTAAAAGTGGCAGCGCACGGTGAATGCTCCGTGCAGGGTTTTGCCACGATGTTGCTTAAAAACAATGAATATCCCACAGAAGCCGCATGTTACTGGAAATATTCAAAGATTATTTAGAAGGCAAATCAAAATCCACTTAATGCTGCTGGCAATGACCTTGAAAGTCACCTTTGGTTGTAGCAATCTTGTGCTTGAATATTACAGGAACTGTGGCAACTAACCTAACAATACACTTATACACTTCAACTTCCAGAGAAGACTTCTCTGAAACCATGATGCAGACAGCTGCATGCCAATAACAGACATCTTATAATTTCCAGAAAATCTAGGACATCTTCACTGGACACACCAGACTACTAGGTCACATTGATTTGGTAAGATACAATTAGGCCATGTTCAATAAGAGTTAAGAGATCAACAGATGAATGAGCATGAATGAATAAACAGATCAACCTCCTTGTTAACATTACACTAACGATGGACGTCGGAGACCACAGCATGTGCTATATTTGAAATGGAAACTGCTCAGTGTATTGAACTGGGCCATGCACAGTCATTTGCCTAACGCGTCATTCCACTCCATACCATTACTGTAAACTGTCAGAAAACTCCAGTGAAATCCACGTGCATTATGTGCGCCTCCTATAGGATCTTTACCATGTTGAAGTTGAAATGTGTCAAACTGTTCATATGAAGTTGTGACCTACTAGCATAGTGCACTAGCGGGGCACATCTGCTGCCCTAATGTTCATGTAACACACGGACCGTCACCATGTGTATTAATGGCAAATACAGATGACAAATAAAGCTGAGTCAGAGACCAAAAGGAGGCCAGTATATCTCCAGGACTGCGGTTGCAGTGTGATATACTGGACTTTGAGGAACTGACTCGTGTGTACAGCACTCACCTCCTCTGGCAAAGCTGCTGGAGAAGGGCATGTCCAAATGGACGGGAGCCATCTTTGGTATTCTAGATGTCCTCCTTTCACTGCCTGAAGAGGACACACAGGCATGAAACGGGGAGAACAGCATTCAGCTGTAACCAGGACAAACGCAGTAACACAGACCCAGAGAGGACAGGGAATGAAAACCATGCCTGGATGACTAACCATCTATATTTGTCAGACACAGCATCTGAGAACATAACTACCCCACAGTGTGTCTCAGATACTTCACAAAATGGACACAGACCTGGGAGATTAGGCCAGATTTAACGCAAGGAGAAATTATTTAAGAGTTAAATGAGGCGAGCGAACAGAGAGTTGCATTACCTACATTTAGGTGGAAAAATACTGATTGCTGTATTTGAAATTAGGCCTAAGCCTTGGGCTCACACTCGACAATCGTGTCCCGTTGCTTAAGTTCCAATCAGCGGATCTGAACATAATCAGAAAGTCTGAAGCTATCAAGCCTTGGGAATCCTATTTCCGCCGTTAAGACTATTTGATCCCTGCTTATGTAGATCTTAAAGCTGGGAGATGGAGATGGATGCCATTGACATTGATTCAGGGTGTGTTTTGATCCAGTTCCCAGAGACTAAAGATCTATTGTGGTTACATGGGAAACAGAATCCGCTGACTTTGCGTAGGGTATGTGCTGGTCACACAGCTCTCTGGACTGCCACTTGGCGGTGGGGTGAAGTATGGGGAGATGGATGGAGGGTGACCCCTGGGTGTCCTTTTCCTCTTACATAACCACAACATTGTGCCGCAGTTCCTTCCAAACACAACGGACACAACATAAATAACAGGCAGCGGCCCAGAGGAAACCTCACTAAGACATTCAGCAGAATAAAACTGAAGGAACGAGGACAAACACACGAAAACAATAGTGACAGGGTGGGAAAAATACCACCAGTCTAGAGCAGGACAGAATCCAGAGCAGAGCCCAGAGCGGAACAGAGCCCAGAGCGGAACAGAGCCCAGAGCGGAACAGAGCAGGGGATACCTGGTGAGAGGCCGATGAGAGAGCGGTTGGACAGAGTGTTACTGCCGTTCAGTTTGAAGTAGACGGGGATGGAGTTGAGGATGGCCTGTAGATACTTCTCCTGCTCCAGACTACTGGACAACTCTGAAGAGTTGGCAGGGGCTAGAGGGAGAGGACACCAGTCATTAGACATATTCATCATCAATGGTCAAAATTGTATAACATGACTGTGTAATGCAAGTCCTTTAAATTCCGTACGGTGTACGCCTTACGAGAATGGTATCAAAAGGTTTCTACAGGTGTGTGTAAGTAATGTACAGTACCAGTCAAAAGTTTGGACACACCTACTCATTCAAGGGTTTTTCTACACTGTAGAATAATAGTTCTAATTCTAATCCAAGATGGCGTAGTCAGACGTCTTTTGTCTTGTCGTGTCCCGTGTATATATCTTTTTATATATTTTTTCTACGCATATATTTTTTAGATTTTTCTTAACGTCAACATACTCTCCTGCAATCCGCCTCACCCAATGTAGTATGGATCTGCTATTTTCTTTACTCCGGCTAGCCGAAGAAGTCCATCACTCCTTGGGCTACAATACCTATTTTGCCAATTGGCCTGGACGCCTTTTACTGCCGACATGGAGCCCCGCTGACCCATCACGACTGGACTACTGACGTAATTCGCCCGAGGGGTTTTTTCAACTGGCTCCTCTGTCGCGACGTCCCCTGAATGCCCATCTGCTAGCCGCGGCCCGCTAGCTGTCTAGAGCATATCGGACTGTTAGCTGAAGAGGCTCATCGGACAAATTCTTTGGCCACTATACCTATTTTGCCAATTGGCCTGGACCCTTTTACCACACGGAGCCTTGCTGATCCATTACGACTAGTCTGCCAACGTAACAGCACAAGGGGGCTACAACAGACTTCTTCCGTCGCGACGTCCCTCTAAGGCCCTTCTGCTAGCTTGCTATCCCCGGCCCGCTATCTGTCTCCGGGCCCGCTGAGCAACTCACTGGACCCCTGTGATCACTCGGCTACGCATGCCTCTCCCTAATGTCAATATGCCTTGTCCATTGCTATTTTGGTTAGTAATTATTGCCTTATTTCACTGTAGAGCCTCTAGCCCAGCTCAATATGCCTTAGTTAACCCTTTAGTTACACCTCCCACACATGCGGTGACCTCACCTGGTTTAAATGATGTTTCTAGAGACAATATCTCTCTCATTGTCACTCAATGCATAGGTTTACCTCCACTGTATTCACATCCTACCATACCTTTGTCTGTACATTATGCCTTGAATCTATTCTACCGTGCCCAGAAATCTGCTCCTTTTACTCTCTGTTCCGAATGTACTAGACAACCAGTTCTTATAGCCTTTAGCCATACCCTTATCCTACTCCTCCTCTGTTCCTCTGGTGATGTAGAGGTTAATCCAGGCCCTGCAGTGCCTAAGTCCACTCCCATTCCCCAGGCGCACTCATTTTTTGACTTCTGTAACCGTAAAAGCCTTGGTTTCATGCATGTTAACATTAGAAGCTTCCTCCCTAAGTTTGTTTTATTCACTGCTTTAGCACACTCTGCCAACCCGGATGTCCTAGCCGTGTCTGAATACTGGCTTAGGAAGACCACCAAAAAGCCTGAAATTTCCATCCCTAACTATAACATTTTCCGACAAGATAGACCTGCCAAAGGGGGCGGAGTTGCAATCTACTGCAGAGATAGCCTGCAGAGTTCTGTCTTACTATCCAGGTCTGTGCCCAAACAACTTGAGCTTTTACTTTTAAAAATCCACCTTTCCTGAAACAAGTCTCTCACCGTTGCCGCTGCAATAGACCACAATCTGCCCCCAGCTGTGCCCTGGACAGCATAAGTGAATTGATTGCCCCATCTATCTTCAGAGCTCATGCTGTTAGGTGACCTAAACTGGGACATGCTTAACACCCCGGCCATCCTACAATCTAAGCTTGATGCCCTCAATCTCACACAAATTATCAATGAACCTACCAGGTACAACCCCAAAACCGTAAACATGGGCACCCTCATAGATATCATCCTAACCAACCTGCCCTCCAAATACACCTCTGCTGGCTTCAACCAGGATCTCAGCGATCACTGCCTGCGTCCGTAATGGGTCTGCGGTCAAACGACCACCCCTCATCTCTGTCGAACGCTCCCAGAAGACTTCAGCACGCAGGCCTTTCTAATCGACCTGGCCCGGGTATCCTGGAAGGATATTGACCTCATTCCGTCAGTAGAGGATGCCTGGATATTCTTTAAATGTGCTTTCCTCACCATCTTAAATAAGCATGCCCCATTCAAAAAAATGTAGAACCAGGAACAGATATAGCCCTTGGTTCACTCCAGACCTGATTGCCCTTGACCAGCACAAAAACATCCTATGGCGTACAGCATTAGCATCAAATAGCCCCCGCGATATGCAACTTCTCGGGGAAGTTAGGAACCAATATACACAGGCAGTTAGGCTAGCTTTTCAAACAGAAATTTGCATCCTGTAGCACAAACTCAAAAAAGGTCTGGGACACTGTAAAGTCCATGGGGAATAAGAGCACCTCCTCCCAGCTGCCCACTGCACTGAGGCTAGGAAACACTCTCACCACCGATAAATCTGCGATAATTGAGAATTTCAATAAGCATTTTTCTACGGCTGGCCATGCCTTCCACCTGGCTACCCCTACCCCGGTCAACAGCCCTGCACCCCCCACAGCAACTTGCCCAAGCCTCCCCCATTTCTCCTTCACCAAAATCCAGATAGCTTATGTTCTGAAAGAGCTGCAAAATCTGGACCCCTACAAATCAGCCGGGCTAGACAATCTGGACCCTCTCTTTCTAAAATGAGCCGCAGAAATTGTTGCAACCCCTATTACTAGCCTGTTCAACCTCTCTTTCGTATCGTCTGAGATCCCCAAAGATTGGAAAGCTGCCACGGTCATCCCCCTCTTCAAAGGGGGAGACAATCGAGATACAAACTGCTACAGAACTATATCTATCCTACCCTGCCTTTCTAAGGTCTTCGAAAGCCAAGTTAACAAACAGATCACCGACCATTTCGAATCCCACCGTACCTTCTCCGCTATGCAATCTCGTTTCCGAGCTGGTCAAGGGTGCTCCTCAGCCACGTTCAAGGTCCTAAGCGACATCATAACCGCCATCAATAAGAGACAATACTGTGCAGCTGTATTCATCGACCTGGCCAAGGCTTTCGACTATCAATCACCACATTCTTATCGGCAGACTCAACAGCCTTGGTTTTTCAAATGACTGCCTCGCCTGGTTCACCAACTACTTCTCAGACAGAGTTCAGTGTGTCAAATCGGAGGGCCTGTTGTCTGGACCTATGGCAGTCTCTATGGGGGTGCCACAGGGTTCAATCCTCGGGCCGACTCTTTTCTCTGTATACATCAGTGATGTCGCTCTTGCTGCTGGTGATTCTCTGATCCACCTCTACGCAGACAACACCATTCTGTATACTTCTGGCACTTCTTAGGACACTGTGTTAACCAACCTCCAGACAAGCTTCAATGCCATACAACTCTCCTTCCGTGGCCTACAACTGCTCTTATATGCACATAAAACTAAATGCATGCTCTTCAACCGACCTCTGCCCACACCTGCCCGCCCGTCCAGCATCACTACTCTGGACGGTTCTGACTTAGAATATGTGGACAACTACAAATACCTAGGTGTCTGGTTAGACTGTAAACTCTCCTTCCAGACTCACATTAAGCATCTCCAATCCAAAATTAAATCTAGAATTGGCTTCCTACTTCGCAACAAAGCATCCTTCACTCATGCTGCAAAACATACCCTCGTCAAACTGACTATCCTACCGATCCTTGACTTCAGCGATGTCATTTACAAAATAGCCTCCAACACTCTACTCAGCAAATTGGATGCAGTCTATCACAGTGCCATCCATTCTGTCACCAAAGCCCCATATACTACCCACCACTGCGACCTGTATGCTCTCGTTGGCTGGCCCTCGCTTCATATTCGTCGCCAAACCCACTGGCTCCAGGTCATCTATAAGTCTTTGCTAGGTAAAGTCCCGCCTTATCTCAGCTCACTGGTCACCATAGCAGCACCCACCCGTAGCACGCACTCCAGCAGGTATATTTCACTGGTCACCCCCAAAGCCATTTCCTCCTTTGGCTGCCTTTCCTTCCAGTTCTCTGCTGCCAATGACTGTAACAGATTTCAAAAATCACTGAAGCTGGAGACTCGCATCTCCCTCACTAGCTTTAAGCACCAGCTGTCAGAGCAACTCACAGATCACTGCACCTGTACATAACCCATCTATAAATAGCCCATCCAACTACCTCATCCCCATACTGTTATTTATTTTGCTCCTTTGCACCCCAGTATCTCTACTTGCACAGTCATCTTCTGCACATCTATCACTCCAGTGTTTAATTGCTATATTGTAATTATTTTGCCACTATGGCCTATTTATTGCCTTACCTCCCTTATCCTACCTAATTTGCACACACTGTATATAGACTTTTTCTATTGCATTATTGTTTATTCCATGTGTAACTCTGTGTTGTTGTTTGTGCCGCACTGCTTTGCTTTATCTTGGCCAGGTCGCAGTTGTAAATGAGAACTTGTTCTCAACTAGCCTACCTGGTTAATAAAGGTGAAACCAAATAAAATTGTGAAAACATAAAGACTATGAAATAACACATGGAATCCTGTAGTAACCAAAAAAAGTGTTAAACATCAAAATATAGTTTATATTTGAGATTCTTCAAAGTAGCAACCCTTTGCCTTGATGACAGCTTTACACACTCTAGGCATTCTCTCAACCAGCTTGATGAGGAATGCTTTTCCAACAGTCTTGAAGGAGAGCCCACATATGCTGAGCACTTGTTGGCTGCTTTTCCTTCACTCTGCGACCCAACTCATCCCAAACCATCTTAACTGGGTTGAGGTCGGGTGATTGAGGAGGCCATGTCATCTGATGCAGCACTACATCACTCTACTTCTTGGTCCAATAGCCCTTACACAGCCTGGAGGTGTGTTGGGTCATTGTCCTGTTGAAAAACAAATGATCGTCACACTAAGCGCAAACCAGATGGGATGGCGTATCGCTGCAGAATGCTGTGGTAGCCATGCTGGTTAAATGTGCCATGAATTCTGAATAAATCACACACAGTGTTACCAGCAATGCATCCCCACATCTCCTCATTCATGCTTCACGGTGGGAACCACACATGTGGAGATCATCCGGTCACCTACTCTGCGTCTCACAAAGACACTGCGATTGAAACAAAAATCTCAAACAGACTCATCAGACCAAAAGACAGATTTCCACCGGTCTAATGTCCATTGCTCGTGTTTTTTGGCCCAAGCAAGTCTTCTCTTCTTCTTCTTGTCCTTTAGTAGTGGTTTCTTTGCAGCAATTTTACCTGATTCACACATTCTCCTCTGAACAGTTGATGTTGAGATGTGTCTGTTACTTGAACTCTGTCAAGCATTTATTTGGGCTGCAATCTGAGGTGCAGTTAACTCTAATGAACTTATCCTCTGCAGCAGAGGTAACTCTGGGTCTTCCTTTTCCTGTGGCGGTCCTCATGAGAGCCAGTTTCATCATAGCACTTGATGGTTTTTGTGACTGCACTTGAAGAAACTTTCAAAGTTGTTTTAATGTTCTGCATTGACTGACCTCCATGTCTTAAAGTAATGATGGACTGTCGTTTCTCTTTGCTTATTTGATCTGTTCCTGCCATAATATGGACTTGATCTTTTACCAAATAGGGCCATCTTCTGTATACCACCCCTACCTTGTCACAACACAACTGATTGGCTCAAACACAATAAGAAGGAAAGAAATTCCACAAATTAATGTTTAACAAAAATCACCTGTTAATTGAAATGAATTCCAGGTGACTACCTCATGAAGCTGGTTGAGAGAATGCCAAGTGTGCAAAGCTGTCAAAGGGAAAGGGTGGCTACTTTGAAGAATCTCAAATATATTTTGATTTGTTTAACACTTTTTTGTTAACTACATGATTCTATATGTGTTATTTAACATTATTGATGTCTTCACTAATATTCTACAATGTAGAAAATAGTAAAAATAAAGAAAAACCCTGAAATGAGTGTGTGTCCAAAATTTTGACTGGTAATGTATGTGTGTGTGCTGTACCTGTTGAAGATTGGTTCTGGGACTTAAAGAGTCCCACCACACTCTTGCCGTGGAAGCCTCCAGATCGCAGCAGCACAGCTTTGGTGCGGGGGTGTTTCCAACACACCACTGGCAGGCGGTTGTGTCTGTAACAACGGGCCACCTTCTGCAGGCTGCTGTCCTGCACCGACTGGGGAACCACAAGGAGCCCTGGGTAACTGTGGGTTACACACACCATCAGCCCATTCAGCATGGAGACCACTACTGGGACACCTATGATGGCAGTTTGATCTGATACAACCAATATGTGAACATTGAATACACCTCTGAGCAATACACATTGCTCAGAGCGCCAACGTCTTGTCTGACATGACAAAGTGCGTTGTGTGTACCTGCGACAGAGGGAGTAGAGTCTGTTGACTGCAGTGACTCTGAACTGCTCTCCTGTCTTAGAGCGGGAGGAGCTGGCTGTGACGGTGCCCAGGCCCAGCCGCTGGTAGTCACGGAAACACGCCCGCTCCACCAGCTGCTCCATGGTGGACTTCTCTGACGCCCTCAACGTGCTGCTGGGGGGTGGCTCACCCTCATCTGACACTGGAACACACACACACACACACACACCACACACACACACACACACACACACACACACACACACACACACACACACACACACACACACACACACACACACACACACACACACACACACACACGTCAGGAAACTCTAGCTTGTCAAAACTCCCCTCCTCTTCATCCTTGTAGGAGTTTAACATCAGTCTGCTCCTACCTGAGATGTCATCATCCTCGTGCCAGGTCATCCGACTCGCTCTGTCGTTCTTCTTCAGCGTGGTCTGACTCTGACGGCCCATGGTGATCATCCCAGCTCTCTTGGCTCCTTTCACAATGGTCTTGGACAGCGTCCTGTGAGGAGACCGTAACATCATTTATCATGTCTGATTCCAGCGTCAGATAAGGAAGATTTCTCAACACTTTCAGGCAGTGTCTGTTGTGGGAGGTATTACAGGAACCTTTCAAACACATCATGGGACTTGCCATCCAAAACAACTTTAACTGGAGTGCGTCACTGTGTGCTACTCAGACAGAGGTGGGACTGACCTGAAACCCGTGTTCCTCTCCTTCTGTTTGGGAAGGATGAGTTGGGGAGCGGTCTGGCCTGCTGCGAAGGCGAATGTGCTGAAGATGGACTGAGGGTAGCGGATCCTCTGGACGTGTTTCCTGAAGATCTCCACCATCTCTGAGCTCACCTCCTCGTCAAACGCCACCTTGATCAACTGGAGGGGACACAGGAAACATCAGGGAACCGGTGAGCTCATTGCCTCCAGATTAAACAGATGGCTTTCCATGGAATGGCTGGAAAATAATAATGCATTCATAAATCAAAATGTCTCTGCAGATATGCACATCTGTGAAGCCCCAAAAATGCGGCATATTTCTATTCGCATGTTGTTGCTTTTTTCTTGCAGGGAGGCAAGTACTAATAACTGCAAATCGGAAACAGAATGTACAGAATGTTCACATATTTCACACAGACTGTCTTTCCAGAGTGAGGTCCGCTTCTCATTGACCGCCCTGACCCAGTAGTCCCTTCTCTCCCCATCCATCCCTCACCCACCAGTTCCTGCCTGAGGAGAGGAGACCTAGCCCCCCCTGCTCTCCTGTGGATCCCCAGCAGCCTGCAGCTCTCAATAAAGGCCTGATAATGCACCCCAGACTTAGACACAGCCTTCTGGCCAGGCTTAGTACACACACACACACACACACACACACACACACACACACACACACACACACACACACACACACACACACACACACACACACACACACACACACACACACACAGCCAGGCCAAGTGACCCCCTCGCCACATAAAGGCCTGTTTTATTGTCCGTGTTACTAAAAAGATAGGAATGAACCATAACAATTTTACAGCACTACATGAATTGTGAAAGACCAAAAACATGTGCACGGTTGCCTTTTTTTCCTTCAACTCAAACTCAACATAGGTTACTCATATAACGTCCAAGAAATGTAGTGATATCAGGCTGTATGTAGGGCAGAGTCTGTAGCATATGCATTCCTTTAATCTCTCCAAATGTCACAACTGATCAGTAATTCTGGCTTCTCTGTGAATCTGTTGTACATGTTCTGCAATCTTACACATGGTTTGGGGCAAGAGGAGGGAACACTCACATACTTGGACAAACTATGTTCAAATCTAAGAAATAGGACTTTGTGTACTTAATGAGAGACAAGGGAACAGTAAACATGTCGTCGCCCATGAATGATGCAGCGCCACGTGTGACCAACACATTTCAGTTAATTACTACAGCTCCCGCCTTGGGCCGATCAGTATAATTTTGTAAATGGTGGATCTCTATGGCAAGATGGATCATTCACCCAAGTTACGTCAAAATCGGCCCAGTGCTGTCTGAGATATCGCGTGCGACTAATGTACGAATGAACGGAGACAGATCCACGAACGGAGACAGATTCCTCCACTATGAAATCAATAATGGAAAAGCCCATAGCATCATAATCACCTCTTTAATAATGTATCTTCATCATCATCCACATCAACAGGAGTAGGTGTGTGTGTTACCTGGAAGGATGCCGAGCGGAGCTGCAGTCCCTCCTGCATGTTCTGCTGCAGTTGGTTCTGGACGCTGATCTTCTTCTCTTTGGTCAAGGTGGACACTGGGAAGCTCCTGATCACTGCCTGCTCCCCCACTACACACACACACACACACACACACACACACACACACACACACACACACACACACACACACACACACACACACCCATGCTAATGTACCTAATCCACACAACATAGTCCAAAACAGGCTTCATCTCAAATGATACCCTATATACATTGGGAATTCCAAAGTGCACTATCAACTTCTTATGGGTAACCTCAAGAAGGACAGATATAATTAGATGCTAGCTAGATGATTTACCTAGTGGGTCGTGTGGGGAGCCCTTGAAGATGATGCGGTAGGAGGTGAGGAAGAGGGCTCCCTCTGCTGGCAGGATGTGCGGTCCCCCGAGCATCCCTCCCGTAGCCTCCTCTCTGCCGTCAGGGTCCAGGACCACTCTAAGACCCTCCGATACAAACTCTTCACCAGGGAGCAGCGCTGGGCGCAGGATCTTAGGCTGGGTGGGGTAGAGGATGCACATGTCAAACACACAACATCAGAACATAGTGTATGTACTGATACCTGCACACACACACACCATGTACTTATTAAGCATGTCAACTAGGGCTGACCCCCATTTAGTTGACTGGTTGATTGTCTGGTCGATAGGCTGTTGGTCGAACAAGATTTCTTTAGTCGAGCAGTCGCTATTTTCTTTTCTTCATGGTGCACAAGACACCTGTCTGATTCGCGCCCATCTCAGTGGACTAATTCATTGCGGAGGATACGGGATGGCATCGTCTATCACTCTAAGATATTTGATACTGAAATTGTATATGATCATATTACTGCAACAATAATAAATAAATTGAATATTATTTTATAACAAATTTGCATTCTCCTGAATTTGATACGGTCGCTGTCCGCGGTTCTGAAATAATCTTCAGTGCAGCGTAGAATTGACGCCTTTCCCTATGTTGCTATGTGCATTATAGCAAAGTTAACCAGCATATTGGGATTGAAAACAATGTGGCAGAGCAAGCAGCAGCAGAGATGAGGAAACAGCCCTTGCCTTAGCCTCCTACCTAATTTAGCCTAAGAAAATTGAGGAGAGGAAACCCCAACTTAATTAGGTCTATAATCAATAACCTAACTTAAATGTGCCTCTTTCTAAATCATCCATATATATCTACAGAAATAAGACAGATCCTGCTTCTGTTGGCTGTTTGAGTGATTATTTAATAGCCTAATGATTCCCTGAGCACCAAGCCTCATGCAACAGCAAAATGTCAGATAAAGTAATTTCACAGAGTCGGCTGTTTTAATCTTTGCTATGCTGTAATTTAAGCTTTACATTTTTGGGGGTGTTTGTACAGACTGGTATTACTTATAATGTATTTAGTGTTGTTTACACTGTTCCAAACAGGCAGAACAATTATATTGTAATCTAACAGAACTTGTTTGTCACACATAATATGCACCCAGCTCTCGCTCCTTTTCCTTGATCTCCTTACTGTTAGTATTACAATTATTATTATAATCATCATTATAATAATAAGTCATGTCGTTATCATTAGTGGTCTTGGTATAGTAGCCTTGTATAACCACCATCGCGCTGTAGGCAAAAGAGCACGTCCTGTCTAGTCTTAATACCGTAACTTACTTAGGCCTATATTTCAATATACAGTAATACAGCTACTGTATCAATCAATCATTCGTTCATGCCATCATAGCATACGACACATTCATGCTTTGAAATGCAATCAAGCATTTTTGTTTTAAAACTAAATAACAAAGGAAGCTTTCAATAATTAGCCCAAACAACAAACCACATTTCATGAATGCATGCAACTGTTTTTAGTCTGCTGTAATAAAGGCTTTATACAGACTGTCTGGTCCACTTATTTAGTGTTGTTTACACTGTTCCAAATGGTCAGAAAAAATTATACTGTAATCGAACAGCAACTGTTTGGCACACATAATACTCACGCAACGCTTGCTCAACTAAGTCAAATGTCTTCCACAGATCTGACTTCCCCTTTCCCTCCCGAGCAGCCAGTAAACATTCGCCCGTTTCGAGTTGATTTTTTCACGTCCTGTGATTATGATAGGTTATAGGTCAGGACCTATTGGTCACGTGCATACAATGTATACATTTTTTCATGTAAAGAGAGCAAGGGTTGAGGGAATGTTTTTCCAAAACAAATGAGGTATTTCGGTAACAGAACCTTCCAGTCAGAAACAAGTAAGAAACAAAATGGCTGTAATTATGTTGCAGCTTTAGCACAGAAAGCGGTGATAAACACTTGCTGTGGTGCCTGTTCGCTGCAGCAGGGAGGAGAGAGAGACAAGGTGGACCAGTCACCCAGGCACTCATTGTCATTTAATTTTAACACAGCGTGGCTATCGGGCTCCCTTCTTGAGTCATTTGTGTGTCGTATTTCATCAAATAGTTAGAATAGAACATCAGACAAAACTCAGTACTTACACAGTGCCTTCAGAAAGTATTCAGATCCCTGGACTTTTTCCACATAACAGCCTTATTCTAAAATGGATTAAATAAAACATTTTCCTCAGCAATCTACACACAATACTCCATAATGACAAAGTGAAAACAGGTTTTTAGAATTTCTTGCAAACGTGTTAAAAATAAATAGAAAAACCTTTTTACATAAGTATTCAGAGCCTTGCATTGAGACTCGAAATTGAGCTCAGGTGCATAATTTTTCCATTGATCATCCTTGAGATGTTTCTACAACCTGTGGGAAATTCACTTGATTGGACATGATTTGGAAAGGCGTGCACCTGTTTATATAAAGTCCCACAGTTGACAGTGCATGTCAGAGCAAAAACCAAGCCATGAGGTTGAAGTAATTGTCCGTAGAGCTCCGAGACAGGATTGTGTCGAGGCACAGATCTGGGGAAGGGTACCAAAACATTTCTGCAGAATTGAAGGTCCCCAAGAACCCAGTGGCCTCCATCATTAAATGGAAGAGGTTTGGAACCACCAAGACTCTTCCTAGAGCTGACCGCCCGGCCAAACTGAGCAATCGGGGGAGAAGGGCCTTGGTCAGGGAGGTGACCAAAAACCCGATGATCACTCTGACAGAGCTCTGAAGTTCCTCTGTGGAGATGCGAGAATATTTCAGAAAGACAACCATCTCTGCAGCACTCCACCATTCAGGCTTATATGGTAGAGTGGCCAGACTGAAGCCACTCCTCAGTAAAAGGCACATGATAGTCCACTTGGAGTTTGCCAAAAGGCACCTAATGACTCCCAGACCATGAGAAACAAGATTCTCTGGTCTGATGAAACTAAGATTGAACTCTTTGGCCTAAATGCCAAGCGTCACGTCTGGAGGAAACCTGGCACCATCCCGACGGTGAATCATGGTGGTGGCAGCATCATGCAGTGGGGATGTTTTTCAGCGGCTTTTACTGGGAGACTAGACAGGATCGAAGCAAAGATGAACAGAGAGATGAGTACAGAGAGATCCTTGATGAAAACCTGCTCCAGATCGCTCAGGACCTCCGACTGGGGCGAAGGTTCCCCTTCCAACAGGAAACAGAAACCCTAAGCACACAGCCAAGACAACATAGAAGTGGCTTCGGTACAAGTCTCTGAATGTCCTTGAGTGGCCCAGACTTGAACCCGATCTAACGTCTCTGGAGACCTGAAAATAGCTATGCAGCAACGCTCCCCATCCAACCTGACAGAGCTTGAGAGGATCTGCAGAGAATGGGACAAACTCCCCAAATACAGGTGTACCAAGCTTGTAGCTTCATACCCAAGAAGACTTGAGGCTGTAATCACTGCCAAAGGTGCTTCAACAAAGTACAGAGTAAAGGTTCTGAATACTTACATAAATGTGATATTTCCTTTTTTGTATTTTTGTTTTTATAAATTAGCAAACATTTCTAAAAACCTGTTTTTGCTTTGTCATTATGGGGTAGTGTGTGTAGATTTTGGTATTTTTTTATTTAACCAGGTAAGTTGACTGAGAACACATTCTCATTTACAGCAAGGACCTGGGGGAGAGGATATGAATGAGCCAATTGTAAGCTGGGGATGATTAGGTGTAATTAGTGACCACAGAAAGTCAGGACACCCGTCCAAAAGCCAGCACCCTACACAGGGCAGTGTCCCCAATCACTGACCTGGGGCATTGGGATCATTTTTTAGACCAGAGGACAGAGTGCCTCCTACTGGCCCTCCAACATCACTTTCAGCAGCACCTGGTCTCCCATCCAGGGACTGACCAGGACCAAACCTGCTTAGCTTCAGAAGCAAGCCAGCAGTAGGATGCAGGGTGCTATGCTGCTGGCATTGAGGTTTGATGAGGAAAAAAATTCATTTTAGTATAAGGCTGTAACATAACAAAATGGGGGGAAAAAAGGTCAAGGGGTCTGAATACTTTCCGAAGGCAGTGATGTTGATTTTATTCAAACACATAGGGTGTGTCTACATATGGAAAAATACACGTTTAAAAATGTAGACCAATAGTTAAAAGAACAGATGACCCTCAGTCGACCAATGTTCTTTGTCGGGGACAGCCCTAATGTCAACATATCAGTGCATTAGATAAGGATAGACATCAACACACACGTCGCGCCTAAACAACAGCTGAGCATATCGAAGACAAATGTATGACACACACATTATGTCATAAAAGCAACACATCACCAACACACACTGTGTTACACGGACACTCAGCATCCAATAGCGTTTAACACAGCTTCCTAGTTACTGATGCTTTGCCAAGAAAAACAAAGCATGTGTTCTGTACTAATCATCAGTAATTCTCCCAAGTTAATCATTTGGTCCTTAGGTCCAGGCAAGATATTTTTTTTACTAATACAATAATTCATTTAGTTCATTTTGATATATGCATGGAGTGTAGTCTGCGCAACATCTTTTCAGTGACCTTCTGAATTATTAACTCAACTCTTACCTCACATTACCACAGTATATTGATTTACGTGCTTCAAGAAATGCTGGAGGATCCAAAGCAAACCTCTGATCAATGAGCACTGACAACTGGTGAACATCTGCTTTGAGGTTCTTCGTAGCAAACTGCAAATCCAAACTTCTATTGTGTTGGAAGTCGGATTCTCTTCAGCTCCCCAGCAGAGCCAGGTCTGAAAGCAGCTGGTCTAACACTGCTTTGTCTCTCTAGCTCATCAAACTGTAGCCAAGTTGAGCACTCCTGTGTGAGGGGGCCTAGACAGTAAATGCCCTCTAGTCAGAAGGGCATGGTTCTGCGCAGTGGTCATATCTTCCAGGGGGAACAGAATGGTGTCACTGATCCATCAGTGATCACAGCCTTTGTGGGGGTGCGGCTGAGTTCTGGTCTAGTCTGGCCAATAGATAAGAGGAGGAACATGGTCCTGCTGGTGTTGGATAGCCCAGGGCCAGGGGCCAGTGTGTTAAAGGCACCAACAGTCCCCTAGCACCCCGATGAGGCTGTCAGCTGGAACTCTAACAAAGTACTCACCCCTACACACACACTAGAGCCAGCGATAGCTACTTATCACAGTGACCCTTTTCACTGCTTGTAGCTTGGAGTGCCCAAGGTAAACCAGTACGTCCAGCATCCCTTAACTGATTGTTTAATACCTCCCCCTCCCCCTGAACCTTGGGCCAAAGCAGTAGCAGGTTCCACATAGAGGCAAGCATAAATCTCTGTGCTGATGGCCCACCAGGGTCATTCCTGCGCTTGTTTACAGAGTTCATAGGATTGAATGTGCTGCTGGCAGCAGAGCTGTGTGCAACATGGTCTCAGCCATGAATGTCAGACAAGGCCCTGCCAGACAAACTAACAAATCAATTACACTGGACCTGACTGGGCCCGCAGAGTCCTGGGAACAAGCCGATCAGGGGGAGAGACCTTGTCAAGAGCTGGCAGTGTGATAAGGCGCACAACAGCATCCATGACTACTGTAGCCTGGCTCCACTGTAAGAACCCCAGTCTGATGGTTGATGAGTGATGACAATCTGACAACTGCAACATTACTGGATGATAGGCACTTCAGCTACAGCACACCACTTCCAGGAGAATAGGGGCTCTAACGCCACTTCCAGGAGAATAGGGGTTCTAACGCCACTTCCAGGAGAATAGGGGTTCCAACGCCACTTCCAGGAGAATAGGGGTTCTAACGCCACTTCCAGGAGAATAGGGGTTCTAACGCCACTTCCAGGAGAATAGGGGTTCTAACGCCACTTCCAGGAGAATAGGGGTTCTAACGCCACTTCCAGGAGAATAGGGGTTCTAACACCACTTCCCAGTAGAATAGGGGATCTAACACCACTTCCAGTAAAATAGGACTTCTAACACCACTTCCAGTAAAATAGGACTTCTAACACCACTTCCAGTAAAATAGGGTTCTAACACCACTTCCAGTAAAATAGGGGTTCTAACAACACTTCCAGTAAAATAGGGGTTCTAACACCACTTCCAGTAAAATAGGGGTTCTAACACCACTTCCAGTAAAATAGGGTTCTAACACCACTTCCAGTAAAATAGGGGTTCTAACACCACTTCCAGTAAAATAGGGGTTCTAACAACACTTCATTATCAAAGGACACAGGTTTACTTCAAAAGGCACAACAAATTACTCCATTAACCTCTTTGGGCTAGGTGGGACGCCAGCGTGCAGGGCAGCACCTACCTTCTGAATGGGCGGCAGCCTCCTGCTCTCCCTGTGGACCGCCTCCAGAGTTTCCATCTGCATGGCCACGATGCCTGGGGTCAGAGGTCATGACCAGTTAGCACAATGTCATGCACACACAAAAACACATAAGTTACCCACATAAGTTATCCAACCCAGGTAAACATTAACACATGCTTGCACATGCCTACTTACAACCCCAGGAAGCCTATATTTACAGATTTAAAGACCACCACCTATAATGAGATACACAAGTATTGGGATGATACAATGACTATGAGGTTAAACTGTCAGCTTTAATTTGAGGGTATTTTCATCCATATCAGGTGAACTGTTTGTCTTGGTTGTGTTTCAGATTATCTTGTCCCCAATATAAATGGTAAATAATGTATTGTGTCATTTTTTAGTCACTTTTATTGTAAATACGAACATAATGTTTCTAAACACCTCTTTTAAAAAAAAATATTATTTAAATTATTTTACCCCCTTTTTCTCCCCAATTTCGTGGTATCCAATAGCTAGTTACAGTCTTGTCCCATCGCTGCAACTCCCGTACGGACTCGGGAGAGGCGAAGGTCAAGAGCCGTGCGTCCTCCGAAACACAACCCAACCAAGCCACACTGCTTCTTGACACGATGCCCACTTAACCCGGAAACCAGTTGCACCAATGTGTCAGAGGAAACACTGTACACCTGGTGACCGTGTCAGCGTGCACTGCGCCCGGCCCGCCACAGGAGTCGCTAGTGCACGATGGGACAGGAACATCCCTGCCGGACAAACCCTCCCCTAACCCAGACGACGCTGGGCCAATTGTGCGCCGCCCCATGAGCCTTCTGGTTGCGGCCGGCTGCGACAGAGCCTGGACTCGAACCAGGATCTCTAGTGGCACAGCGAGCACTGCGATGCAGTGCCTTAGACCACTACTCGGGAGGCATGTTTCTAAAAACGTCTACATTCATGTGGATGCTGCCATGATTCCGGATAATCTTTAATGAATCATGAATAATGATGAGTGAAAAAGTTGAATGTTGAAGTGTTTAGAAATATTCTATTCTTATTTACAATACAATAAAATAATCCAAAGTGCTGGAGTACAGAGCCAAAACCACCAAAAATGTGTTACTGTCCCAATACTTTTGGAGCTCACTGTTTGTCAAAGAGTTAATCTGCTCAGAGGCTGTAGGACTACACAGCGCTACAGGCCTGCACTCAGAATACATACTTCAATCAGCTTCCAGGGATACCTTGGCAAAAAGGGTTAAGTGATAAACTGACAGAATTAGGACAGTGGGAGTCAGAGGTCACGGTGCTTGCTACAGAGCTCCTGGATAGAGGTTGACTGGGGGTCGTACGGTACCTGGGATCATGCTATGCAAACTCTTGATGTGGTCCTGGCTGACACCACTCTCTGTGCACACCTTGTCAATGAAGCGGGCGATGAACCGTACCACAGAGTTGGCCACGTCGCTGTTCTCAGAGTCCTCAAAGCCACTCTCTGTGTCAAAGCTCTCCGCCACACTGCCTGCAATACTGCAAACACACATTTAGTCGGATTTTAGTCTGCATTAATGGCATGAGAATAGAACAGGCTGCAGAGAGGGATGCTTGAAGTTTTCCCAGAGATGCACATGACGATATAGCGTGTCTGAGGTCTGTGAGCATGGCACACCAGCAGTCTGGCGAGAGGTCAGCAGTGATGCCAGGACCTCTCACTCTGCTCACGCGGTCTTTTGGCCACGCTACACTTTTCACATGGGACGGTGATGTAACGTCCCAAACACACAGATGAGATCCAGAAGTCTCTGTGAGAAACAAAACAAGTCTGGGGCAAGAACCAAAAGAGAGGGAAAAAAACTACCAAATAAACACAGTGTGGCCATCGCCTTTCCCCCCCTATTCATGAAACCAGCGGCAAAACAAGAACTAAAGGATTCATTATGGTGTCGTCTTCAACATTCTCCATGTAAACAACTCAAAGGGCCTAAAATCTCCAGTAATACACTTCAGAGGGGACTAGCTAGGGGGCTACCGTAGCAGCAGCGCATACAGAAAGTGAAAGTGAGAAACTCTGGAGATAGGGCCTTGGTAGACCCTTTTCCATTTCTGAGAAAAGCCACACCTGGAAATTTTCCAAACTTAGTACACATTACATTACTCTTAGTGCAGAGCACTGGAAATCCCAATCTTTGTTTCTTTTGGTTGAGTGGAGGTCACCCCCCCTGCAGACAGGCTGAGTGTTAACCACCCTGGCAGACCTGAGGCTGTAACTCAGGCAGGTGATAGGACAGCCAACAGGATGGACGTGGGAGTGGGCAGGATATGGCTGAGGAGGTGCTGTACGCTGATCCGTTTTAGAGGAGGAGAATGGATACACGGGGAGTAACACCATGTCCGCCCACACACTTATCGTCACCTTATGACAATGTACAAAATATTCCCCAAGCAAGAGCGCTATCGTCCTAGATAACAACCTTACATTTCAGCTCTTTTTCTCTTTCCGAACGAGTGCATTTCACTCTAGGGGGCCATGCGCTTCTGTGTGCTGTGACAAACTAACTGTTGATATAGCTGTGGCGAATAGCTAGGTGTCAAATTTAACTGAGTGAATATCAGTGGGGTGCAGTGAGGCGCAACCAGCTGCTCTCTGCTTGCCTGTTGGTGACGATGCTGTTGCTGCCGCTCTCCCAGTCAGCGACGGGGTTGGCTCTGAGCAGCTTGTTCTTGCTGGTGTCCAGGGGGACCAGCAGGTAGACCAGGAGGCTGGCGTAGTGGATGGCCTGGCTGAACACCGTGCTCTCCTCGTTCTTCACCAGCTCCTGCTGCTTCTCCTTGCTGAGGCAGGGCCAGGCGCGCAGCTGCTCCGCTGCCAGGTCCATGGCCGTTCGCGCCGAGGCGCTGGGGGCCGCCGGGGGCAGGGGACCTTGTTCCTGAGGGTGGAGAAAGATATGGGGGTGTTCAGTGTCATTCTGCAAATAGGGCTAAAAAAGTGAAAGAAGAAAGCTTTGAAAGGTCTCATTCTCTTACCTTTAGCCTGGCAGTGATGCCTAGTTTGTCTTCAGGGGCGGTGAGGTACAGGGCTCGGATCTGGTTCTGGACCTCACTGTAGAACGTGGCCTCCCAGAACTGCTGATTGGTCCAAATGGGATGGTCCTGGACACAGGTGTAGGCAAACTGGCTCACCCCAGCCGGCAGTTTCTGCAGACACGAGGGAATGTTTTGACAGTAAGAGGCTGAGTAGACGTTTTCAACAGCTTACACTGAAGCTCTGACCAGCCAAATGTTCAGACCTGCTGACTGTCTGCTTTTGACTGAACGTACAAGAGAGTAGTTTGGGCTCAACGTCTCACAACTCGTGAAACTAACTGGGCTGCGGTGAGCATAGCTTGTAAAGAAGACCATTAAAACCTGGGTGGAAATAGGAAAATAATCCAAAGCTGCCAAAGGTTTCAAGCACAATCAATCATTTCTCGTGGGCCGTAAGTTTTCAACACCACACCAAGAACGTCAGGCTCCCGCTCTCTCTCTGGATGAGCACTGAAAACAGGGCCCTGCTGTTTTTCTACGGTACGAATAGTGAAGTGAAGCACCTGTTTGCACACAGCACCTAGAGGGAACCTGCAGCTCTGCTAAAGCCATGAAGACTGTTCCGATGGCCCGATATAAACATGAATGTTGGGCAACAGCT